>NW_026712315.1:7542508-8142508 GCF_030504385.1 Musca domestica | reverse complement strand
TAGTTTTCAAAATTGACTTCTTCTGTTGAATGTAAATTTCAACTATTTCAGAGCGCTCGCGTGGCGTATATTGGTTCATGGTAAAAATCTGCTTGGACTGAAGCTTCAAACGCGGTATGTCATTAAGCGATGTGACATCTCTGTCAAAAGTTATGGCGTTGCCAGATGGGTCCGTCGAATATGGGCAACCCTGTACTGAATATCGGTAGGTACCGTTATATGGGGACTATACGAAAGCATGAACCGACATGGCCGACATGTATGTATGCAAAATTTTAGCCTTCTATCCCAATTCGTTCGAAAGATTGTGTGATTACAACAGACAGGCGGACAGACAGAAGGACATCGCTACAATCGTCTTAGAATATTATGAATATTTCGCAAGTTACAAATGGAATGACAAAGTTAATATACCCTCCATAGAATGGTGGAGGATATAAAAAATTTCACTTTATACATTATTATGAAATATAAACTAGCAACTATAGCTGTTATTGGACAGTATATTTTGTGTATATTTTAATTCCGATACCAAGGTGTAGCCCAAGATGTAGTATTTTCAATTTTTTTTTGTTCCTTATATCAATATAAAGGCTTTGGCTTCCCGTTGAAAGATCTCCGATGAAACAAGTGTCCATTTTGGAAAACGTTTGAGTACATCTTTGGTGCTGTTTGAACAATAGTTACTTACTCCACGACACTGAGCAAAGTCACGGTAACACGTGAGCAGATCTTTTATTTATTAATTTATTTATTTTTCTTACCCGGAAAGTGACAATATAATCTTGTAGCTATAACAGATCAATTATATATGAACTGTTACAATTTTACGCTTCACATCTGATGGCAATTAGCTGTAACTCATTAGCGTATGAATATATTCTCCAAACAATTCAATGACAATCTAAACAATTCATTTAATGAAAATTATCAATAAAAGAAAATATTTTGCCTCTGCTTCGAAGTCGCCAAACGTTTTACATTGAAGCCAAAGACAACAAACTCCTCTGACCCCCCAAAACATTCGTATAATATATGTACATATGTATGTATGTGCATGTGACAATCAATGAAACTTTACTACTAGTTTCAAGTTAACCAATGTTCGTCACATGTAGAACAATAACATGTTTATGTGGCATGCCTAAGTTAAGCAGAAGCAAGTACCTACTGCTGTCGCCGATTGGCTATTTTTTTTAAGTGTGATAATAGTTATCACAACAACAGCACCAACAAAAATGCGTTTTAATATTGAAAATTTATTGATAAGTGCATCTGATGGGGTTCGACACACAGGTAAATTATTTACTTTTGATTACAGCCATAATAGTTGCTGTGATGTTGTTGTTCTTGTTACTGCTGCCGGATGCAGTCGCTCTGCAGTTAGGTACTCTTATGGGCAGATTAAATAATAAGCAATCTATATCTATAAAAGAGGAAAATGTTTGTATGTTTGTTTGTTTGTTTGTTTGTTTGTTTGTAATTTATGGACTCGAAAACCGCTGAATAGATTTTCCTGAAAATTTCCATATATACTGCAACATCGCCTGAAAGTAACATAGGCTATATACATTTTTGAATTTCTACTTGGAACTGGAGATATAGCATCAGAATCGGAGGTACCTCCCAAAAATTTAGATTTTATATGCACATATCTATTGATTGGTTGAAGATACAGTCTCCAAATTTGGAATACGTAACGGAATTTGGAACAAAAATAAGTTTGCCAAATTATATTGTAATCGGTTCAGATTTGGATATAGCTCCCACATATATTTTCGACCGATTTCGTTCATTTGATGCCTCAAACACAATATGAATGTTCGATTCCAATGAAATTTGGAATGTGTGACGGGATTTAATCAGAAAATAAATTTGTCAAATTATATTGAAATCGGTTCAGATTTGGATATAGCTCCCACATATATATTTTCGGCCGATTTCAAGCATTTGATGCACCAAACACGCTATGTATCCCCAATTTTAATGAAATTCGAAACGTGTGATAGATTTTATCTAAAAAATTGATTTCCCAAATTATATTGAAATCGGTTCAGATTTGGATATAGCTCCCATATACATTTTCGGCCGATTTCATGTATTTGGTGGACCAAACACGACATGTATTTCCAATTGTAATGAAATTTAAAATAAGTAACGGAATTAGGAGCCAAAATGAATTTGTCAAATTAAATTGAAATCGGTTCAGATTTGGATATAGCTCCCATATATATTTTTGTATCTCTAATTTGTATGTATCTCTAATTTCAATGAAATTTGGAATGTGTAGCGAAAATTAAAACAAATATACATTTGTCAAATTATATTAAAATCGGTTCAGATTTGGATATAGCTCTCATATATATTTTCGACCGATTTCATGTATTTTATGCACCATACACGATATGTATGTTCGATTCCAAAGAAATTTGGAATATGTAACGGGATTTTGATTAGAAAATAAATTAGTCAAATTATATTAAAATCGGTTCAGATTTGGATATAGCTCCCATATATATTTTCCGCCGATTTCACATATTTGATGCACAAAACACGATACGTATTTCCGATTCCAATGAAATTCGGCATGAGTGGCTAAATTTGGTACAAAAATAAATTTGACAAATTATATTCAAATACGCTCAGATGTGATTATAGCTCCCATATATATACTCAGCCGATTTCACATATTTGATGCACCCAAAGCGAGAGGGACACAATCTGGCACCAGCAAAAATTGCCAAATTATATTGAAATCAGTTGAGGTTTGGATATAGCTAACATATATATTTCGGCCGATTTCATACATATTATGCACCAAACACGATATATATGACCGATTCCAATGAAATTCAGAATGTGTGGCGGAATTTGGTTATAATAATAAATGTGATAAATTAATTGGAAATTAGTTAAGATTTGGATATAGCTCCCATATATATATATATATATTCTCGGCGGATTTCACATATTTGACGCACCAATTTCAATGAAATATGAAAGGTGTGGCGGAGTTTGGTGTAAAAGAAATTTTTTTAAAATTATATTTAAGTCGGATCAGATTGGGATATGATTTTAATAAGAACCATTGACCCACAACGCCTT
Organism: Musca domestica; assembly: GCF_030504385.1. Lineage (NCBI taxonomy): Eukaryota > Metazoa > Arthropoda > Insecta > Diptera > Muscidae > Musca > Musca domestica. The sequence continues at coordinate 8,139,403 of NW_026712315.1, read as the reverse complement.
AGGCTAACACTAAAAAACAACATAACAATTTATTTGAAATACGCTTATTACGGCGAAGTATGTTGCTATCTCGAATTCACTAATTGCAATAGAAATGCCACTCTACTTAAAAAAATTGCAGATTCCTGCACGCTTGGTATTTGCTATGAAATAAATAAATCCAAAGGACAAACCCTTCGTGTATTCATGTCATGTTACTGCTTTTGTAATGATTTTGTTTATTAACGCATTAAATTAGTGCAATATTTTTTTTTTAATTTTTAAATTTGTTTTTCTTTATCCAACATATATTCGTAAATAAAATTTTGAATGCATATAAAATCAAAAGGGGTAGCGAAGCGCACCGGGTTCAGCTAGTTTCCTTATAAAAAAAAACTTCAAAGCATTGACTTATGTCGATGTATACAAATATACGAAACGAAATATAAAATTATTAACACTTAGCCAAGGGAGTATCAGTACTTTGATGAGCTTTTCTTTCCAACACTTGGTCCCGTTTACAAATCGTCTCGTCGATTTGATCAGTTCTTGATCAGACCTTGTCAGTAGCGGTTATCATTGTTGCATTGCATTTTGACGGAGATCGCAAAGAAAGAAGCAACGTAAATCATTTAAAACGAAACAAGTGACAAGATTTTTCCCAATTTGGAAAATTACAACAAAAAGTGATATTGAAATAATTTACAATAAACAAAGAATTTTATAAAATCCCAATAAAAACAACAACAGCAACATGGTTAAAAATAGGCGTTATGAAGATGAAGGTAAACAAAAATAAAATTAATTTTGTTAAGTTTTCGCTTGTTTGCTGAATGATTGAGGCCACACAAAGTGAATCTATAATTGGATGTGAAGGGCCTGTGTGAGAACTGGCCACTCCTTATAACGAAGGAATTAGTTGCGGGTGATTCCCGCAATAAAGGCGTAGTATGTATTGAAAATATATATTGTGTGGTGTTTCGTTTGGGATATAACATAATCTAAGGTATCCTAGGTTAGTGTACTCCATGGGACATGGACTTACATCTCTATATGACTAATGAGAGTATATGACATTTGTGAGGGCGAAAATGGCGCCACGTGGAAACCATACATGTTTGGACGCAATTTATTTCGGGATATTTGAAGTCATCAATCAAGTCATTTCCGTTTGTCTGTATAAGAAAAATGGGCTATATTGGTCCACGTTTAGGTGTAGCCCCCATATAATGGTACTTTGAGATTGACGGCATTTTCAGGGTTTTTGCCACAAGTTACAACCAAACAAGTAAAAAAAAAAACATTAAGTTCCGCCGGGCCAAACTTTTAATATCCTCCACCTTAGGGTAAAGTAAACATTAGAATCCATTGTGACCCACAAACACCAATTTTTAGATATATTCGTGGGAAAATGTCGCAAAAATCATCAAGATATCGAATATAGGGAGGTACCGCTATATGGGGCTATACAATAACTTGAACCTATACATACAATGTTTCGGCAACGGAGCTAGAACCCATTAGGACACACAAATACCAATTTTTTGACAATGGTTTTACATCCAATTCGTCTGGCAAAAATTATGCCAACGTCTTTTCATAATAAAATTGGCCACCACCCTATCTCAATTCTAGAAACCAACAGAGGCGCCTCTATATCAAATTTCAGGATTCCAGCTCTATCCTAAGACCCAATTTCAAATTTACTACCATACTTTTCGTACAATGCGTAGTTCTCTATATACCACATTGACCTCCATACCAAATGTCAGAATTCTATTTCCACTCTCAACACCCAACTGCACATTTCGTGGCAGTTTGCCCTTTTCGTACGTTTATAGTATACCACAGCCACATGATATGATATATAATACCAAATTTGAATAATGAATAATATCGCTAAAATCATCAAAATACTGAATCTCGGGTGGTAGCCCTCTATGAGGGCTATAAGAAGGCGTGGTCCTGCACAGACAATTTTCTGTCACAGGCTGTAGTGTACATTATGAACTTCAAATACCAAATTTGAAACAATTCCGGTAAATAGTGTCGCTAAAATAATCAAAATACCGAATATCTGGAGGTACCGCTATATGGGGGCTATACGAAGACGGGGACCTGCACACACAATTTTCCCTCTTAGGCTGTATTACAACCTTCTAATACCAAATTTGAAAAAAAAAAAAACGGTGAATAATGTCGCTAAAATCATCAAAATACCGAATCTCGGCAGGTACCGCTGTATGGGGGCTATACGAAGACGTTAACTTACACAGACAATTTTCTGTCATAGGCTGTACTGTTCATTACGAACTTCAAATACCAAATTTGAAATAATTCCGGTAAATAGTGTCGCTAAAATCATTAAAATACCGTATATCTGGAGGTACCGTTCTATGGGGGCTATATCAATACTTTGAATACCCTCCACGACTTAAAACAAATTTGACAATTTTCAATTTTTTTTTTAAAGAAACCGAATGTAGCCGATATATTAAGATCTATACGACAACGTCATCATCAAAATATTGAATATAGGGAGGAACTATTATATGGGGCTATACCAAAACCTGGACCTGCACGGACAATTTTCTGTCACAGGCTGTAGTGTACATTACGAACTTCAAATACCAAATTTGACATAATTCCGGTAAATAGTGTCGCTAAAATCATTAAAATACCGTCCTCCACAGACAGTCTTCTGTCATATACTTCAAATACCAAATTTAAAACGATTCCGGTGAATAATGTCGCTAAAATCATTATTCAACGGGAGGTACCGTTATATGGGGGCTATATCAATACGTGGCCTTACATAGCCCATTTTCAATACCAAAAGTCATGCAGACATAATATACATTTCTGTAAAATTTTATCAAACTACTTCATTTCGTTCGGAAGCTAGAGTGATTTCCACAGACGGATAGACGGACGGACATCGCTACATCGACATAGAATTTTATGCTGATCAAGGATATATACAAAGTATATATATTCTGTTACAAACTTAATATAACCTCCACACTATGGTGGAGGGTATAAAAAAGTAAAGGAACAAAGCTTATGTATAGATCGTTTTTTTTTGTAAAGATGTGTTCCAGTCCAACGCCATGCAACGCCTTTGTTAGACAGACCGAATTTGTCACAATTTCAGCCAAATCTATATGTATATACATATGTATATACATTTAACACATTTAACACATTTCAATGTCGATAGCATTCTAAATAAAGCCCAGTTGAAAAATCAAAACGTGGCATTACATGTAAACATGTTACGAGATTAGATTAACAATTAATTAGCAATTTAAACACCCACACACTCACACAATATTCAAAAAGGGGAATTTTCTAAGCTGATGTTGTTGTGAATTTCATTTTGTTGTATTTTGCGACTTACTTGAGTTGGTCTAAACTAGTTTTAGCCAGCTTTTCGGTATTGAAAATCTTAACTATCTCACATTTATTTTCTATTTTCTCAATTCATTACAGGTTCCGTGTTTGGCATCAGACATTTGCAATGTTTCCTGCTATTTTGTGGTCTATCTGTGGCCTATGCCCTGCGAGTCAATCTGTCCGTGGCCATTGTGGCAATGACTGATAAGAATGCAACAAATCCGGACTTTGATGTAAGTAATGGATGATGAGGGATGTATTAAAAACGTCATTAATGGTTGTTCTTTTTCTTTCCCAGGAATACGATTGGTCGGAGAAAACCAAATCCTTGCTGTTGAGCAGTTTCTTTTGGGGCTATGTTGTTACCCAGGTTCCAGCTGGCCAATTGGCCAGGAAATTTGGTGGTAAAATCATGCTGCTTAGTGGTGTCTTCATATGTTCCCTTTTGACCGTCTTGACACCCATATGTGCTCGCCTTGGCGACTGGCAATTGGTGTGTGCCTTACGTGTTATGATGGGCTTGAGCCAAGGTTTCCTATTCCCCTCCACGCATACCATACTCTCCAAATGGGCTCCCGTGGAAGAGCGAGGAACTTTGGGTACCTACAGTTATTCCGGAACACAATTTGGCACAGTTGTTATGTTGGCCACCAGTGGTGTTATGGCCTCATCGGTTATGGGCTGGCCAAGTATTTTCTATATATCCGGCGGTGTGGGCCTGGTGTGGTCGGTGGTATTTTTCATTTGGGGTGCCAGTTCGCCAAGTGAGTATCGCAACATATCTCCGGAAGAAAAGAAACTTATTGAAACATCGCTGGGTTCGAGTAGTGAAGATGAAACGACCAAGGCTCCAACCAGAACTCCATGGGTGAAATTCTTTACCTCGGTGCCATTTTTGGTACTGACTCTTACCCATTGCACCCATAACTGGGGCTTCTGGACATTGCTGACAGAAATTCCCTCATATATGAAAAATATTCTCGGCATGGACATAAAGAGCAATGCTTTGCTTTCCGCCCTACCCTATGCTGCCATGTTTTTGATGAGTTTTGTCTTTTCCGCCCTGCAATCCCAGTTGAGTAAACGCGAATGCATCCCTCTGTCGGTGAGTCGTAAACTCTTCAACTCCATTGGCCATTGGATTCCGATGATTACCTTGGTTTGTTTGGGTTATGTATCGGCAAATGACACCAACTTGGCCATTATTCTGCTGACCATCACGGTGGGCATTAATGGTGCCACCTATTTGGGTTTCCAAGTGAATCACATTGATCTGTCGCCAAACTTTGCCGGCATTCTGATGGGCATTACCAATTGTGCGGCGAATATTATGAGTATTATTGCCCCGCTGATTGTGGGCTTTATTGTGACAGATGAGGTGAGTTAATGAATATCTCCTAAAATGATTATTAGTTACCAATAAATGGTCCATTTTTTTTTAGAAAAATCCCGAACAATGGCGCATCATATTCTTCATTGCTGCCGGTTTCTATTTCATTGGCAATCTGCTCTTTGTGCTCTTTGGCAAAGTGGAAGTCCAGAGCTGGAATGATGCCCAACCAAAACATTCGACGAATGGAAAACGTAACTCCACATTTGTGGAGTCCCAACATTAGTTGTTATTTTTTTTTTTAGAGAATTTTGTCTATGTATGTATGTGTTAATATTCCTGTTAGTTAAGGCTTTTTTCCATAAATTCGGTTTTATAGCCTTCCTCCGTATTGTAAAATGAGTCTGTAATTTTCAACAGTTCCTTGTGGAGGAAGAAATTGTGACCCAGTCTTCAAACTAAAAATCGTGAGAAAATTTATTTCTGTTAATATGTTTTTTTTTTTTTTGTAATTTTGTTATATAGTATTAGTTAAGTTTTGTACATTTGTATGTCCTTGTTATAGATTTAACAATCTTAATTATAGTTTTAAATGTTAAAATCATTTTTAAGAAAAAAATTAAACAAAATAAAAGACAATCGATTTTTGTAAAATGTTGGTGGTTTCAATAAAACGGACTGGCAGCCGGGTGTGAGAGAATTCATGCGTGTGTTTTTAAAGAAATGGAATGTAACAATTTTCAATACTTTAAATTCAAGCTTTTAGAATGGGAAAACCTGTAGTTTCTTTCATAAAATTTCAATCAAAGGGGAACTGGCAATTTAAAAAGAACAAGTACAAAAGAAAAATGTTTGGGCCTCCACAATTTGAAAGAAATTTGGAAATTAAAAAAAAAAAAACAAGTAAGCAAAGTCTATAGCCGTGCGGGGCCGACCATGTGACACCGTACAACACTACAATATATTACAAGCCCCCATATGTCCAAATCTATTTTGGACAATTTCGCTTTTGAAATTATGTGACGGAGCACTGACTAGGGACATTTGCCCAATATTGATGCACTCCGTCGTGCTGTTAGTTGTTGTGGTTCATTTTACAACTAAATATTATCCAATGGTTATCGAAAATGCTAGACTTCTTCGTTGTCCTTAAGGCTCTTCTCAGGCGTGTCGATTGTCTTCAATTGTGCGATCAGGAAATTTTTTCTGTTTTTAATTCATTTGGTATTTTTTTTCACACAAAAGTAGTGTTCTTTTCTACCACTGTCCTAAACTCTAATATCATGCGAGATTTCGTGTACTATGGTTTCTATTTGCGACCTTTATAACGGCTGCAAAATCAGGAACATTTTTAGTTAGCGGTCCATTTCAACCCCTAAATATATTGCGCACATCTTTGAAAATAATAGGCCTAGCCCATCTGAGCCTAACCCTGCCCTTATGAAAATTTTTGTGAGGATCGGACGATAATTGCAATCTGTATATAATAACCCCAACCTGTGTTGTAAGGTGAAAAAATATTACAAAAAATACACTTTAATATTATAAATCAAATTGAATATATCGCATGCGATAAAAAATATATGAAAAATAAAATAATGTCACAAAGTACTACAAAATCTATATTAACATCATTATTTGCATCTTTTTATGCGATTTTTTTAGATTTTATTTTTTTTATTGACATTCTGCATTCGGCATTCCGAATTGACGAATTTTTTAAATCAGTCCAGCCATTCTTGAAATATAAGCATTCTAGCTAAGATCCCCTTCTTTTGTATATACACATTGTATATATTTCGCTATATATATCTGATATATTTACTGTCGGTATTTATGTAAGTGCCGGAATTTACCTGTTCGTCTATTTGTGATTTCGCCGGGATTAAAAATATTCCCGGTTTAATGGAAACTTTGACTTTTATTTAAAACAAATGTTATGGTCTATTTCACCCACTAATTGTTACCCGATGACCATCGGAATTGGAAGGCTTCTGCTCACCCTGAGCTCTAGCCACACGATAACTTCCGCGTCGATTGGTCTATAATTGCAACCTTTAGAGCAACTGCAAAATCAGTAAGGTTTTTGGTCAATTTTAACCCCTAAAAATTATGCCATCATCTCCAAAAGCAAATTCCAAAAAGTGCAAGAACTTACTCCGAACAGAAAGAAAATGGACTCAAAAGAGCTAAAGAGTTGCTTCGCTTGACCAAAAGTGGTGAACTGCCGAATTTGGTTTTCTCCGATAAGAAAAAAATTTCTGTACAGCAGTTTGTAAACAAACAAAATGAACGTGTTTACTTGCCACAGAGGTCAGCTGAAAATGTTCACCTTCGGTTGGCCACCAGAACTCTAGCGCCGCCCATGGTGATGGTGTGGGCCGCCATAATAGCCGATGGTCGCTTTCCGTTCGTATTAATCGACGTACCATCAGAATAAATGCCAAGTATTATCGCGAAAATATTCTGGAGGTTGTATTAAAGCCTTGGGCATGCAAAAATTTTGGCCGCAGATCTTGAACATTCCAATAAGACTCAGCATCATCACTGCACTCAGCGCGCGCCACCCAGGAATGGTTACAAAATGAGATTCCTTGCATTTCCAGCGCACAATGGCCACAAAAATCTCCGGATACCAATCCGTTGGACTATTGTGTATGGAGTATTTTGAAAAGCAAGGTTGGCACAAAAAAATACGAAAGTGTCGATTACCTCAAGCAAGCGCTTCGCCGGGAACGGGCCAAAATACCGCAGAGCAACATTCAGGCAGCGTGTGACGGTTTCATTGGTCGTTTGAAGGCCACAATTCGTGCCAAAGATGACCAATTCGAACTAATCTAAACTTGTTCTAAAATGTGATGCTATTTCCGACATTTTTTGCTTTCATTCAGAAAATTTAAAAAAAAAAATGTAAAAAATATGGCGTTTTACTTTTTTGCAGTTTTTTTATCGCACCCTGTTTATTGGTGCTATAAAAATATTTGAACAAATTTTCACCAAATTGTGTTTACTTTTGGGCTGAGTTCCCTCGGAAATAGCAAAATTCAATTTAGTGGGCTGATATTAGTCTTTTGGTGCACAATAGACCTGAAATCTGATCAAGATATACATGGGTGCTATCTCCAAATCTGAACCGATCTTGCCAAAACTTTAGGCACTCTTTGTTGCGGAGTGCATATGACGCATGTGAGGGACTTAAAATCATAAATTGGTCAACAGTGTCTCCCTATATTCAGTAGTTTGATAATTTTTGCGATATTATTTACCGGAATTGTTTCTAATTTCGTAATTTTCACTTCGTAATGGGTAGTACTGCCTGCGACAGAAAATTGCGCATGTAGGCCCAGGTATCCATATAGCCCCCATATAGGTACTGCCATATGGTGGCTATACGGATTCCCGAAGCCTATATTCGGTGTTTTTCAACTTTTCTTTTATACCCTACACCACAAAGTAGTAAGGATATTATATCTTTGCGCATTTGTTTGTAACATGGAGGAGAAAGCGGGATAGTCTGATATTTACTCTTAAGGATCTTCATAGAATTACTTTCAGAGTCTATAAGCAAATTAATTAATTAATTCATTATATATATATATATATATATATATATATATATATACTAGCTGAACCCGGTGCGCGTCGCTACCCCTTTTGATTTTATATGCATTCAAAATTTTATTTACTTTATTTACTTAATTAAAAAAAAATATTGCACTACTTTAATGTGTTAATTAACAAAGTCGTTAAAAAAGCAGTGCATATTCGAAGGGTTTGTCCTTTGGATTAATTTATTTCATAGCAAGTACCAAGCGTGCAGAAAACTGCAATTTTTTGAAGTTGAATGGCATTCATATTGCAATTAGTGAATTCGATGTAGCATCATAATTCCCCGTAATAAGCGTATTTCAAATTAATTGTTGTGTTGTTTTTTAGTGTTAGCCTAAGGCGTTGTGGGTAAATGGTTCTTATTAAAATCATATCCCAATCTGATCCGATTTAAATATAATTTTAAAAAATTTTCTTTTACACCAAACTCTTAACTAATTTCCAATTAATTTGTCAAATTTATTATTGTAACCAAATTCCGCCACACATTCTGAATTTCATTGGAATCGGAAATACGTATCGTGTTTTGTGCATCAAATATGTGAAATCGGCGGAAAATATATATGGGAGCTATATCCAAATCTAAACCGATTTTAATATAATTTGACTAATTTATTATCTAATCAAAATCCCGTTACATATTCCAAATTTCTTTGGAATCGAACATACATATCGTGTATGGTGCATAAAATACATGAAATCGGTCGAAAATATATATGAGAGCTATATCCAAATTTGAACCGATTTTAATATAATTTGACAAATGTATATTTGTTTTAATTTTCGCTACACATTCCAAATTTCATTGAAATTAGAGATGCATAGCGTGTTTGGTGCATAAAATACATGAAATCGGTCGAAAATATATATGGGAGCTATATCCAAATCTGAACCGATTTCAATATAATTTGGGAAATCAATTTTTTAGATAAAATCTATCACACGTTTCAAATGTCATTGAAATTGGGGATACATAGCGTGTTTGGTGCATCAAATGCTTGAAATCGGCCGAAAATATATATAGGAGCTATATCCAAATCTGAACCGATTTCAATATAATTTGACAAATTTATTTTCGGATCAAATCCCGTCACATATTCCAAATTTCATTGGAAGCGAACATTCATATTGTGTTTGAGGCATCAAATGAACGAAATCGGTCGAAAATATATATGGGAGCTATATCTAAATCTGAACCGATTACAATATAATTTGGCAAACTTATTTTTGTTCCAAATTCCGTTACGTATTCCAAATTTGGAGACTGTATCTTCAACCAATCAATAGATATGTGCATACAAAATCTAAATTTTTGGGAGGTACCTCCGATTCTGATGCTATATCTCCAGTTCCAAGTGGAAATTCAAAAATGTATATAGCCTATGTTACTTTCAGACGATGTTGCAGTATATATGGGAATTTTCAGGAAAATCTATTCAGCGGTTTTCGAGTCCATAAATTACAAACAAACAAACAAACAAACAAACATACAAACATTTTCCTCTTTTATAGATATAGATATATATATATATAGAACCTTATCTTAACCGATTTTAACTAAATGTCATTAATTAGCTTATAGACTCTGAAAGTACTTCTATGAAGATCCTTAAGAGTAACTATCAGACTGTCCCGCTTTCTCCTCCATGTTACAAACAAATGCGCAAAGACATTATATCCTTACTACTTTGTGGTGTATGGTATATATATATATATATATATATATATAATTCATCCGAATCGGAGTTTTATGCCCCTTATATGCGTTATACATACTTTTCAACATATTTCATACAGAACATCGAAATTATCAAATTTCATCGACATAACAACTTAGCTCTGTCCGTCATTTGCAATCACGGTATAGTCAAAACGAATAAAGATAGGAAGCTACAATTTTGCAACAATCTGTCTTTTGTCTGCAGGCAGGTCAGGGTCGAATATGGGCTATATCGGTCCATGATATCGTATATCCCCCAAAAACGGTATATCCCGATATTCGATATTCGGATGATTTTAGCCACATTGTTTTGGAATTGTCTTAAAATTCAGACCAGAAATTCCTTCTAAGCACTTTACCCCCTGAAAGAAAATTGTCTTTATATAGGTCCTCGATATCGTATATCCCCCTATAATGGTTCCTATCGATATTCGGTATTTTGATAATTGTAGCCAAAATGTTAAATGAAATTGTCTCAAAATCCAGACCAGAATTTCTTTCTAAGTAATTTACACCCTGGAAGAGAATTCTCTACATAGGTCATATATCCCTTATATAACGGTTCCTCTCGATATTCGGTATTTTGATAATTGTAGCCAAATATTAAATGGAACAGTCTGAAAATCCGCGCAAGGAGTTCCCTCTAGCCCCCTGAAGAGAATTGTCTATATAGGTCCACGTTTTAGTATATCACCCAATTAACGGTACCCCCTGATATACAGCATTTCGTATTCGAAGGTCCTAATGGGTAATTAAAACTTACGGCAAAAATAATTTATCCAGCACCACGACTTCGTATAGCCCCTCATATAAAGGTTAACATTTAAGCGGTATATTTCGGTTTTTTTTTTTTTTTTTTTTTTTTTTTTTGAAAAATTGGTGGAGGGTTTTAAAAGGTTCGGCCCGGCCGTACTTAGTTGTTTTTTTACTTGTTATAACATCCACCATAGTATGGAGGGTATATTAAGTTTGTCATTCCGTTTGTAACACCTCGATATATATATTTTAGACCACACAAAGTAAACATATTCTTGATCAGCATAAAACTCAATGTCGACTTAGCGATGTCCGTCCGTCTGTCCGTGGAAATCACTCTAGCTTCCGAAGGAATTGAGGTAGGTTTATAAAAATTTATTCAATATGTATTTTGTCTGCAGGACTTTTGGTATTGAAAATGGTGATGTAGTTCCACGTTTTGGTATAGCCCCCACATAACGTTACCTCATTTTTTGGGTATTTTGGTGATTTAAGCGACATTATTCATCGGAAATGTTTAAAATTTGGGGTTTGAAGTTCGTAATGGATACTACAGCCTATGACAGAAAATTTTCTGTGCAGGTTCAAGTCTTCGTATAGCCCCAATATAACGGTACCTCCCTATTTTCGAACTTTTGATGATTTTAGCTACATGTTCACCGAATTTTTTATTCAAGTTTCCCATTTGAACATTATAATGGTTTATGGCGAAGGTTGTCTATGCAGGTCCACGTTACTCCCACTGTTCCAACGGTAGCCTTATTTAATTGTTTTTAATCTTTTATTTGCAGAAAGTGTCAATTATATTGTCAAATATTCTTCTGGCTTAGTTAAAATATTCTTTCAAATCCATAGTTTCAGATTACTCCACTATTCGCCAAGCTTTCTCTTAGTTAATGTGAACACCTCGAGTGTTCTGTAACAAAAAACTTTCTTGTATCAGACAGCGGAACCAGCGCTGCCTTTTTGGTGAAATTTATTATACAAATCATGGGATTCGATGTCTTTGATTGACTCATATGCCCTTCAGAGTTTGTTGTTGTGACAAAAACAACAACATTTTTTTAACAAGCCAGTAGAATATTTTACAAACCTATTTTCTAAAAATTAAAACTTATATACAAAAATTGATTTAAAATAACATTTTAAATAAATTTGTCTAAAAATGAGAATCGAAATTATTTTTCAGTTTCTCTGCTTTTGGCATCTTTGCTGGGCTCCATCAGTTGCATTTCCAGGGGTTTCGGTGAGGGGTTATTCCATGTTTGGACCTTTGTTTGGCCAAATAATATGAAGCCTAAATTGCCGATGAAATAAAATCCAGCGGAAATGAAGAAAACAATGCGCCATTGGAGGGGATCGGTCTAAGGGGGGAAGAGGAATTAATATTTCAACTTTATTTTGGATTCTATGAAAAAGTTGTCTTACCACATCGGTCACCACAAAACCCACTGTCAAGGGAGCCAGGATACTCATGACATTTGCCGTACTGTTCGTAATACCCATAAGAACCGAAGCAAAGTTCGGCGTCAAGTCCATGTGATTTACTTGGAAACCTAAAAACGAGGACGAGTTGAGGCCCACTGATAAAACAACAAATGCTATGGCCAACGTTAAATGGCTGGAATTACAGTAGCCCAATGCCACCAGGGAAACTGCGGGCAACCATTGGCCAAGGGTGTTGAATAGCTTGCGACTGACATTTGTCGTTGCCAATTGACGTTTGTGCAGCAAATCGGCCAAATAGCCAAAAAGGAAGGTCAGCAGCAGCATGATTAGATAGGGCAGGGCAGAAAATAGGGCATTACTTTGAATGTTCATGTTGAGGATGTACTTCATGTATGAGGGCAATTGCGTCAGCAGGGTCCAGAAACCCCAATTGTGGGCACAATTATCGACCAGTAAAGCCCAGCAGGGCAAAGATTTAGCCATTTCACGTATCGGCGTTTTTTCGTCAGCTTCACTGCGGATTTCTGTATTCTGGGTGGGTTGATCCAGCGACTTGAGAATCATTAGCTTCTCTTGCGAAGAGATCTTCTTGTAGCTGTGTGGTGTGTTGGCACCCCAAACATGCCAAATGAAACACCAGACGAAACCCAAAACTCCAGAGACATAGAAAATACTGGGCCATCCATGTAGATAGGATATAATCCAGCCACTGCTGCCAAATGCTACAACGGCACCCAAAAATGTACCAGCATAGGATAGGCCACACAAAGTGGCTCTCTCTCCGGGCGGGGCCCATTTCGAAAGTACGCTGTGGGTACAGGGGAACATAACACCCTGAGATAGGCCTTGAATTACACGTACCGCCACAAGCAATTGCCAATCGCCAACCGACACCAGATATGGGGTTAAAAGTCCCAATGTGGAACTAATAATAAGCCCCCAAAGGAATAAACACTTGGCACCCCAGAGACGGCACAAATAGCCGGCAGGAATTTGAGTAACAACATAGCCCCAAAAGAAGCTACTTTGGACCATGGATTTTTCCTGTTCCGACCATTGGAATACCTAAAAGGGGAATTAATTAGAAACATGTCGAGAAGTTTGAATTCTTTACTCCACATACCTCAACACCTTCCTGCTTGTCATTGTCAGTCATCTCCACAATGGCCACCGACATATTGACGCGCTGGGCATAGCCCATCGAAAGGCCCAAGGCCAGCAGCAAACATTGCAAATGTCTTATTCCAAATGTTCTGCTCGGCAATTGCTCCACACTTGTTTGTCCCATGATTTTTTTTTCGCTATTTATATTCGAAAATTTATTTTTTTCCACTTCACTTCACTCGAGAGTTACTTTTGTCACACTTCCTTTCACTTGAAGACGCGAAACGCTTCTGATTGATTTGAGATGCGGACTTTTGAATGAAAACTCTTTGGGCCAACTCTAATTCGTGGAAACTATGCTCGATTACACCCCAATTGGCAATGTGTGAATTGGGATCAACAAAGACCAAGCTTGGCGACACATGTATATGTGTCACACGGCAATGTACTTAGACCCTAATGAAGTGATAATCAGGAATAAATATTTTCCATTGGCCGAGTGGGTAAACAAACATGGATCAATGTACGCGGCTGGACACTTGTTTCTTCAAATATTATTCATGCCAATTCGAAACAAAACAAGTAAGCAAAGGCTATAGTCGTGCGGGACCGACCATGTGATATCCTACAACACTGCAATATGTTAGAAGCCCCCTTATATCCAGATCGATTTTGGAAGATTTCGCTTTTGAAATTATGTCACGAGACATTGACGAGGGACATTTGCGCAATATTTAAGCACTTCGTCATACTGTTAGTTGTTGTGGTCCCTTTTCCATCCAAAATGCTAGAATCCTTCCCTGTCCTTAACTCTCTTCTCAGGCGTGTCGATTGGCTTCAATTGTGTGATTAGGAATTTCTTTTCTGTTTTTGGGTTAATTTGAACCCCTAAATATTTTGCAATCATGTCCAAAAGCAAGATACCTCCAAAAGCAAGAGGCCCCATTTCGTGTCCTTTGGTTTCTATTTGTGACCTTTATAACGGCTGCAAAATCAGGAAAATTGTTAGTTGTTAGTCCATTTCAACCCCCAAATATATTGCGGACATCTTTGAAACCAATAGGCCTAGCCCTTTTGAGCCTAACCCTGCTCTTATGAAAATTTCCGTGAGGATTGGCCGGTAATTGCAATCTGTGTATAATAACCCCAACCTGTGTTGTAAGGTGAAAAAATATTACAAAATGTACACCTCAATATTTTAAGTCAAATTGAAAAAATCGCATGCGATAAAAAAATATGAAAAAATAAAAATATGTCACAAAATACGAAAAAATTTATATTAACATCATTATTGACATCTTTTTATGCGATTTTTTTTTTGATCTTATTCTTTTATGCCACGAGGGCATTCTGAATTGACAAAATTTGTCTAAATCGGTTCAGCCATTCTTGAGATATAAACATTCTAGCTAACATCCCCTTCCTTTGTATAAACACATGATTTATATTTTGCTATATATATTCCATATATTTACTATCGGCATCAACGTAACGGTCAGAATTGACCTGTTCGTCCATTTTTGATTTCGTCGGGATTAAAAATATTCGCGGTTTAATGGGAAATTTGAATTTTATTTAACACAAATGTAATGGTCTAATTCACCCACTAAATATTACCCGATGACCATCAAAATTGGAAGACTTCTAGCCACCCCTAAGCTCTAGCCCCATGCTAACTTTCGCTTTGATTGGTCCATAATTGCGACCTGTAGAGCAACTGCAAAATCAGGAAATTTTTCAGTTTTTGGTCCATTTCAACCCCTAAATATTAAGCGATCATCTCCAAAAGAAATAGGGTTCTATTCTGACCTTAACCCCACCTCCATTTTCAATTTCGTAAGGATCGGACCATAATTGCGACCTGTAGAGTGATTACAAATTAACATGGACAGACGGACAGACGGACAGACGGACAGACGGACGGACGGACATACATAGCTAGATCGACTCAGCTCGGGGAGATAGGAAGATCCATATATACTTTCCTAAGTGGGAAATCAATATTTCGAGGTGTTACATAATTTTTGGCCCAATCAAACTTATAATACCCCCAACACATAGTGTTGTAGGGTATAAAAATGGCATGAATTCCTTTGCCAGACTTCGCCCCCGATGAAGTGATGCATGGCAAAATTTAAGATACCTCACACGAATTGTAGCATAGCCCGCCGGCGAAAACACCAGGAGCTGAAAGCGAATTAAGT
Source organism: Musca domestica (assembly GCF_030504385.1). Classification (NCBI taxonomy): domain Eukaryota; kingdom Metazoa; phylum Arthropoda; class Insecta; order Diptera; family Muscidae; genus Musca; species Musca domestica. The sequence goes on along the minus strand of NW_026712315.1, from coordinate 8,123,856 downwards.
GTGTGTTTGTTTGTTCTATTTGCATGGGAATTATTTTATTCAAGGTCTGCATTGGTGAAATGATTTCTAAAAAAAAATTGTAAGATTGATTTCTTTTTTTTTCTTCTGTTTGTTAGATGTCTATACCCTCCACCTTAAAAAGGAGGGTACATTTACTTTGTCATTCCGTTTGTAACATCCATAAATATTCGTCGTAGACCCCATAAAGTATATATGTTCATGATCAACATAAAATTCTAAGTCGATTTAACGATGTCTGTCTGTCCGTCTATCTGTCTGTCTGTTGAAATCACGATACAGCCCACATTAATTGACGTAGCGCCTCAAAATTGGTTGGTACTGAAAATAAGATATATCGGTCCACGTTTTGGTATAGCCGCCATATAACAGTACCTCTTGATATTCGGTATTTTGATGATCTTTGTGACATTATTCACCGGAATCGTTTTAAATTTGGTATTTGAAGTTCGTAACGGATACTACAGCTTGTGGTAGAAAATTGCCAGTGGAGGTCCACGTCTTCGTATAGCCCTCATATAACAGTACCTCCCGATATTCGGTATTTTGATTATTTTAGTGACATTAATAACCGGAATCGATTCAAATTTGCTATTTGAAGTTCGTAACGGATACTACAGCTTGTGACAGAAAATTATCTATGCAGGTTTACGTATATGTATAGCCCCCATATAACAGTACCTCCCGATATTCGGAATTGTTTCAAATTTGGTAGTTGAAGTTCGTAATGGATACTACAGCCTAAGACAGAAAACTGTCAGTGCAGGTCCACGTCTTCGTATAGCCCCTATATAACGGCACCTCCGGATATTCGGTATTTTATTGATTTTAGCGACATTATTCACTGGAATTGTTTCAAATTTGGTATTTGAAGTTCCTCATGTATACTACAGCCTATGACAGAAAATTGTCTGTGCAGATCCAAGTTTTGGCAGAGCCCTTCTTATAATGTTTAGGTTGGTACTTATATCCGGTATTTTGATGATTTTAGCTACATTATTCGCCGAGTTTTTTTTTCAAGTTTCGCATTTGAATATTATGATAAAAGTTGCCTGGTATTTTGGTATTTTGAAGATTTTAACAGAATTTTTAACGGATTTTATTTTTTTTTTTAAATTGCCAAATTCTTTCCAAATGGTGGAGGGTATTCAAATTTCGGCCCGGCCGAACTAACAGCTTTTTACTTGATTTTTTTCTTTGGTTGTCAACAAAAAAACACACCCACCAATTGGCGATGTCGTCGCGCTTATTGTCATTATGAACGTGTGAATTAATACTTGATTGGCTCGAGTTAAAGAAGAAAAAAACATTTTTGGCACTGTCTCGCCTTGCCTTCTTTACCATATATGGCGCTAATCGATCCAATCATTTGCAAAGTAATCAATCCATTAGTTGCCGTTAATACAATTGTCTCCTAGGCAACACAGAAATCGCCCATGTTTATCTATGTTCAATGTGGTGCTATTTTCGGTTAAAAATTTCCCATGCGAGGGTCCATCAGAAAGATTGGTTATGGCACCGGGGCTTTGTACATAAGTCGAACTCAAAATTTGCAAGAAAACTTTTAAGTAAAAAAAATTAAGACGATTAAACAGGTATTTGGTGAGAAAGGAAGATCTTCATAGAAAAAGGCATATAAGCCTTCCCCCCCAAAAAGCCTATGTAGACTTCCGGGACATTGATGGATTTGTCGTTCTAAGAAAGGACGAATGCATTTTATTTAAATACGAGAGATTTAAATACAAAATGGAATAAAACATATATATGGGACCCATAGCTATATATAAATCGATTTTTAACAAATTTAATACATTTTCTGCCAGGAGTGCATATTACGGCTGTGTAAGGCAAAATAAACAAGTAAGCAAAGGCTATAGTCGTGCGGGACCGACCATGTGATATCCTACAACACTACAATATGTTAGAAGCCCCCTTATATCCAGATCGATTTTGGAAGATTTCGCTTTTGAAATTATGTCACGAGACATTGACGAGGGACATTTGCGCAATATTTAAGCACTTCGTCATACTGTTAGTTGTTGTGGTCCCTTTTCCATCCAAAATGCTAGAATCCTTCCCTGTCCTTAACTCTCTTCTCAGGCGTGTCGATTGGCTTCAATTGTGTGATTAGGAATTTCTTTTCTGTTTTTGGGTTAATTTGAACCCCTAAATATTTTGCAATCATGTCCAAAAGCAAGATACCTCCAAAAGCAAGAGGCCCCATTTCGTGTCCTTTGGTTTCTATTTGTGACCTTTATAACGGCTGCAAAATCAGGAAAATTGTTAGTTGTTAGTCCATTTCAACCCCCAAATATATTGCGGACATCTTTGAAACCAATAGGCCTAGCCCTTTTGAGCCTAACCCTGCTCTTATGAAAATTTCCGTGAGGATTGGCCGGTAATTGCAATCTGTGTATAATAACCCCAACCTGTGTTGTAAGGTGAAAAAATATTACAAAATGTACACCTCAATATTTTAAGTCAAATTGAAAAAATCGCATGCGATAAAAAAATATGAAAAAATAAAAATATGTCACAAAATACGAAAAAATTTATATTAACATCATTATTGACATCTTTTTATGCGATTTTTTTTTTGATCTTATTCTTTTATGCCACGAGGGCATTCTGAATTGACAAAATTTGTCTAAATCGGTTCAGCCATTCTTGAGATATAAACATTCTAGCTAACATCCCCTTCCTTTGTATAAACACATGATTTATATTTTGCTATATATATTCCATATATTTACTATCGGCATCAACGTAACGGTCAGAATTGACCTGTTCGTCCATTTTTGATTTCGTCGGGATTAAAAATATTCGCGGTTTAATGGGAAATTTGAATTTTATTTAACACAAATGTAATGGTCTAATTCACCCACTAAATATTACCCGATGACCATCAAAATTGGAAGACTTCTAGCCACCCCTAAGCTCTAGCCCCATGCTAACTTTCGCTTTGATTGGTCCATAATTGCGACCTGTAGAGCAACTGCAAAATCAGGAAATTTTTCAGTTTTTGGTCCATTTCAACCCCTAAATATTAAGCGATCATCTCCAAAAGAAATAGGGTTCTATTCTGACCTTAACCCCACCTCCATTTTCAATTTCGTAAGGATCGGACCATAATTGCGACCTGTAGAGTGATTACAAATTAACATGGACAGACGGACAGACGGACAGACGGACGGACGGACATACATAGCTAGATCGACTCAGCTCGGGGAGATAGGAAGATCCATATATACTTTCCTAAGTGGGAAATCAATATTTCGAGGTGTTACATAATTTTTGGCCCAATCAAACTTATAATACCCCCAACACATAGTGTTGTAGGGTATAAAAATAATACCCATCCTACGGTAATGTTACACCCATTAATTAATTGTCTTTAACCATTATGAAATCATTCTGCCCTCAATTATGAGGTGGACAAACTAAACCCCACGCAGCACGGTATTCTAAACGTTGGAAATACAAATTCCGGTCACATGTTCTATTTAACTGGCGCAGATATTAATCCTTTGGTATTATGGGTTATCCAATTTCCTGCTCCATGTTACCAACACATACACAAAAACATAATACCCTTGGAGTTAAATAAATCGGTTTTCCACAATTTCAAAATACCCATATCTGGGGCTATTTTAAGAATATATACAGGGTGAGATAAAAGAACTGTAAATGTTGTTCTTCGATATTTTGACACATTCCCGGTGAAGCGCTTGCTTGAGGTGATCGACACTTTGGTATTTTTTAGTGCCAACCTTGATTTCAATTCAATTAATCAATTCAGTTGAATAATGTCGATGAGGTGCCGATATATGGGGCCTATAGGAAATCCTGGACCTGTATATATCATTTGAAACAATTCGGTGAATATTGTACCTAAAATCGTCAAAAAAAAAAACCCGAAAAAAGGGAGGTAGCGATATATGGAGGCTATATGAATACCTAAACCTGCATAGACTATTTTATTTTCTGTCACATGCTGTAGTACGTATTAGGAACTTTAAATATGACATTTGAAACAATTCTGGTGAATTAAATTGAATCTTAAAAATACCGAATGTAGCTGTTATATTAGGGTCTATACGACCCTAATAGGTAACTTTTATCATAATCCATTACACTATTCAAATGCGAAACTTAAAAATAAACTGTGAATAATATAGCTAAAATCATAAAAATACCGAATACAGGGAGGTACCGTTACATGGGGCTATACGAAGACGTGGGACTGCATAGACTGTAGAACTTCAAATATGAAATTTAAAACAATTCTGGTGAATAATGTCGCTAAAATCACCAAAATACTGGGAGTTACCATTTTATGGGGCTATGCGATATCGTGGTATATCTCTTCCAGGGGGTAAAGTCAGGAAGAACTTTTTTTGTGGATTTTGAGATAATATCATTGACAAATGTAGCTAAAATAATCAAAATACCCAATATCGGGGGTATCGTTATATGGGGCTATATGATACCGGACCAATATCGGACCGTTTATCGACAGACAAAAGACAACTCTATGAAAAATTTTAGCTTACTATTATATGCCGTCTTGGCTCTAGCGTGATTACAACAGAAGGACAGACGGACGGGTCTGACGGACTGATCAAGAATACATATATACTTTATTAGGTCTAAAATTATTATTTCGATGAGTTACAAAAGAAATGACGAACTTAATATACCCTCCGTACTACACCATATGTAGGAGGGTATAAAAATATTATTGTATTTATCCAAATTCACACACTGAAAATTTGAGGAGAAGAACAACTAAATTTCCGTGGGATAAGTCGCACCCGCGTTTCCTAGCAAACAATATATATTTAATCACATATTTCAATTTTATTCTTTCGTTGGGAATTTTTAATCATTATACCCTATACCACAAAATGGTCAGGGTATTATTATTAACAGGCAAAAGGAAACGATATAGACCCATAGTTCCTTATGATGATCTGCATAGAATCACATTCTGAGTCGATTTATGCATGTCCGTCCGTCCGTCTGTCCGTCTGTCCATGTATTTTTGTAAACAAAGTACAGATCGCATTTATCGCCCTATCCAGATGAAATTTTGCACAGAGCATTTGTTTGGCCCAAAAATGAACCCTATTGACCGAAAGATAATCGGTAAAAATTTAGATATAGCTCCTATCTATATCTTCGTCCGATTTACCTTTCATTGTGCACCAAACGTGTAATATCAGCCCGAATAGTATTTTGCACATACAACCAAATTAGGCCTGAAAATAAGTATGTCAAATTTAATCGAAATCGGTTCAGATATAGCTATAGCTCCCATATATATTGTTCATCCGATTTGTTATTTTTCTCCTCCGCTGCCGTAATATGCACTCTCTAACAACAATATTTTGGGAAATATAACAAATACAGTTCAGAAATACATTTGCTAAATTTTATCGAGATCGGTTCCGATTTGGATATAGCTGCCATATATAACATCGTCCGATTTACCTTTTATTGTACACCAAACGTCTAATTTTTGCCCAAATGGGATGGAATTTGGCACATACAACCAAATTGAATCTAGAAGCTAGTATGTCAAATTTGTTGAAGATCGGTTCAGATATAGCATTTGCTCCCATACATATTGCTCATCCTATTTGTTATATTTGTAATCCACATCCGTAATATGCACTCCGTAACAACGATATTCAGGGAAATATATGAAATACAGCTCAGAAATATCTTTGCCAAATTTTATCGAGATCGGTTCAGATTTAGAGATAGCTCCCATATATATCATTATCTGATTTCAAATTAATTGTGCACCAAATGGTCAATACAATTCCGAATTTAAAAGATACAAATGCTTCGGCATATTTAGCCCTTTGAAATTTAAATTATAATTATAATCGTAGCGTGTACGATTGAATGCTTCCATAAAAACTGTTAATTGTTATGTGGAGCTCAACTAAATTAACAAAGTGGTGTAGGGTATCATAAAATCGGCCACACCCGACTTTAGGACTTTCGTTACTGATTTTCAAATTGTTTTGAAGCAGTGTCATTCATTTTTTTTTATTTCATCCTAAAAGTATGCTTTGAATGCATGCTCTTAACTAAACACTGGGTGATACATATTTCATAAATAACAATTCTTGCTACACCATGTTGTACTGTCGCATACTGTTATAATTAATTCAAATTAATAATATGTATACGCATTTTCCAAAGTCTTCCACACTCCTTTGTTCTTAAATTTTAACGCCTATTGTTTGTCGCTGTGATTGATGTTCTGAAATGTTTTGACACTAGAATAACATTGCGATACAGTTTATTTACATTTCAAATCTGAAATAAAACTCACGTATTTTGTGATTTCTTTTTTTTTTCTTGAAATGGCGATAAGATTTCACACTAATTGTGATATCTATGTTTAGAGCCGTTGAGAACATTCAGCTACATTGTGATTTTGTTTCTAAAATTTCAAGATGACTAAATATGTGATAGGTGACAGCTGATTGGGGTATTATTTGCTACAAATGCTTATTATTTTATGTGAAATTTCACTGTGTGTTTTGCTAAAATGAATGACGTAACATTAAATAATTCCATATAATTTATATGTAGAGTGATACACGTACTTTGGGATGGAATTTACTAATAAAAAAACTATTCTTTAAATAGTTGCCAAGTTTCCACACGCCACACGTATGTTTAAAATGTTTTTCGCATCTGCAGAATCCCAGTTAAACCTGTTTGATTTAGCATCTCAAAGTATTTGCAAACAAACTGCAATATACAGCCATCATTTTTACATTTTATTATACCCTCAGCCATATGGCTACAGAGGGTATATATCATTTGATACGGTCAAAACGTGCCTAGTCGAAATAACTGTTTTAGACCCTAGGTCTCTTTGGACCAAATCCGTTTCAGAACATTTGGAGTCGATCTAGAGATGTCCGTCCGTCCGTCCGTCCGTCTGTCTGTCTGTCTGTCTGTCTGGCTGGCTGGTGCGCACGATAACTCTCCAAGGGAGGATCCGATTTGGTCCAAACTTGGTACATCGTAATATCTTTGTCATACTTAGATCGAGTTCGGAGATGGGCAATATCGGTCCACTCCTTCTGGTACCTCCCCCACAAAAAGTTGGAATTTGCAAAAAAATTATTCTTTGCACAGAAAGAGAAAGGATAATCCGATTTTGCTCCAACTTTGCAAATCCTAATATTTGCGGCAGTACTCGATCAGGTGTGAAAATGGACAATATCGGTCCACTACATCAAGTACCTCCCCCACAAATGGTCAAAATTTTGAATAATTACAACTCTCATAAAATGTGATGTACGAGTCCGATTGTCTTCAAATTTCACACATCCCAATATTTATATTAAACCAAGGTCTGGTGTTAAGATGGAATATATCCGTCCACTCCTTTTGGTACCTCCCCCACAAATGGTCGAAATTTTCAAAAAATACATATTTTTTGCACAGAAAGAGAAACGATGATCCGATTTTGCTCCAAATTTGCAAGTCGTAATATTTGCATCAGTGCTAGGTCTGGTACGAAAATGGACGACATTGGTTCACTCCTTCAAGTACCTCCCCCACAAATGGTCAAAATTTTGAATAATTACAACTCTCATAAAATGTGATGTAAGAGTCCGATTGTCTTAAAATTTCACACATCCCAATCATTTTATTAGTCCAAGGTCTGGTGTAAAGATGGAGTATATCGGTCCACTTCTTCTGGTACCTCCCCCACAAATGGTCGAAATTTTAAAAATATATATTTTCTGCACAGAAAGGTAAGCAATAATATAATTTAAGACATAACGCTCAAAGAAAGCGAAATAAGGATCCAACTCTCTTCAAATTTCACACATACAAGCATTTTTGCTAACACCAGATCTGTTGTGAAGATGCTATATATCTGCGAACACATGCTGGTACCTAACCAACAAAGGGACACAATTTTCAATATTTTTATCTGCCATAAATTGCGAAACAACTCAGCTATTCTTTACAGTTGATTTATCCATCTGCTATTATAATATTTATATCGTATTTATTTAGGTCCGATACGAAATGAACAATATTGACCCATTCTTTCAAAACCCACTCCATAGAGGGTGAAGAGGGCTGAGGGTATACATCTGTCGGCAAAACCGACCGATACTTTTTTACTTGTTTTTTAATTTTATTGAATGAAAGCAAAAATTTTCGGAAATAGCATCAAATTTTAGAACAAGTTTAGATTTGTTAGAATTGGTCACCTTTGGCACGAATTATGACCTTCAAATGACCAATAAAACCATCACACGCTGCCCGAATGTTGCTCTGCGGTATTTTGGCCCATTACCGTCGAAGCGCTTGCTTGAGGTTATCGACACTTTGGTATTTGTTAGTGCCAACTTTGCTTTCCAAAAATACTCCAGACACAATAGTCCAACGGATTGCTATTCAGAGATTGTGCGCTGGAAATCAAGCGAGGAACCTTATTTTGTAACCATTCTTGGGTGGCGCGTGCTAAGTGCGACTGTGCTGAGTCATGCTGAAATGCCCGAGATCTGCAGCCAAAATATTTGCGTGCCCAAAGCTTTAATCCACCCTCCAGAATATTTTCGCGGTAATATTCGCCATTTATTCTGATGCCACTGTCGATTAAGACGAGCGTGATGGAAGTTATTCCTGAATAAATCTTTTGTGTCTCGTACCATCGCTTGTTACCGTGATACTGATAGCGTACCCCGACATATGGAAGTGGACGGAAGAAAACAACAACATCAGCAGAAATTGTCCAAAAAGTAAAGAATCGACTTGATCGAAACCCGCGTAGCAGGGGCCGAAAAATGGCTCGTGAGCTGAACATATCGCAATATTCCATTCGGCAAATAATAAAAAAAGAGCTCGGGCTAAAGCCATTGGAATTCCAAAAAGAGCAAGAACTTACACCGCAACAGAAAGAAAATAGACTCAAAAGAGCTAAAGAGTTGCTTCGCTTGGCCGAAAGTGGTGAACTGCCGGATTTGGTTTTCTCCGATGAGAAAACATTCGTTGTCCAGCAGTTATTAAACAAACAAAATTATCGTGTTTCCGTGCCAAAAGGTCAGCTGAAAATGTGCACCTCCGGTTGGCTACCATAACTCAAGCGCCGGCCATGGTGATGGTGGGGCCGCCATAACAGCCGATGGTCGCTCTCCGCTCGTATTAATCGACCGTGGCATCAGAATATATACCGAATATTATAGCGAAAATATTCTGGAGGGTGTATTAAAGCCTTGGGCACACAAACATTTTGGCCACAGACCTTGGACATTCCAACAGGACTCAGCACGCGCCATCCAAGAATGGTTACAAAATGAGGTTCCTTGCTTCATTCCCAGCTCACATTGGCCACCAAAATCTCCGAATACCAATCCGATGGACTATTGTGTCTGGAGTATTTTGGAAAGCAAGGTTGGCACAAAAAAAAAATACCGAAGTGTCGATCACCTCAAGCAAGCTCTTCGCCGGGAATGGGCCAAAATACCGCAGGGCAACATCCGGGTAGCGTATGACAGTCTCATTGGCCGTCCAAAGGCCATAATTCGTGCCAAAGGTGACCAATTCGAAAAAATCTAAACTAGTTTATGCTATTTCGGACATTTTTTGCTTTCATTCAATAAAATTTAAAAAATTTAAAGATTATGGCTTTGGACTTTGTTGTAGTTTTTTATCTCTCCCTGTATACTTTTTAAAAACGAGGTACTACAATCGGAATAACACACTTAATATATTCTCCATTCCATGGTCGAGGGACTACAAAAAGATATATGAAAAATGCTGAGGGTATACATCTGTCAGCGAAACCGACCGATACTTTTATACCCTCCACCATACTATGGAGGGTATATTAACTTTTTTTATTCCGTTTATAACTCCTCGAAATACTCATGTAAGACCCGACAAAGTATATTTATTCTTGATCAGCGTAACATTCTATGTCGATTTAGCAATGTCCGTCTGTTGTAATCACGCTATCTTTCGAACGAATCGAGATAGAAGACATGTTTATTTTGCCAGTAGGCAGGTTAAGTTCGTAAATGGGTCATGTAGGTCCACGTTTTTATATAGCCCCATATAACGGCACCTCCCGATATTCGGTATTTCGATGATTTTAGCGACATTATTCACCAGAATTGTTTTAAATTTGGTAGTTGAAGTTCGTAATGGATGCTACAGCCTATGACAGAAAATTGTTTGTGCAAGTCCACGTCTTTGTAAAACCCCCATATAACTGTACCTCCCGATATTCCGTATTTTGATGATTTTAGCTACATTATTCTCCGGAATTGTTTCAAATTTGATATTTGAAGTTCCAAATGGATAGTACAGCCTAAGACAGAAAATTGACTGCAGGTCCACGTCCCTGTATAGCCCCCACATATAACTACCTCCCTATATTCGGTATTTTGACGATTTTAGGTACATTACTCAACGAAACGGTTTCAGATTTCGTATTTGAAGTTCGTAATGGATGCCACAGCCTATGACAGAAAATTGTCTGTGCAGGTCCACGTCTTCGTATAGCTCCCATATAACGGTACCTCCCGATATTCGGTATTTTGATGATTTTAGCAATATTATTCTCCGGAATTGTTTTAAATTTTAAGTTCTAAAGGGATAGTACAGAAAATTGACTGTGCAGGTCCACGTCCCCGTATAGTCCCCACATATAACTACCTCCATATATTCGGTATTTTGACGATTTTAGGTACATTACTCAACAAAAAGGCTTCAGATTTCGTATTTGAAGTTCGTAATGGATGCCACAGCCTATGACAGAAAATTGTCTATGCAGGTCCACGTCTTCGTATAGCCCCCATATACCGGTACCTTCCGATATTTGGATGATTTTAGCAACATTATTCTCCGGAATTGTTTTAAATTTTATATTATAAGTTCCAAAGGGATCGTACAGCTTTAGACAGAAAATTGCAGATCCATGTGCAGATCCACGTCCTGTGTAGCCCCCACATATATCTACATCCCTATATTCGGTATTCTGGCGATTTTAGGTACAATACTCAACGAAATTGTTTGAGATGTCGTATTTGAAGTTCGTAATGTATGCTAGAGGCTGTAACAGAAAATTGTCTGTGTAAGTCCAGGTCGTCGTATAGCTCCGATGTAAAATGATTTTAGCTACCTTATTCTCCGTTTATTTCAAGTTTCGAATTTGAATATGATAATGGCTTATGACAACAATGTAGGTCCAGGTCGTATAGACCCCAATATAATGGCTTTATTCGGTATTTTTAGGATTTTAACAGATTTTTTTTTTCATTTTTTGAAAATTTCCAAATTCGTTCAAATTGTGGAGGGTATTTAAAGTTCGACCCGACCGAACATACTGCGTTTTAACTTGTTTAACTTCTTTTCAATATATCACAAGCTCCCAAATTTTCCATTTTTCCATCAATAAAACAGTTATCACTCTCATTATTAAAAAAATTTGCTTGTCATGCCTTGATATTTTCAATTCATTTTCTAATTTTTAATCTGATTATAAAACCAAGGTGATAGCTACATCTGTTCCACACGTTTCCCCCGCATTTCCAAATATATAAATTAATTTGAAAACAACCAAAAGTGTACAGTCTTTTGGCTTAAATTTCGCACTTGTACATAATAATTTTGCTTTTGCAAAATATTCGAAATTAAAGAACAAAACATGAAAATATTATAATTCTCGTGATCCATAATGTTATCGCAACGAAAAGTCTTTCTTTCTTTCTTTGCTCCCCCTTTGCCCGGTGTTCAAAGAAATTTCTGTGCCACTTTCAAAATGACATTTTTGCGTCACTTATGACTGTGCATGAACGCCGTTGATGTTCGGGTCGGGTTTTTATCACCTACAGCTACCATAAAAAATGAAATAAAATTAGCCAAATTTGAACAGCCAAACTTGTGTCTTTAATTTGTCAACAAGCCGCAGAGAACGTCGCATGGCAAACGTGAGAAGTGTGCGACAACGACGACGACGACGACGACGTTGCTATCAGCATAAATACGAGTGACAAAACTTATCGCCAATGGAAAGAAACGCAAAAATCCGGCATTTGTTTTTCGCCAAATCACGCTGAACAAAAACAATGCTTTTTTGTATTTTTGGACAGTAACGCCAGGAATTTGCTTGAGCGGGGTATGTTTCGGAAGAGGGAGCACACAAATGACACACGTTTTATTTAAACAAGTTAATCGCGTGTTAATCACGATTATACCTTATCTGGCCTTAGTTGAATGGAATTGTGTATAAAAAATATTGGTCACTCAGACAAATAGCTAACCAATCGACTGGCTAGCTAGCTCAGGCTGCTTAAATGAATCGTTTTATAAATTAATTCAATTTGAAATTTGTATTTTTAATTCGCAAAAAAATATGGTGCGGCGTGGTGGAAGAGTTTGTGCTTGGTAACGAAAAGAGAATGAATTATAATATATATTTAGCATTAGTTATTCCAAAAATAAGCTGGTGTTATTTGTAAAGAATCTCAAAAAGTTGTTTTGACCACCTACAGATAATGTTTGGCACAGGCAATGAATGACTTGCAAAATTTTTATGAAGAGTTAGAGGAATTATCTTGCTTTGAGAACACAAATGATCTAAATACAGAATAAATAGGTGTCTCCTATTATATCCGAAAAGCATCTTTGCTGTTATACAGTGGTCTCTATTTTCGGAATAAGAGAGCCTCTTGCAGTAGAATTCATCTACAGTTATTAGAAAACCTCTAGGGATCAAACACGTTTATACCAGATATTGAGATCATAGATTGTCCATAGACGACTATGAGGTCTTCTAAGGTCCATAGAAAACCTTGAGGTCTTCTACGGTCTATAGAAGACCTTGAGGTCTTCTACGGTCTATAGAAGACCTTAAGGTCTTTTACGGTCTATAGAAGACCTTAAGGTCTTTTACGGTCTATAGAAGACCTTGAGGTCTTCTACGGTCTATAGAAGACCTTGAGGTCTTCTACGGTCTATTAAAGACCTTGAGGTCTTCTACGGTCTATAGAAGACCTTGAGGTCTTCTACGCTCTATAGAAGACCTTGAGGTCTTATACGCTCTATAAAATACCTTGAGGTCTTCTATGGTCTATAGAAGACCTTGAGGTCTTCTATGGTCTATAGAAGACCTTGAGGTCTTCTACGGTCTGTAGAAGACCTTGAGGGCTTCTACTGTCTCCAGAAGGCCTTAACGCCTTCTACTGTCTTTAGAAGACCTTGATGTCTTCTACTATCTCTTGAAGACCTTGACTTTTTCTACTGTCTCTAGAAGACCTTGACGTCTTCTACTGTCTCTAGAAGTCCTTAAGGTCTTCTACTGAGACCAAGAAGTATTCTATTGTCTATAGAAACCAAAAGGTCTAATATTGTCTATAGAAGACCTTGAGGTCTTCTACGGTCTATAGAAGACCTTGAGGTCTTCTACGGTCTATAGAAGACCTTGAGGTCTTCTACGGTCTATAGAAGACCTTGAGGTCTTCTACGGTCTATAGAAGACCTTGAGGTCTTCTACGGTCTATAGAAGACCTTGAGGTCTTCTACGCTCTATAGAAGACCTTGAGGTCTTATACGCTCTATAAAATACCTTGAGGTCTTCTATGGTCTATAGAAGACCTTGAGGTCTTCTATGGTCTATAGAAGACCTTGAGGTCGTCTACGGTCTATAGAAGACCTTGAGGGCTTCTACTGTCTCTAGAAGGCCTTAACGCCTTCTACTGTCTTTAGAAGACCTTGATGTCTTCTACTATCTCTTGAAGACCTTGACTTTTTCTACTGTCTCTAGAAGACCTTGACGTCTTCTACTGTCTCTAGAAGTCCTTGAGGTCTTCTACTGTCTCTAGAACACCTTGAAGTCTTCTACTGTCTCTAGAAGACCTTGACGTCTTCTACTGTCTCTAGAAGACCTTGACGTCTTCACTGTCTCTAAAAAGACCTTAAGGTCTTTTACTCTCTCTAGAAGACCTTGAGGTATTCTTCTCTCTTTCTAGAAGACCTTAAGGTCTTCTACTCTCTCTCTTTCTCAGTCTAGATGACCTTGAGGTATTCTTCTGCTTTTAGAAGAACTTGAGTCTATTGAGTCTTCCACTGTCTAAAGAAGATGCAGAGGTATCTGATCTTCCGTAAACCTTCCATTAAGGATTTTTGAACCTTCCCTGTGTAATATGTAGATCTTATCATAGAATAAAAAAATCTTTATGTCTTCTCATAGAAAATTTGTAGATCTTTTCATAGAAAATCTGTAGTTTTTTATATAGACAACCTGTTCACAAGGTTAAACTAACTTTTTGTCAGCTAAGCTACATTTGTTCTCAACACTTAATTTTTTGATAACAATTACTTGTATTTTTAAAAGAAGGGTGGTTAAACAAAACTGCTCGTTTATAGCCTTTTATGACCACATAAACACTATCTCACATAATCGCATTTGAAGATACGTCGCCCTGTGCAGATGTGATTTATATTTTAAACCAAAAATAAATAGGATTATGATATACAAATGCTACTGCATTAAATAATTTAAATACGCATTGAAGCAACTACTTAGATTCTTTAATAACTCTTTATAATTTCTAGATTTGAGCGATATTAATTTAACTTCCGAACAATAAGAAGAAAAAGCGGTTTTATTTCATACTCCGAACTTGATCACAGGAAAAATATTTAAAATATTAAAAAAAAAATTAGTTAATCAAGTTGAAATAAGTCATATGGGTGGTAATCAATTGATAGAGAACCTTAATTTGAGTAATCTAATAAAATTAGTTTACCGAGAATGTCTTGAAGAATAACAATTTTTTTAAAGAATATTTTCTAAAGCAGTGCTATTTAAAATCCTTTTTGCAGCATCTTGTTACTCTGGGCTCTGAAGATATAAAATTATAGTTTCACATGTACGGATTTCTTCGGAGCTTTTGAAAAGAAAAATTGTATTTTTGATATAGAAAACTGTGTAACTTCATGTTCGCAGGGCCTTGATCACATACTATGGCTTTTTTAGGCCAATCTATTTAGCAGCGTCAATATTTTGTTTAAGGAGCATCCTAATGTCGCGGGATTAACACCGCCTGACAAGGCGTAAAAACTGAAAATATGTTTCCAATTGCTACACCAACCTTTTAATAAAAATGAGAGCTCCTCTGGCACTTTTCAACCCTCTTAAACCCGTCGATAATATCCCCAAGTTTACTGTATTCCAATAGTTACTCGCCGTTCCCGTTTACAACATTTTTTACAACTACCGCTAAATTGTCTTTTATGCATGGATTAACACCCATTCGCAACCTTTTTGTGGGGCGCCAATTCCATAAACTAGCTGGATATGGGAGATTGCAATTCAGCTCATTTTTGTAAAGTTGCAGCATTTCCTCGTCGGCAAGAAAAACTTTTTATCACAAAACTAGTAAAAAAGCTGCCTAACCGAACTTTGAATACCCTCCACCATTTGGAACGAAATTGACGATTCTCAAAAACAATAAAATCCATTAAAAATTCTTAAAAAAATCGACATGGACCTACATAGGTAACTTTGTCATAAGCCATTACAATATTCAAATGCGAAACTTAAAACAAAATCGGTGAATAATGTAGCTATAATCATCAAAATACCGAATATCGGGGAGTACCGTTATGGGAGGGCTATACGAAGACGTGGACCTGCACAGACAATTTTCACTTTTAGGCTGTAATATCCGTAACGTACTTCAAATACCAATTTTGAAACAATTCCGGTGAATAATGCCGCTAAAATCATCAAAATACCGAATATCGGGAGGTTCCCTTATATGGAAGACGTGGACCTACATAGTTTATTTTCTGTTCCAGACTGTAGTATCCATTTCGAACTTCAAATACCAAATATAAAAACAATTCCAGTAAATAATGCAGCTAAAAACATCACAATATCCAATATTTGGAAGTACCGTTATATGGTGGTTATACGAAGACGTGGGGCTGCACAGACAATTTTCGGTCATGGGATGTAGTATCCATTACGAACTTCAATTGCGAAATTTGAAATAATTCGGGTAAATAATGCAGCTAAAAACATCAAAATATCGTATATCAGGAAGTACCGTTATATGGGGACTATACCAAAACGTGGATCTACATGGCCCAATTTCCAATACTAAAAGTTCTTCCGACATAGTATACATTTGAGTAAAATTTTATCAATCTATTTCCATTTGTTCGGAAGCTAGACTGATTTCCACAGACGGACGGACATCGTTAAATCGACATAGAATTTGATGCTGATCAAAAATATATATACTTAGTGGGGTCTAAAACTTATATATCGAGGTGTTAAAAACGGAATGACAAACACCCTCCATTTTATGGTGGAGGGTATAAAAGGCTCTTCAACAACGCCTTCTAATATCTGTAACTGTTATATAAACAGTAACTGTTAACCAAACTACATGGTACTCAATCTAATACTCTATTTTTACGAATTATTATCAATATTATATTTCTTATTACATAATAGGACCAGGCAGGGCAAAATTGTATTCGGTAATATATTCAAAGCGTAATCATCGATTTGTTCCATTGAAACACGTACGACAACTGAATAAATTTGTTGAGGAATGATGATAACCTTTTTTCATCATTATATTGTTGTTTATATTTAAATAAATTTCTTTCCTTTACTCAAACATAACCAGCCCCATACTCATACATACATGTGTCGAAAAGAGAATAAAACAAATAAATTATAATAAAAAAAATATTCAACAATGATCGGAGAAATATTCCCAAAAAATATTCGCAAATTCCCCAAGAAAAAAATAAATAATTTTGCCCAAAAAAATTCTCGCCAACACAAACAAATCTCATGTAGATGTGAGAGACTACGAAAGAGAGAAAGATAATTCTCTCCTCGGGCATAAAGAGAGTAGAAGAGTTTTCCATACCAATTGTTGATCTTTGATCACGTTTAATACACGTTCTCTCTTCCAACTTCACGTGATAGCCAAATGTTCCCGGTTATGGCTTCGTCGCGACGCATATCAATTGCAAAGAGGGAGTGTTTCGCAAGACGTCTTGCCCCTCCCCCACCGGCTTGGCCCTGCTCCGATAAATTGCAAACATTTTTCTTGTTGTTGCTGTTTTTTTTTTATAAATTTATATACACGATAAACAACAATCTATAAATATTAAATTTTTATTTTCTTTGCTCGTACTTCCATGTGTTCCAATCGAGCCAAAGTCTAACAACGTATGTTGTTGTTTTTATGATACAGTTGTTATTGTTGTATTAATCATTGGCCCGTAAATTTGTATTTCAACAGTACCTATCTCTTGAAATTTCGTCTTTGTTTTAGAAAAACTTAAGAGAACAGCATAGGGGGCAATAGAACTGGCTATTTTTTCAGTTGAGTTTTGTAAAAGTTTTATTTCTAGTCAGGTACTAACGACGAGACCACAAGCTCTAACTATAAGTGGTTCAATTATTAAATAACAATATTAAAACTAAAAAAAAAAAAAAATATTTTAAAAAATTATTAAAAAGTGAAATAAAATTTTGAAGTCGAAATGCAGGGCACAGAAGCAACTTAAGACCAGTGTCTTCTCTTGTCAGGAGGAACCCATCAAAAAAAGAAAAGAATAATAAATGATTTTCACATTTATAATTGAAATAGAAAAATAGAAAAATTCTTTATTCCACAAAAATTTAAGGATTCCAAGAATGGATGCAGCTGGAATGATATATATTTTTAGCTTTGCTATAAAGATATATATTTTTGCAATAATATTATAAAAATCCGATTTATAATTATTTAACAGCAGTTATAAGTAGAACAGAACAAAGCTATTTGCATTGTGTCTAGGATGGTTGCTATTGAAAATGAGATATATAGGTCCACGTTCCGGTATAGTCCCCATATAACGGTACCTCCCGATATTCGGTATTTTAGTTTTTTTTGCCACATTTTTTCACGGATTTGTCTACAAATTGGTATTTGTGGGTCATAATGGTTTCCAGCTCCGGTGGCGAAACATTGCATGTATGGGTCCATGATTTGGTATAGCCCTCATATAACGGTACCTCCCGATATTCGGTAATTTGATGATTTTTGCAACATTTTTCACGGATTTGTCTAAAAATTGGTATTTGTTAGTCATAATGGGTTCCAGCTTTGTTGGCGAAATATTGCATGCATGGGTCCATGATTTGATATAGCCCCCATATAACGGTACCTCCCGATATTCGGTATTTTGGTGGTTTTTGCCACATTTTTTTCACTGATTTGTCTAAAAATTGGTATTTGTGGGTCATAATGGGTCCTAGTTCGTGTGGCGAAACATTGTAATTATAGGTCCACGTTTTGGTGTAGCCCCCATATAACGGTACCTCCCGATATTCGGTAATTTGATGATTCTTGCCATTCTAATGTTTCTTTTACCCTAAGGTGGAGGGTATTAAAAAGTTTGGCCCGGCCGAACTTAATGTTTTTTTACTTGTTTTTTAATGAAATCGGCCGTGACCTTCGCCTCTTCCTTGAATACACCATTGATGATAAATAACCTGTCTGTACGATTTTTGGTATTGAAAATGGGTCATGTAGGTCTACGTCTTCGTATAGCCCCATATAACGGTACCTCCCGATATTCGGTATTTTGATGATTTTAGCGGCATTATTCACCGGAATTGTTTCGAATTAAAAATTTGAACTTCGTAATGGATACTACAGCCTAAGACAGGAGATTGTCTGTGCAGGTCCACGTCTTCGTATATAACGGTACATCCCGATATTCGATATTTTGATGATTTTAGCGGCATTATTCACCGGAATTGTTTTAAATTTGGTATTTAAAGTTCGTAATGGATACTACAGCCTAAGACAGGAGATTGTCTGTGCCGGGCCACGTCTTCGTATAGCCGCCATATAACTGTACCTCCCGATATTCGGTATTTTAATGATTTTAGCAACATAATTCACCAAATTTGTTCATTCAAGTTTCGCATTTGAGTATGGTAATGGTTTACGACAATAGTTGACTAGACAGGTTAGGTCGTATAGAACCTAATACAACGGCCACATTCGGTATTTTTAAGATTAAAAAAAAAAATTAACGGATTTTTTTGTTGGAAATTGTCAAAATCTTTCCAAATGGTGGAGGGTATTCAAAGATCGGCCCGGCCCGGTTGAACTTACAGCTTTTTACTTGTTTTCTGTTAAAATTATTGCTGAGTCAAAAGTTTTTTTAGCACTGCATTTTTTCAGCATATGATTTAATGTCGATTTAACTATGTCCGTCATTCCATCTGTCTGTCTTTCCGTCCCTCGAAATCACTCTTGAAGTAGTTGGCTACCCTATTACCAAAAGAAAGAAAAGAAAAGGCTCGCTTCGGCCGAATGCAACGTCATCGATATTACTGGGAATATGTTTCAGTTCCTGCTATATAAACAACAAAACAATCAATAAAACGTGCTGCTTAGGTGCTCCAAATCGTTGGACAAATAACACTTACACTTATGAATAGTTACATATTTTCGATTAGATCTAAGCACATGTTGGCCGTTGTTTACATATTTATGTGTATACCCAAATTTCCGACAGAGCCATGGACGTCAATCAAATAAACAAAAATTTCTTCAGTTTAGTTACGAACGTTATGTCTTCCCATCCGGAACTGTATTTGCATATAAAAACCCTAAACTTCTTGGGATTGTGTTGTTGCCAGTGTTACAGGGATAAGGGTGGCCGGTTAATCATCAAGGACCAAATCAAAAAGCAGAAGAGACGTTCTAAAATTACATGCTGTTGTATGTTTGTAATGTGTGTTGGCATGTTGATATTTGCCGTTTTACGGCGGCCGGATTTTGGTATACAATTAATGACCGATACGGGAAATCTCCATTCTTTCATTCTCTTCTGTTGGGCCTGTGGCATGATATCGTTTTCCTATTTCTCTTTCTATGGACTGCATGCGGATGTTATACTCTTCCTCAAGGATATATCGGTGTACTACAACGAATTGCTTGGCAGTGGCGCAACCTACAAACTCTACTATGTCTTGTATTTGGTTGTGACTTTTTGCAATTTCTTTGTAACCGCAATGACTTATATGGAACTCTCGACCATAGTTGCCGTTCCGTTCAATTGCATACACACCTTTATCGCCATAACCGTGGGTGTTACCGTATCGCTCTATATGAGCGCCGTGAAAATATGTGAATTATTTTTGAAAAACCTAAATGTGAAGCTTGAAAAGTTATTTTACATTGAAAACGAAAAGCAGCGTTTGAAGTGTTTGAAGAATTTGCTAAGCGAGCGGAACGTCTTGTTGGCCATGTGTAATCGGAATTTTAATCGTCATTATGGCGTTAAAATGCTGATAATAACGGCATATGTTTTATTTTTGGCTCCATCTGCGCCGTTTGTTGTTATTGCTGTCATATCGAATCCGCATTTGAAGAAAGACATCATACAAGCCCTGATGCCCTGCATTATAACCTGTATTTGGTGTGTGCCAATGGTTTTCGTCTTCATCATTATGTCGAAATGCAGTGTTCTACCAATGGAGGTACTGCTATTGAGAATGTGTATATCTATATATATAAATGTGTAAGAAAAATTTATGCTGTGGATCTAACATGATTTTCACTGATCGAAATAATTATTTTGAAAAATCGTTAAATATATTTCATGACAGAGAGCCGGATATTTTTTATATCCTCCACCATACTATGGAGGGTATATTAATTTTGTCATTCCGTTTGTAACTCCTCGAAATACTCATGTCAGACCCAACAAAGTATATATATTCTTGATCAGCGTAAAATTCTAAGACGATTTAGCCATGTCCGTCTGTCTGTCTGTGTGTCTGTCTGTTTGTCTGTCTGTCTGTCTGTCCGTCTTTTGTAATCACGCTATCTTTCGAACAAATTGAGAGAGAAGGTTAAATTTTGCACACATGTATATTTTGACAGTAGGCAGGTTAAGTTCGTATATGGACCATGTAGGTCCAAGTTATCAATAAGCCCCCATATAACTGTACCTCCCGATATTCAGTATTTTGATGATTTTAGCGACATTATTCACCGGAATTGTTTCAAATTTAGCATTTGAAGTTCGTAATGAATACTACAGCCTAAGACAGAAAATTATCTGTGAAGGTCCACGTCTTCGTGTAGCCCCCATATAACGGTACCCCCAGATATTCGGTATTGTGATGATTTTAGCGAAATTCTTTACCGAAATCGTTTCCAATTTGGCATTTGAAGTTCGTAATGGATACTACATCCTAAGTCAAAAAATGAGCCATGTAGGCCTACGTCTTCATATAGCCCCCATATAACGGTATCCCCCGTTATTCTGTATTTTGATGAATTTAGGGACAATATTTAGCGAAATCATTCCAAATTTGGTATTTGAAGTTCGTCATAGATACTGCAGCATAAAACAGAAAATGGGCCATGTAGGTCCACGTCTTCATATAGCCCCCATATACCGTACCCCCCGATATTCGGTATTTTCATGATTTTGGCGACATTATTTTCCGGGATTGTTTCAAATTTGGTATTTGAAGTTCGTAATGGATACTATATCCTAAGTCAAAAAATGAGCCATGTAGGTCCACGTCTTCATATAGCCCCCATATGCCGTACCCCCCGATATTCGGTATTTTGATGATTTTAACGACATTATTTACAGGGATTGTTTCAAATTTGACATGTGAAGTTCGTAATGTATACTTCAGCCCATGCCAGAAAATTGTCTGCGCAGGTCGACTCCTTCGTATAGCCCCCATATGACGGTACCCCCATATTCGGTATTTTAATGATTTTTGCTACATTATAAACTGATTTTTCTTCAAGTTTCGCATTTAAATATTGTAATAACTTATGACAAAAGTTGCCTATGCAGGCCCACGTCGTCGTAGAAGAATTCGGTATTCTTAAGATTTTAACAGAATTTTTAACGGATTTTATTTTTTGGAAATTGCCAAATTTGTACCAAATGGTGGAGGGTATTAAAAGTTCGGCCCGGCCGAACTTACAGCTTTTTTACTTGTTAGATCTTTTACCTGTATTAGTTCATTCGGTATTGTCGACAGATTTATATCCTTAGCCAATATATATTTTGACTTCTGTTATGATTATATAAAAGTTGGATCCTCTATGGACTGGGTTCCGAAGGAATAGACCAATATTGTCCATTGGGCCAATATTGTAGGACATAAACTAAATGGTATAAATATTGCGACGTTGCAGGCTTGGACTATATTGGTTACTTCTTTCACTTTATATGAAATATGTGATAACTTTTAGAAAATCTTAAAATGTGCGTGAGGTACCAGATTAATTGACCGAAGTATTCAATTTTCATACTTTACCCAATATTGATAAAAATATTGGTATTACAAGGAAATCGAAATCGAAGAAAATCGAACACTTATATCAAATTTTATGCGTAGAAACAAGAGAAACATTTAGATGTAGCAATTTGTAAAGAATCGCTGACTTGTTTCGTAAGTTATGACAGATAATTGTGATCCTTTGTGGGTAAGGTACCAGAAGGGTTTCACAGATATATAGACCTTGGGTTGGCAAAAATTTTTGCATGTGTGAAATTTGAAGAGAGTTGGATGCTTACTTTTGCTTTCATTGAGCATTTTGCTTTTCAAAATTCTGAACCCCATGTGGGGAGGAACCAGAAGAAATGGTCCGATCTCTACCATCTTTATAAAAAAATCTTGTGTTGATGGAAATATTGAAATGTGCCAAGTCTGAAGGGAATCGAATTTTAGTTTCCCCATTTTATGAGCTTCATGGATATTCAAAATATTTACCCTTTGTGGGGCAGCAACCAGAAGGAGGGGACCGATATATCCCATTTCCACAGTAGATCTTGTGTTAGTAGAAATAATGTCATGTGTGAAATATGAAGAGAGCAGGATGCTTATTTCGGTTTTGACTCTTAGTGGGGGATGTACCAGAACGAATGGTCCGATCTCTAACATCTTTATGACAAATCTAGTGTTGATAGAAATGTTGAGATGTGCCAAGTATGAATGGAATTGGATGTTAATTTCGCGTTATATGAGCTTCATGGATACTCAAAATTTTCACCCTTTGTGGGGAAGGCACCAGATTCCATTTTCACACCAGACATAATAACAGTATTATGATGTGTGTAATTTGAAGACATCACATATTATAAGAGTTATAAATATAAAAAATTTTGGCACTTGATGGAGGGGACCGATATTGTCCACTGTCGCACCTGACCCAGCACTGATACAAATATAAGGATTTAGAAAGTTGCAGTAAAATCGGATTATCTTTTCTCTTTCTGTGCACACCAGACAGAAAGACTGACGGACGGACGGACGTACATCGCTAGATCGAGTCCAAATGTCCTGAAATGGAATTGATCCAAAGAGATCTGTGGGCCGTTACCGTTATTTCGATGAGGCACGTTTTGGCCGTAATAAATGATATATACCCTTTCTAGGCATACGGCTGAGGGTATAATGATTCAACAACACTGAGAAAGATGTGAATAAATTCTCTTTCGAATAAAAAATATATTTTAAACACATTAGGCCGTATCAACCCCTTTAAAATTGTTTTTAATTAAAATTTTGACCTAACAACAGAATTATCGGACCTACATATCCCATATTCACATTTGATAGTATGGCTGCTTGTAACTTTAATATATTTAGGATTTATAATTATTATAACCTGATCAAAATGTTGACCTTTTCTGGAAGTCCCATACTTTTATATTTTCGAGAGTGTTAATTCTATATTCAGATACGAAAAGTTGCTGTTTAACACTTCCAACATACTATGAAGGGTGTATTAAATTCGTTTTTCCTTTGTAAATCCTCGTTATATTCATGTCAGATCCAACGAAGTTAATATCTTCTGTCTATTTGTTGTAAACACGCTTTTTTCGAACAAATTGAGATAGAAGGCTAAAATTCTGTACACACGTGTATTTTGTATTACAGCCCCCATATAACGCTACCTCTAAATATTCGATCCGAACTTTATATATGACATTTGAAACAAGTCCGGTGAATAACGATATCGTGGACCGATATAGTCCAACTTCGAATTTGACCTGCCTGCAGACAAAAGACATATCTGTGCAGCATTTCAGCTTCATATCTTAACTCGTTTCGACTGTAGCGTGATTACAACAGACGGACGGACAGGACTTAATCGTTTTAGAATTTTAAGCTGATCAAGAATACATTTATACTTTTATTATTTCGATGAGTTACAAACGGAATGGTGAACTTAATCTACCCTCCACGTCTTTGTATAGCCCCATATAACGGTACCTCCCGATATTCGGTATTTTGATCATTTTTACGACATTATTCACCGGAATTCTTTAAAATTTGGTATTTGAAGTTCACAATAGATAATACAGCCTATGACAGAAAATTGTCTGTCTTCGTATAGCCACCAAAAATTGTACCTCCCTATTTTCGGTATTTTTATGATTTTAGCGACATTATTCACTGGATTTTTTTCAAATCTGGTTTTTGAAGTTCGTAATTGATACTACTGCCTATGACTGAAAATTGTCTGTGCATGTCCAGGTTTTGGTATAGCTCTCATATAATGGTCCTCCCTATATTCGAAATATTTTGATGATTTTAGCTTCATTTTTCACCGATTAGCTTTTTCAAGTTTCGCATTTAAATATTGTAACGGCTTATGACAGTATATGCAGGTCCACGTCGTCGTATACATACGGCTATATTCTGTATTTTTAAGATTTTAACAAATTTTTTAATCGAGTTAGTTTTATTTTTTGAAAATTGCGTTCCAAATGATAGAAGGTATTCAAAATTCGGCCCGCCCAAACTTACAGCTTTTTTACTTTTTTTTTTGCCATTCTTCTAGAATGATGCTTTGAAGGAGAATTTTGAAAATAGTCACTAAAGGTACAGATTTATAATGGGATTTAAATATATATGAATTCCGCGCGTTTATATAATAATTAGTTCTTGCTCCGGTCGCGAATCATTGTATCTATAGGTCCATGTTTTTGTATTGCCCCCATATAACGGTACCTCCCGATATTCAGTATTTTGATGATTTTTGTCACATTTTTTCACGGATTTTTCTAAAAATTGGTATTTGTTGGTCATAATGGGTTCTAGCTCCTTTGGCGAAACATTGTGTGTATAGGTCTGCGTTTTTGTATATCCCCATATAGCGGTGTTTCCCGATATTCGGTATTTATTTGATTGTTGGCACATTTTCCCATGAATATATCGAAAAATTGGTATTTGTGGGTCATAATGGGTTCTAATGTTTCCTTTACCCTAAGGTGTAGGGTATTAAAAGTTCGGCCTGGCCGAACTTAATGTTTTTTTCACTTGTTTCCTGTTATTACTGAACATATTAAACATTGTCGCACAATTAAATATTTTTGATTAGAAGGATTGAAGTAGGTTAACGAACTAGTTCGGCCAAAAAAAGCAATAAAAGCGATACGACCTCCAATTTTTTTTATTTATTTAAAGTTGATACCAAATAAATGCCACACCTTGTATATTCATACCTCATTATTTGCACGATTTGTAATTCAATTAGATTATTTGACAAATATCTATAGATTGACAAATATCTATATCATTGTATATCAATTATTAATATTTTCAATACAAATATTTACACATTTTACAGGTGGACAGCAACCTGTCCTTCGTCACCACCTGGCCAAAGGGAAGGTTTAGCAAATATTAAAATTTCTTTCAGTTCTAAACGATATGTCTTCCTATCCGGAACTGTATTTGCACATTAAAACCTTGAACTTCTTGGGGTTGTGTTGTTGCCGCTGTCATAGGGACAATAATGGTCGGCTGAGTGTCAAAGACCACAACAACAACAAACGGGCTAAAATTATATACTATTGTATCCTTGCAATGTGCGCGGCCATGCTACTGTACGCCGCCATATGTAGTTGGGATTTTTTCCTGGATTTATTTACCGTTACGGGAAATCAACACTCTCTGCTTTTGTTCGGAAGTGCCTGTGTGATGATATCATTTTTCTATATCTACTTCAATCGAACACACAAAGGTCTTATCCTTTATCTCAAGGATATTTTATTTTATTACAATGAGTTGGCCAGCAAGGGCTTAGTGGCCCACAGGAGATATTATTATCTATACATTTTTGTGGCTCTAAATAATTCGGTAATAACAATTTTGACTTACTCAATCTTGTATTTCCCGGTTGCCATATCATATATTTCGATATATTCACTTGCCACCATAATTGCCGGCATAACGATATCGCTCTTTATGAGTTCGGTAAAAATATGTGAATTATTTCTAAAACAATTCAATGAGAACTTGGAATATTTTCTTAAATACGAAAAGGAGAAAGCTGGTGGCTTGAATTATCTACAGAAAATCTTAAATCAACGCAATGCATTATTGGTAATTTGTAATCGAAACTTGAGTTATCACTTCGGCATTCTGTGTGTTGTGATAATGGGCTATGTCCTGCTGTCGGCTCCATCGGGACCTTTTCTAATACTGTCGATAATTATGAACACTGAATCGAATGAGAGCCTCTTGTATCTGGTAATGCCATGTGTGGTAACGGCAATTTGGTGTACTCCAATTCTTTGCATCTTCGTTGTAATATCCAAGTGTGGTGTTCTTGCAATTGAGGTAAGGTAAATTTTGTGAAATATAAAAATTGAAAAATTTCAAAATCGGATATTCTTTAACATAACAATTGATATTATTTATTTTTATTACCATATCCATTTTTATTTATTACCGATTTGCATCAAATCGATTGGAAATTATTGGCAAGTCCACTAATTCTGGATATAAACCTCTATAGATTTCAAAACCTTACCCTAAATGTTGGGAAACAAACCTTTAACTATAGGGCCTTAGGATTGGAATATTCCACAACATATACTAGGTATTGTACAGCGAAAATACAAGAAAATTTAGGAAACATTTTTTAGAAATAAACAAGGTTTTCAATGTATGTATATATATATATATATATATACATATATATATATATATATATATATATATATATATATATATATATATATATATATATATATATATATATATATATATATATATATATATATATATATATATATGGTGAGATGAAACCAACTACAACCAACTTCAGACTGCTGTCATTTCTAAGCCAATCGTCCGACAGCTGTTAAAATTATTACAGTGACAGCTCATTATATTGTTTACAAGCGTACAAAAACATTTTGGTGAGAATTTTCCCGAAAAAAAGTTATTCGTGATGGAATTCAAGCGTGGTAGTGTGATTATACCCTACAACACTATGTGTTGGGGGTATTATAAGTTTGATTGGCCCAAAAATTATGTAACACCTCGAAATATTGGTTTCCCACATAGAAAAGTATATATGGATCTTCCTAGCTCGCTGAGCTGAGTCGATCTAGCTATGTATGTCCGTCCGTCCGTCTGTCCGTCTGTCCATGTTAATTTGTAATCACTCTACAGGTCGCAATTATGGCCCGATCTTCAAGAAATTTAAAATGTAGGTGGGGTTATTGTCAGAATAGAACCCTATTTCTTTTGGAGATGATCGCCAAATGTTTAGGGGTTGAAATGAACCAAATACTGGAAAAATTTCGGATTTTGAAGTAGCTATACAGGTCGCAATTATAGACCAATCGACGAAATTTCGCGTGTAGATAGAGTTTAGGGCGGGGAAGAAACCTACAAATTTGGGTGGTCATCGGATAATATTTAGCGGGTAAAATAGACCATATCTTTTGTGTTGAAAAAAATCAAAACTTTTCATTAAACCGTGAATATTTTAAATCCCGGCGAAATCACAAGGCCATCACAAGATTACTTCTGACCTTTACTTTGATGTTAACATACAACAAACCGGATATATAGCAAAATAGTTGCGATATATATGTCTATCAAAGAAGATATGCTTGAAAGATCTCTTATATGTGGAGAACGGCTGAACTGATTTCGACAGTTCTCATTAATTCAGAATAGCCTCTTGGCAGGAAAGAAAAAACGTCTAAAAAAATCGCATAAAAATATCTCTCTAAAGATGAAAATATTGATTTTCTTTTTTGAAATGAAAACCGCAAAATTATCGCCCGACCCTCACGCACATTTGAATGGGGGTTACCGGACATTGCAAGAGCCAAGCAGTTTTGGATGGCCATCCAAAAATATTCAATGTGTGAAGGAGTTTGCAACTTTTATAGACAAAATACGAAAATGTCCATTCCAGTGACTTTTTGGAGAATTCACAAATACAGGAAAGACGCACTTCTGACTATTCCGTTAACGCTGATTTCGTTGAAGAATATAGTCAAATGTCTGTATCTCCTATAGATGCGTTTCAGTCAAAAACCAATAATAAATGTTAATCTTTTGCCACTTCTGAGAGGTTATAGGTCTTTGGGAAATATTGGTTCCAGATCTAGGAAGACCATTTACGTGCAACATCTACCAATAAATTGGAAATGAGCAAATTAGTTAAAGTTGCTATTATTCGAAAATTAGAGAACGAAACCTGATGGTTTTCTCCTATATAAACTGTATGGTTTATTATAGTGTTGTAGGGTATTCAACGGTCGGCCCCGCTCGACTGTAGCCTTTGCTTACTTGTTTTTTTTTTATATTTGGCTGGAAAACCACAAGTGGCTATCGTTAGAGCACTCCAGCATTTAAATGTGAATAAATCGTTTGTGTCTCTTACCATCGCTCGTTGTCGTGATACTGGTAGCGTAGCCAGGCGTCAAGGTATTGGGCGGAAGAAAACAGCAACATCAGCAGAAATGTAAAAAAGCGACTTGATCGAAACCAGCGTCGCAATGGCAGAAAATGGCTCTTGAGCTGAACATAAGCAATATTCCATTCGGCATATATTGAAAAATGAGGCTCGGGGTAAAGCCATTGAAATTCCAAGAGTTTACACCGCAACAGAAAGAAAATGGACTCAAAAGAGCTAAAGAGTTGTTTCGCTTGGACGAAAGTGGTGAAATGCAGAATTTGGTTTTCTGCTATGAGAAAACATTCGTTGTCCACCAGTTTGTAAAAAACCAAATTGATCGTGTTTACTTGCCAAAGAGGTCAGCGGAAATGTGCACCTTCGCTTGGCCACTAGACCTCAAGCGCCGGCCATGGTGTTGGTGTGGGCCGCCATAACAGACGATGGTCGATCGATCTCCGCTTGTATTAATCGACCGTGGCATCAGAATAAATGCCGAATATTATCGCGAAAAACTTCTGGAGGGCATGGAGGGCCTTGGGCACGCAAACATTTTGCCCGCACACCTTGGACATTCCAGCAGGAATCAGCACCATCGCACTCAGGACGTGCCACCCTAGAATGCTTACAAAATAAGGCTCCTCGCTTCATTTCCAGCAAATAATGGCCACGTAAAATCTCCGGATACCAATCCATTGGACTAATGTGACTGGAGTGATTTGGAAATCAAGGTTGGCACTAAAAATACCCAAGTGTCGATCACCTGAAGCCAGCGCTTCGCCGGGTATAGACAAAAATACCGCCGAGCAACATTCGGGCAGCGTGTGACGGTTTCATTGGCGGTTTGAAGGCCATAATTCTTGCCAAAGGTGACCAATTCGAACAAATCGAAACTTATTCTAAATTTTGATGCTATTTTCGATATTTTTTGCTTTCATTCAATTAAATTAAAAAAAAATGTAAAAATTATGGCGTTTGACTTTGTTGCAGGTTTTTTTATCTCACCCTGCATATTTTATTATATGATATTAGATTATTAAAAATTTTTTAAGGGATCATCGACGGCTATAATCGACGATACTTTAAAATATTTTATGAGGAATCCTCAGAGGCAATAATCGATGATTTTTTTTTTTTAAATATTTCCACAATCAATGGAGATTTATTAATATGATCTTGGGAAGATACAATAGTGCTTTTTTAGGATTTCAGAGACTATACTCGTGTGTCTTCTTGATTATGGCTTCCAAGAATCATGTCTCCGAGAATCATGAAACCCATTCCTTTTATACCCTACACCACATAGTGGTAAGGGTATTATGTCTTTGTGCCTTTGTTTGTAACAGGCAAAAGGAGACGAGATAGACCCATAGTTACTTTTGAGGATCTCCATAGAATAACTTTCTGAGTTGATTTATGCATGTCAGTCCGTCCGTCTGTCCATGAATTTTTGTGAACAAAATGCAGGTCGCATTTATTATTCAATTAAGATGAAATTTTGCACAAGTCATTTGTTTGGCCCAAGGACGAACCCTATTGAAATTGGTGATAATCGGTAAAAATTTAGATATAGCTCCCATATATAACTTCGTCAGATTTGCCTTTTATTGTGCACCAAACGTGTAATATCAGTCCGAATAGTATGGAATTTTGCACATACAACCAAATTTGGCCGGAAAATAAGTATGCCAAATTTGATCGAAATCGGTTCAGATATAGCTATAGCTCTCATATATATTGTTCATCCGATTTGTTATTTTTGTCCT
Organism: Musca domestica; assembly: GCF_030504385.1. Classification (NCBI taxonomy): domain Eukaryota; kingdom Metazoa; phylum Arthropoda; class Insecta; order Diptera; family Muscidae; genus Musca; species Musca domestica. The sequence continues at coordinate 8,093,294 of NW_026712315.1, read as the reverse complement.
CCGCAGCCGTAATATGCACTCTGTAAAAACAATATTTGGGGAAATGTATCAAATGCAGGTCAGAATTACGTTTGCTAAATTTTATCGAGATTCGGTTCAGATTTGGATATAGCTCCCATACATAACTTCGTCCGATTTTCCCTTTATTGTGCACCAAACGTCTAATATTTGTCCAAATGGGATGAAATTTGGCACTTACGACCAAATTGAGTCTGAAAGCAAGTAGGTCAAAATTGGTGAGGATCGGTCCAGATATAGCTATAGCTCCAATATATACTGTTCATCCGATTTGTTATATTTGTTACCCACAGCCGTAATATGCAGTCCGTAACAGCAATATTCAGGGAAATATATCAAATACAGCACAAAAATATTTTTGTCAAATTTTATCGAGATCGGTTCCGATTTAGATATAGGTCATATATATATTTTTATCCGATTTCAATTTAATTGCGCACCAAATGGGCACTATAAGTCCGAATTTAAAAGATACAAATACTTCGGCATATTAAGTCTTTTGAACTTTAAATTATAATCATAGCGTGTATGATTAAATTCTCCCATAAAATCTTTTAATTGTTATGTGGAGCTCTACAAAATTAGCAAAGTGGTGTAGGGCAGGCCCGACTTTAAGTTTTTCTTTACTGGTTTTCTTTTAGAAAATCAAAGGCGAGTTATACATGGATTTTTCTAAAATATTACAATAGTAAATATCATGTTTTTGGTGAATCGTCTGATACCATGTATCTTCAGATGGTGTTGATTTGGAAATTGCTTACAAATCATGTAAACATTTTGGCGAACTTTTTAAATGAAATAGGTCACTCGTAAACCACATAGCACCAATTTGAAACGGTTTAATTAGCAACAATTTGCCAATTTTTATGGACTTCATTTTAAACCATTTAAGCTATACAAATTGGGAAGAATACTAAAATTTCTTAAATTTTTTAAAATTGTGGTTTTTATGTAGACTATTTGAGCGGTACGCAATTCATCAATTCGTATAATTAAAATTAAAAATAATCGAAAAGTTTTGTCTGACTCAATTGTTAACACAAAACGATATGTATCGTGTTAATTAATTACCGACAACAACGTGACACCTCGCTTTTATCTAAACTACCATTTCAGTATCGAACGAAATGTCCACATATCCGGAATTGTATTGGCACCTAAGAACCCTGAACGCATTCGGTCTCATTTGCTGTGACTGTCACAAGGATGAGAATAACAAAATAGTTTTAATGCCAGCCAAGGATACTCGAAGGGCTAAACTTACGTTTTGTTTCATACAACTGACTAGCATTTGGATACTGCTATTTTGTATTTTTCAAACCGATTATTTTATCATTGAAGTGTTTACGGAAACAGCAAATCATCATACAATCTTGTGCACAATACTTGGCTGTTTCGTGCTTTTATTTGTCAATGGTTATTTTTATTTAAATCGACAAAGAAATATCATATTTCTGAAAAATATTCTTGGATTTTATAACCAGCTATCTGACAAGGATAACGAAGGTCGTCATTTATCGCGACTTTATTTTTTACTGTTCGTTGCAATCAGTCTTTTAAACAATTCCCTCAATTCGCTATGTTTTTATGTCGCCCTCAACGATTGGAGATCCCGAGTGGCATGTATGTGGATGTATTCGAGCACCATTTCTATATTGGGAATTTTCCTTTCGTTGTATTGGAGCAGTGTGAAAATAATTGAAATCTATTTGAAAATTATAAATAAACGCCTAAAACTAATCGAAAGTGATTACCACGATGCGGATTCTTTAGAAAAACTGTTTGAAAGTCGTCGACAATTGTTGGCCATTTGTCAAAGTGACTTAAATCATCATTTTGCCCTACTTCTCATGATCACCTTGGGGTATTTCTTGATATCTGCTCCATCGGGGCCGTATATTCTAATTGATACTCTACAGAGTGAAGAATTGAGCGTTTTCTATAAAGTTGAGTCTACCGTTATAACATTAATTAGTTGCGTACCATGGATTGTTTTGACCGTGGTAATAGCGAAATGTGGCTGTTTGAATAAGGAGGTAAGAATTTTTTGTGGATTTATCGAAAAATAACAAATAAAAACCAGTAAAGAAAGTCTTAAAGCCGGGCGGGCCGACTTTATGATACCCTACACCACTTTGCTAATTTTGTAGAGCTCCACATAACAATTAAAAGATTTTATGGGAGAATTTAATCATACACTCTATGATTATAATTATAATTTAAAGTTGAAAGGACTAAATATGCCGAAGCATTTGTATCTTTTAAATTCGGAGTTATATTGCCCATTTGGTGCACAATTAATTTGAAATCGAATAAAAATATATATGGGAGCTATATGAAAATCGGAACCGATCTCGATAAAATTTGACAAAAATATTTCTGAGCTGTATTTGATATATCTCCCTGAATATTGCTGTTACGGACTGCATATTACGGCTGTGGGTAACAAATATAACAAATCGGATGAACAGAATATATTGGAGCTATAGCTATATCTGGACCCATTCTCACCAAATTTGACCTACTTGCTTTTAGACTCAATTCGGCCGTAAGTGCCAAATTTTATCCCATTTGGACAAATATTAGACGTTTGGTGCACAATAAAAAGTAAATCGGACGAAGTTATGTATGATACCTATATCCAAATCTGAACCGATCTCGATAAAATTAAGCACAGGTATTTCTGAGCTGCATTTGATACATTTCCCCAAATATTGCTGTTACAGAGTGCATATTACGGCTGCGGAGGACAAAAATAACAAATCGGATGAACAATATATATGGGAGCTTTCGATGAACCGATTTCGATCAAATTCGACCTACTTATTTTCAGGCCTAATTTGGTTGTATGTGCAAAATTCCATACTATTCGGGCTGATATTACACGTTTGGTGCACAATAAAAGGCAAATTGGACGAAGTTATATATGAGAGCTATATCTAAATTTTTACCGATTGTCTGCAATTTCAATAGCGTTCGTCCTTGGGCCAAACAAATGACTTGTGTAATATTTCATCTTAATTGGATAATAAATGCGACCTGCATTTTGTTCACAAGAATACATGGACAGACGGACGGACGAACGGACTGACGGACATACGGACTGACATGCATAAATCAACTCAGGAAGTGATTCTATGGAGATCCTCAAAAGTAACTATGGGTCTATCTCGTCTCCTTTTGCCTGTTACAAACAAATGTACAAAGACATAATACCCTTACAACTATGTGGTGTAGGGTATAAACATTAAATTCGGCCGGGCCAAACTTTTAATACCCTCAACCTTAGGGTAAAGGAAACATTAAAAGAAATGTGTCAAAATCCATTAAAATTCCGAATATCGGGAGGTATCATTATATGGGGGCTATGTCAAATCGTGGACCTACACATGCAATGTTTCGCCAATGGGGCTAGAACCCATTATGACCTACAACTACCAATTTTCAGAGAAATTCGTGAAAAAATGTGTCAAAAATCATCAAAAAATATCGAATATCGGGAGGTACCGTTATATGGGGACTATACCAGAACGTGGACCGATATATCAAATTTTCAATACCAACCATCCTAGACACAATAAAAATAGCTCTGCTAAATTTTTTCCGACTGACAGACGGGCATCGTTAAATCGATTTAGAATTTTATGCTGGTTATGAATATATATACTTTATGGGGTCTACGACGAATATTTAAGGATGTTACAAACGGTGGAGGGTATAAAAATTGAGTCGAAAGATGTGATTGGAATCATTAAAATGAAAAAAATATTTAAAAAGTAAAAAACATTAAGTTCGACCGGGACGAAATTTCACTACCCTCCACCTTTGGATAAAGGAAACATTTTTTACAAACGAATCTAAATGCAAGCATGTTCCACTTTAAACTTTATATACCCATAAGACCGTTTGCATAATGCAGTTAAACTTATCAAAAAACCATAGAGTGAGGCCGTTATATGGGGCCACACCTCCATAGACAATTTCATACCTCAAGGATTGTCATCTATCTAATCTTCTAAAATACCAACTTTGAAACAATTATGTGCGTAAATGTGACCAGGATTATCAAAATACCGAATATCGGTGGGTATCGTTATATGTGCGCTATAGGAAAACGTCGAACTAAATATTCAATGTTCTGCCGCCGGACTAGAACCCATTATGAACTACAAATATCAAATTTTATCAAAATATGGAATATCGGCAGGTTATATGGGGGCTATACCAAAACATGAACCTATACATACAATGTTTCGCCACGCGATCTCGAGCCCATTATGGCTAACAAATTCCAATTTTTAGACAAATCAGTAAAAAAATATGGCAAAAATAATCTAAACACCGGATATAAGAAAGTACCCTTGTATGGTGGCTATACCAAAAAGTTGGACCTAACATACAATATTTCGTCACACGAACTAGAAACCATTATATCCTACATACAAGGTGAGATAAAAAAACTGCAACAAAGTCAAACGCCATAATTTTTACATTTTTATACCCTCCACCATGTGTACTATGTCTGCAGGACTTTTAGTATTGAAAATGGGCCATGTAGGTCCACGTCTTCGTATAGCCCCCATGTAACAGTACCACACCCCCCTTATTCAGCATTTTGATTTATTTGGTCAATTTTGGCATTTGAAGTTCGTAATGGATACTACATCCTAAGACTGAAAATTTTCTGTGCAGGTCCACGCCCCTCCGATATTCGGTATTTTGATGATTTTAGCGACATTATTTACTGGAATTGTTTCAAATTTCGTATTTAAAGTTCTAATGGATATTACAGCCTTTGACAGAAAATTGTCTGTGCAGATCCACGTTTTATAACCACCATGGTATCTCCCTATATTCGGTATTTTGATGATTTTAGCTACATTATAAACAGATTTTTTTTTCAAGTTTCGCATTTGAATATTGGAATAGCTTGTGGCAAAAGTTGCCTATGCAGGTCCACGTCGTCGTATAGACTCTAATATACGGCTACATTAGGTATTTTCAATACTTTAACAGAATTTTTAACGGATTTTATTTTTTTGAAAATTGTTAAATTTGCACCAAATGGTGGGGAGTATTCAAAGTTCGGCACAGCCGAACTTACAGCTTTTTCATTTGTTTTTGTTTTTTAAATTTTATTGAATGAAAAAAAAAAAAAATATTTGAAATAGCATCAAATTTTAAAATAATGTTCGATTTTTTTCGAATTGGTCACCTTTGGCACGAATAATGGTCTTCAAACGGCCAATGAAACCGTAACACGCTGCCAGAATGTTGCTCTGTGGTATTTTGGCCCATTCCCGGCGAAGCGCTTGCTTGAGGTGATCGACACTTTGGTATTTTTTAGTGCCCACCTTGCTTTCCAAAATACTCCAGACACAATAGTCCAACGGATTGGTACGGAGATTTTGATGGCCACTGTGCGCTGGAAATGAAACGAAGAACCTCATTTTGTAACCATTCTTGGGTGGTGCTGAGTCCTGTTGGAATGTCCAAGGTATGCGGCAAAAATGTTTGCGTGCCCAAGGCTTTAATATACCCTCTAGAATATTTTCGCGGCAATATTCTGTATTCATTCTGATGCCAAGGTCGATTAATACGAACGGAGAACGACCATCGGCTGTTATGGCGGGCCACACCATCACCATGGCCGGCGCTTGAGTTCTGGTGGCCAACCGAAGGTGCACATTTTCAGCTGACATCTTTGGCAAGTAAACGCGTTCATTTTGTTTGTTTACAAACTGCTGGACAACGAATGTTTTTTCATCGGAGAAAACCAAATTCGGCAGTTCACTACTTTCGGCCAAGCGAAGTAAATCTTTAGCTCTTTTGAGTCTATTTTCTTTCTGTTGCGGTGTAACCTCTTGGAATTTCAATGGCTTTACCCCGAGCTTCATTTTTCATTATTTGCCGAATGGAATATTGCTATATGTTCAGCTCACGAGCCATTTTCGGCCTTTGCGACGCGAGTTTTGATCAAGTCGCTTCTTTACATTTCTGCTGATGTTTCTGTTTTCTTCCGTCCAATACCTTGACGCTGGGCTACGCTACCAATATCAGACAACGAGCGATGGTAAGAGACACAAACGATTTATTCACATTTAAATGCTGGAGTGCTCTAACGATAGCCACTTGTGGTTTTCCAGCCAAATATAAAAAAAATCACACTACCACGCTTGAATTCCATCACGAATAACTTTTTTTCGGGAAAATTCTCACCAAAATACTTCTGTATGCTAGTAAAATATATAATGAGCTATCACTGGAATAATATTAAAAGCTGTCAGACGAATGGCTTAGAAATGACAGCAGTCTGAAGTGGGTTGCAGATTTTTCATATCACCCTGTATATAAACTCTTTGAATGGTAGCCAGTATCAATTCAAATAATTAAAACCCATTGCTGTGTACTGCGTGCTTAGACGAAAAGATATCTATGGTGTTAATTAATTGCTGGTTGACAACAACAACAACATGACACCTCGTATTAATCTAAACAGCCATTTCAGTACCGAACAGAATGTCCACTCATCCGGAATTGTATTGGCACCTAAGAACCCTGAACGCATTCGGTCTCATTTGCTGTGACTGTCACAAGGATGAGAATAACAAACTAGTTTTGGTGCCAGCCAAAGATAATCGACGAGCTATTCTCACATTTTGTTTCGTACAACTGACAAGCATTTCGATACTGTTATATTGCATTTTTCAAACCGATTATTTTATCATTGGAGTATTTACAGAAACGGCAAATCATCATTCGATACTATGGAACATAATTGCCTGTTTTGTTCTCTCCTTCGTCAATGGATATTTCTATTTAAATCGACGAAGAAATATCGCATTTTTACAACATATTATTGAATACTATAACGAGTTAAGTTCGGCGAATAATAGCAATTGACATTTGTCGCGCAGATACATATTGTTATTCTTTACAATCAGCCATTTGAACATATTCCTAAATATTGTGACTTTTTATGATGGCCTCAACGATTGGAAAGCCCGAGTGGCCTGTATATGGATTTATTCCGGCACCACATCTCTTTTGGGCATCTTCATTTCATTGTATTGGAGCAGTGTTAAAATAATTGAAAACTATTTGAAAATTCTAAATAGACGTTTTCCATTAGTAGGAAATGAATTTCTCAATGTGAAATATTTGGAAGAAATTCTTGAAAGACGTTGGCAATTGCTGGCTATTTGCTATAGCGATTTGAATCACCATTTTGCTCTATTGCTTATGATCACGTTGGGATATGTTTTGATTACCGCTCCATCGGTGCCATATATTTTGATTTTTATTATCCAGAGAGACAACGGAATGGGTGTAGCTTATAAAACTGTACTCAGTGTTATAGCATTATTTTGCTGGACGCCGTATATAGTTTTAGGTGTTGTGATAGCGAAATGTGGCGGCCTGCATAAGGAGGTAAGAATTGTTGGCGGATATATCAAAAATTTAATTTTTAAGTAAAAACTGTTGCAAGGGTCATTTTAAATGCCCAATACTGATCAATACCCAAATCAGGAAAAAATTTAAAATTATTTACGTGGAATAAACAGGAGCTAAAATCGGCAATTTTTATAACAAATAATATTGTTGAATGATAATAAAATCCTGAATTTTTTAAACAGTCCTTGGGTGCCCGTATTGTTGGTTTCTTTAATGCTTCGTGGATTTTTTCAATACTCTCAGGGTCTGCAGTCGTAGATTATCATTTATATGAACGCCTATAGGCTATAATTGCTTTTGGAATATTTGAAGGATTTTCGGATACCATAAACGTGATGTTTTTATACCCTCAGCCATATGGCTAATGATGGTATATATATATCATTTAAAACGGTCAAAACGTGCCTAGTCGAAATAACGGTTTTAGACCCTAGGTCTCTTTGGACCAAATCCGTTTCAGGACATTTTAAGTCGATCTAGAGTTCGGAGATGGGCAGTATCGATCCACTCCTTCTGGTAACTCCCCCACAAAAGGCCGAAATTTTAAAAAAAAAAGAATTCTGCACGAAAAAGAAAGGATAATCCGATTTCGCTCCAACTTTGCAAATCCTAATATTTACATCTGTACTACTTCAGATATGAAACTGGGCAATATTGGGCCACTCCACCAAGTATCTTCCCCATAAAGGTTCACAAATTATAAATAATTCTAAGGCTGGAAATACATAAAGAGCATATTTGGCTGGGTTAAGTCATCGGATGGCTTCTTCGGAAATGAACAAAGGAGCCTACGGCCAAAATCGAACTAAGTCAACCTACAACTCCTTTGTTCATCTACGAAGAAGCCAGCCGATGACTTAAGGAGCAAGTACATAAAAAGCTTGAAGTCATGGCTAGGCATATTAATGTCAAATTATAAAGGAAAACGACGGCAGGATTTTAGTGCGGCTCTGTAATTCCTTTATGAAATATCACAAAATATGCTCAGCCATGACTTCAAGCTTCTTATGTACTTGCGCCCTTAAGCCAGCCAAATATGCGCTTTATGTATTTCCAGCCTAACTCTTATAAAATGTGTTGCAAAAGTCAGATTGACTTCAAATTACATACATCGCAATATTTTTATTAACCCAAGGTCCGGTGTCAAAATGGTAGACTCCTTCTTGTACCTCCCCCGCAAAGAATAACCATGAAGCTCATAAAACTCGAAATTAACATCGGATTTCATTCAGAACATCTCAATATTTCTATGAACGCAGGATCTGTTATAAAGACGGTAGAGATTGGATCATTCCATTCAAAGGATCAAAATTTTGAATAACCAAAACGATTATAAAATCCGAAATAAACATCCATCTCCTTTCATATTTTACAAATCCCATTATTTCTACCAAGATCACAAGATCTTCCGTAAAGATGGGATATATCGTTCCACTCCTCTTGGTACCTCTCTCACACACAAAGGGTCAAATTTTTTAAAATCCACGAAGCTCATAAAACGCGAAATTAACATCCGTTCCCATCCAGATCTGGTACACCTCAATATTTCCATCAACACAAGATATGTTATAAAGATCGAAGAAATCGGACCATTCCTTCTGCTACCTCCCCCACATAGGATTCAAGATTTTGAAAAACAAAACGCCCAAAAAAGCGAAATAAGTATTGAACTGTCGTAAAATTTCACACAGACTAACACATCTAACACAAGATCTTTTGTAAAGATGACATATACAGGGTGAGATGAAACCAACATCAGACTGCTGTCATTTTTAAGCCACTCGTCCGACAGCTGTTAAAATTATTCCAGTGACAGAATTTTTGAGAATTAAGAATTTTCCAGAAAAAAAGTTATTCGTGAATTAAAGAATGATAATGTGATTTCTATACATTTGGCTAGAAAACCATAAGTGGCTATCGTTGGAACACTCCAGTATTTAAATGTGAATAAATCTTTTGTGTCTCGTACCATCGCTCTTTACCGTGATACTGGTAGCGTAGCCCGACGTCAAGGAAGTGGACGGAAGAAAACAGCAACATCAGCAGATATGGTTCGAAAAGAAAAGAAGCGACTTGATCGAAATTCGCGTCGCAATGGCCGAAAAATGGCTCGTGAGCTGAACATATCGCAATATTCCATTCGGCAAATATTGAAAAATGATCTCAGGGTAAAGCCATTGAAATTCCAAAAAGTGCAAGAACTTACACCGCAACAGAAAGAAAATAGACTCAAAAGAGCTGAGGAGTTGCTTTGCTTGAGCGAAAGTGCTGAACTGCCGAATTTGGTTTCCTGCTATTAGAAAACATTCGTTGTCCAGCAGTTTGTAAACAAACACAATGATCGTGTTGACTTGCCAAAGAGGTCAGCTGAAAATGTGCACCTTCGTTTGGCCAACAGAACTCAAGCGCCAGCCATGCGATGTTCGCTTTCCGCTCGAATTAATCACCGTGACATCAGAATAAATGCCGAATATTATCACGAAAATATTCTGGAGGGTGTATTAATGCCTTGGGCACGCAAACATTTTGGCCGCAGACTTTGGGCATTAAAACAGGACTCAGCACTATCGCACTCAGCACCCAAGAATGGTTACAGAATGATGTTCCTGGCCACCAAAATCTCCGGATACCAATCCGTCGGAATAATGTATCCGGAGTATTTTGGAAAGCAAGTTTGGCACTAAAAAATAGCCAAGTGTCGATCACCTCAAGCAAGCTCTTCGCCGGGAATGGGCCAAAATACCGCAGAGCAACATTCGGGCAGCGCGTGACGGTTTCATTGGCCGTTTGGAGGCCATTATTCGTGCCAAAGGTGACCAATTCAAAAAAATCTAAACTTATTCTAAAAGTTGATGCTATTTCCGACAATTTTTTCTTTCATTCAATAAAATTTAAAAAGAATGTAAAAATTATGGCTTTTTACTTTGTTGCAATTTTTTTTATTTCATGGATAACTGTGAACCCCTTCTGGTATTTCACATACGAAGGGTCACAATTTTCAATAATTTTATTTTAATCTTGCGACCAGAATATAGAATCTTTGATGTCGCATAAAACTGGATATAAATGTTCGATTTTCTTGTAATTTTACCCATACTAATATCTTTTTCTATATTAGATGAAGTATGAAAATTGAATTCTTCGGTCGACTATATCTGGTACCTCATGTACATTTTAACATTTTCTTAAAATTATCACATATCTCATATAAAGTGAAGGTAGTAATCAATATAGTCCAAACCTGGGGCTTCGCAATATTTATTTTTATTTTAGGTCCGATACGAAATGGGTACAATATTGACACATTCATTCGGAATCTACTCCGTAGAGGGTCATCAATTTGAAAAATTATAACGGAAATCAAAATTTATTTAAATAATCGAAAATTGGACGAGGGTATACATCTGTCGGCCCAAGTATTGATGTTCTAACCATTTCGTTAATATTGGACTGGGATGTTTGATTTTATTTTTTTGAATGTTATTTTTTGTGTTGTTAATCTGATTAAAGTACAATTTATAAAGCTTTTTTTTATAACATCTAAATATAAACATTATTGAATTAATATTTAGTAATTATTCCACATTCTTTCAGGTAAATAAAACTATACAGATAATTTCACGGAATTGCAGTAGTAAACATAAATTTAAGAGAGTGGTAAGAATTTAATTTCCTCTATCATTCTCTTTGAGTCCATGGCCTACGTTTTGATGCCCTCTTTAGCTAAGTAATTCAATTTTTCAATTATTTCAGATTGATAAAGTCCTGTGGAAACATTTGCAACAGAAGCCGGTACTTAATGCTTTGGGATTTTTTGCACTGGACCAGAGAACATTATTCCAGGTGAGTTAGACAAATTCCTATTCTATTCTAAAAATTCTTAAAAAAATAATATAATTAACCCTTTCCCTTTCAGCTGCTGGCATCAATAATGAATTATTTAATAATCATGATGCAATTTCATGAACTGAGCAGACAAATCTCCGAAAATGAAAAGCATGGGGGATAACAATGCACCCATTAGCTATACAGCGCCCATTCGTCAATTCTTTATTAACTTTGTAAAACGAATAAAAATATTATGTTTATTAAACTCAAACACTTCACTACAAATATGTAATTGTTTTCTTAAAGAAAACATTTTTATATAAAAGTATCTGAATTCAAGCGTTATTCACGTTAAAAAATCTTTAAAACAAAAAAAGAACAAAAGAACAAAAAGCCGGAGATGCCGTTATATCATTATACAAGGTGAGATAAAAAAAAACTCCAACAAAGTCAAACGTCATAATATATATTTTTTTTTTATAAAATTTATTGAATGAAAACAAAAAAGGTCGGAAATAGCATCAAATTTTTAAGTAAGATTAGATTTGTTCGAATTGGTCTCTTTTGGGACGAATTATGGCCTTCAAACGGCCAATGAAATCGTCACACGCTGCCCGAATGTTGCTCTGCGGTATTTTGGCCCATTCCCGGCGAAGCGCATGCTTGAGGTGATCGACACTTTGGTATTTTTTACTACCAACATTGCTTTCCAAAATACTCCAGACATAGTAGTCCAACGGATTGGTATCCGGAGATCCTGTGTGAACGAGTGGAGAGCGGAGACCGGTAGGTATTCACATATACAAAAACGAGAACCTATACATACAATGTTTCGCCACCGGAGCTAGACCTACAAATACAAATTTTTAGACAACTCCGTAAAAAATTGTCGGTAAAATCATCAAATTACCGAATATCAGGAGATACCGTTATATGGCGGCTATACCAAAACGTGGACCGATATATCTCATTTTCAATATCAATCATCACAGAGACAATACAAATTGTTCTGCTAAGTTTGAAGCTCTCAACAGGCAGACAGACGACAGACAGATGGCCATCTTTAAATCGACTTAAAATCGAATCGAATTTTATGCTCATCATAAATAGAATATACCTTCCTTTTCAAGGTGGAGGAAGATGATAAGGCTGGGTGTTTGGAATTCATACTTAAAGAATACAAAAAATGGAAAATGGATATTGGACAAACGGAAACGGAGCTAGAAAAGTTCTAAAACTTCTAAAATGGTACAATTTGGTGAAGCTGGTATGACAATCAGGGTTGGAAAGTAAGTTTGATATGGATCTTGGTTTTGGAAATGTTTACTACGAGTGGTCTGATATATTTCATCTTCACACCAGATTATGCGTCAGTAGAAATATTGTGATGTGTGAAATTTGAAGAGAGTCGGTTATATATTTTACAAATTATAAGAGATATAATTATTCAAAATTTTGACCCTTTGTGGCGGAGGTACCAGAAGGAGTGGACAAGTATTGCCCATCTCCGAAATCGATCTAAGTTTGATAATAATACTACGGTGTACCAAATATGGACCAAATCGGTTACTCCCTTCAAGATTTATCGTGCGACCCAGCCAGACATCGGACATCGCTAGATCGGCTCCAAATGTCCTGAAACAGATTTGGTCCAAAGAGACCTAGGGTATAAGAACGTTATTTCGACTAGACACGTTTTGACCGAACCCTCTCTAGCCATATGGCTGAGGGTATAATAAAAGTGCTGAATGGTACCATCTTTGGTATTGATGAAGGAATAGACATAAAATTCTGGCATTAGATATTTAGATTGCTGATGTGTTTGAGATTTGGCGGTTGTTTGGAAATGTGTCCTATATTTGTACCGAAAATTAATAAATCCTACTAAATTTGGTATTGGGTAAAGGAATGGAACTGGAACTCTCAAATTTGATATTGAGGTCTCTATTGGTATCTGGAATTGAGATATGGAGGTGGTTTGGGAAATGTGTATTATATTTGTACAGAAAGTACCGAAAGCAGAGTTTTGATAAACGAGATAAAATTCTGAAAGTTGATATTTAGGTTACCGTTGGTATCAGAGGTTGAGATTTAGAGTTTGTTTTTAAAATGAATTTAGTATAAAACAAGTAAAAAAGCTGCCGGGTCGAACTTTTAATACCCTCCACCATTTGGTACAAATTTGGCAATTTCCAAAAAAAAAACCGTTAAAAATTCTGTTAAGATCTTAAAAATACCGAATGCTTATACGACGACGTGGGCCTGCATAGGCAACTTTTGTCATAAATTATTACAATATTTAAATGCGAAACTTGAAGAAAAATCTGTTTATAATGTAGCTAAAATCGTCAAAATACCGAACATGGGGGGTACCGTTATATGGGGGCTATACGAAGACGTGGACCTGCACAGACAATTTTCTGGCATGGGCTGAACCATTACGAACTTCACATGCGAAATTTGAAACAATTCCTGTAAATAATGTCGCTAAAATCATTAAAATACCGAATATCGGGGGTACCGTTATGTAAGGCTATATGAAGACGTGGACCTACATGTCTCATTTTTTGACTTTGGATGAAGTATCCATTACGAACTTCAAATACCAAATTTGAAACGATTCCGATAAACAATGTCGCTAAAATCATCAAAATACTGAATATCGGGGGGTACCGTTATATGGGGGCTATATGAAGACGTGGACCTGCACAGATAATTTTCTGTCTTAGGCTGTAGTATCCATTACGAACTTCAAATACCAAAATTGAATTAATTCCAGTGAATAATGTCGCTAAAATCATCAAAATACCGAATATCGGGAGGTACCGTTATATGGGGGCTATATAATAACTTGGACCTACATGGCCCATTTACGAACTTAACCTGCCTACTGGGAAAATATACATGTGTGCAAAATTTTAGCCTTCTATCTCAATTTTTTCGAAAGATAGCGTGATTACAAAAGCAGACGGATAGACAGACAGACAGACAGACAGACGGACATAGCTAAATCTTCTTAGAATTTTACGCTGATCAAGAATATATATACTTTGTTGGGTCTGACATGAATATTTCGAGGAGCTACAAACGGAATGACAAAATTAATATACCCTCCATAGTATGGTGGAGGGTATAAAAATACAAAAATGTCAAACCCCATAATTCTTGCATTTTTTTAATTTTATTGAATGAAAGCAACAAATGTCAGATATAGCATTAACATTTAGAATAAGTTTAGATTTGTTCGAATTGGTCACTTTTGGCACGAATTATGGCTTTCAAACCGTCACACGCTGCCTGAATGGTGCTCTGCGGTATTTTGGCCGATTTCCGGCGAAGCTCTAGCTTGAGGTGATCGACACTTTGGTATTTTTTAGTGCCAACCTTGCTTTCCAAAAAGCTCCAGACACAATAGTCCAACAGATTGGCATCCGGAGATTTTTATGGCCATTGTGCGCTGGAAATTAAGCGATGAACCTGATTTTGTAACCATTCTTGGGTGGCGCGTACTGAGTGCCATGATGCTGAGTCCTGTTGGAATTTCCAGAATATTTTCGTGATAATATTCAACATTTATTCTGATGCCACGGTCGATTGATACGAGCGGAGAACGACCATCGGCTGTTATGACGACCCACACCATAACCATGGCCGGCGCTTGAGTTCTGGTGGCCAACCGAAGGTGCACATTTTCAGCTGACCTCTATGGAAAGTAAACACGATCATTTTGTTTGTTTACAAACTGTTGGACAACGAATGTTTTCTTATCGAAGAAAACCAAATTCGACAGTTCACCACTTTCGGTCAAACGAAGTAACTCATTAGCTCTTTTGAGTCTATTTTCTTTCTGTTGCGGTGTAAGTTCTTGCACTTTTTGGAATTTAATTTTTCAATATTTATCGAATGGAGTATTGCGATATGTTCAGCTTACGAGCTACTGCGACGCGGGTTTTGATCAAGTCGCTTCTTTTCTTTTCGAACCATGTCTGCTAATGTTGCTGTTTTTCTGTCTTCCGCTCACTTCCTTAACGTCGGGCTACGCTACCAGTATCACGGTAACGAGTGATGGTACGAGACACAAAAGATAGCCAAATATAAAAAAATCACACTATCACGCTTGAATTCCAACGCGAATAACTTTTTTTCTGGAAAATTCTCACCAAAATGCTTTTATACGCTTGTAAACAATATAATGAGCTGTCACCGGAATAATTTTAACAACTGTCGGACGAGTGGCTTAGGAATGACGGCAGTCTGAAATTGGTTAAAGTTTTTTCACCTCACCCTGTAATTGTAATAAATGGTACTAAATTTGGAATTGGGTATTTCGAAATACGATATTTGAAGATCGTAATAACTGCCAATTCATGCTGCAGAAATTATAGGTTCACCCGGGTACCTTACGATATTCGGTATCTACCGATTTTAGTGACACTTTTGAACGGAATGTTGGTATTGTAAAGTTGAAGCACATAGGAAACCGAATATAGTTATTTCGATTAAATACATCAAACTTATAAATTATCGCTACAAATTACATTTATATAATCTAATAACAAATTGAATTTTGGGAAATATTTATAATTTTAAAATTTTGATTAAGTACTACCATCAATTGACATTAAATGTTTTTAAAACACATGATTTGTTTACTACAATTCATTAACCCCTCAGGATTGATTATCCGTGACACTTTCCATTTCCTTAAATTGCACCAGAACCAACATTATGCTTATAATAAAAGCCAAACACTGCAAATAAAATGAATATATATTCTTAATTGTAATTTATGTCATATATTTATATCTACAAACCTGGAAAACAGACTTTCGTGAAATTACAAAAAATCCCATGGCGTTGAGGATTGGTTTTTCGTGCAAATTTATCCACAAAAATTTATCAATCTAGAAAATGAAAAATAAATGTTAATAACAAATAAAATTGATTTTCAATTATACCATTCTCTTGAACTGACAATCCATAGTTGACATTCGACACAAAATCTTGGAGGTTTCCCTGACCTGTTAAAAAAGAAAAAAAATAAAGTAAATCCATTCACATTCACATGAGATACTAAAGCTACAATTATTTTCAATTATTACAATTATTAAAATATACTCATCTTGGCCAGGAAATCTTGAAAAGGTAGAGCCACCCAGGAAATTGTTGAAAAATATTAAAAAAAAATCCACAATCAAGGGAGTTTTACAAAAGTTGATGGTTTTTGCAATTTCATCCCATTTGATTTGGTGCACAACAAGAAGAAAAACGACCGAAGTTATAAATGGGAGCTATATCCAAATCTGAACCGATCTGGATATTTGGCAAATGTATTTCTGAGCTATATTTGAAATATTTCCCCGAAAATTGTTGTTACGGAGTGCATATTACGGCTTTGAAGAACAAAAATAACAAATCGGATAAACAATATATATGGGTGCTATAGCTGAACCGATATCTGAACCGATTTTCACCAAATTTGACATACTTATTTCTAGGATAAATTTGGTCGTAAGTGGCAAATTCTATCCCATTTAAGCTAATATTACACGTTTGGTACACAATAAAAGGCAAATCGGACGAAGATATACAGGTCGAGCTACAGCAACAAAGTCAAACGCCATAATTTTTATTTATTTTTTTTTTTTTAAATTTTATTGAATGAAAGCAACAAATGTTGGAAATAGCATCAAATTTTAGAATAAGTTTAGATTTTTTCGAATTGGTCCCCTTTGGCACGAATTATGACCTTCAAAGTGCCAATGAAACCGTCACACGCTATCCGAATGTTGCTCTGGGGTATTTTGTTCCATTCCCGGCAATGCGCTTTTGAGGTCATTGACACTTTGGTATTTTTAGTGTCAACCTTGTTTTCCAAAATACCTCCCCCACAATAGTCCAACGAATTGGTATCCGGAGATTTTGGTGGCCATTGTGTGCTGGAAATGAAGCGAAGAACCTCAGATTGTAACCATTTTTAGGTGACGCGTGATGGACAACAAATGTTTTCTCATCGGAGAAAACCAAATTCGACAGTTCACCACTTTCGGCACTTTTTAGAATTTCAATGGCTTTACCCCGAGCTCATTTTCAATATTTGCTGAATGGAACATTGCAATATGTTCAGCTCACGAGCCATGTTTCGACCACTGCGACGCTGCTTTCGATCAAGACGCTTCTTTACTTTTCGAACCATTTCTGCTAGTGTTGCTGTTTTCTTCCGTCCACTTCCTTGACATCGGGCTACGTTACCAGTATTTATTCTATCGGATTTATTCACATTTAAATGCTGGAGTGCTCTAACGGAAGCCACTTGTGGTTTTCCAGCCAAATACAAAAAAACACTATCTCGCTTGAATTTTATCACGAATATTTTTATTCTGGAAAATCCTAAACAAATTGCTTTGTACAATATAAAGAGCTGTCACTGGTTTAATTTATAACAGCTGTCGGACGAGTGGCTTAGAAATGACAGTAGTCTGATGTTGGTTGCAGTTTTTTCATCACACCCTGTATAAGGAAGCTAAATCTAAATTTTGACCGATTATCTTCAATAGGGTTCGTCCTTGGGTCCAAGAAATGACTTGTGCAAAATTTCATTGGACCGGACAATAAATGCGACCTGTACTTTGTTCATAAAAATACAAGGACATACGGACGGACGGACGGACAAGCATAAATCGACTCAGAATGAGATTGTATGCAAATAATTAAATTGGAGGTGTGAGGTATAAAAATCCATGATTATTGGAAAAGATACAATGCCTGATTTTTTAAAATATTTTTAATGGATTCACTATTTTTGACCGACAATTCCTTTGACCCAAAAAAAATTAAAAACTTCGAAAATATTTTTAAAAAAAAATCCACCCTTCTGTATTTCTCAAAAATTGTTGCCTGAAAAATACTTTTCAAAAATCTACAAATCTTTATTTTTAACAGCACATATGGAGTTTTTAAAAAAAATCACGGCCATTGAGTCAAAAAATTTAAATTTGGAAAATTGGGACGAAGTTGTGTTCTATAACCATTGATGTGATTTGTAATTTTTAAAATTTTGACGTTTTTTGTTATAGCTGATTAAAATATTTTCATTTTTTAATTATTCTAAATTTACAAAATTCTTAATCCATTAAGATTAGAAATTTTGAAAATTTTAATTGGGAAAATTAGGACGTGTTTGTGGACTCTATTCACTATTGATGAGATTCATATATTTTTTTAAATATCGACGTTTTTGTTACAGCTGATTAAAATATTTTTTTTTTTTTAATATTCTAAATTTACAAAATTCCAAATCCGTTGAGATTAGAATGCTGGAATACCTTATATAACCTCTGCCATATTTACCTCTCTATTGAATCCATCACAGGCCGACATTGCATGAAATATTCTCAGAATCGGCGAATTCCATATCACATTATTGAATGTTATCAAAATATAATACCATGCAGGCCTTTCATTCCATTTGACCATATATTGCGATACAATGTAAAACGGACCACTGGCTCCCGTTGCCATCACAAATCCCACGATCAGCAAAAATACAAAACCATGATTGTGATTCAAATCTCGTAAGCCAAGATGAAGCAACATGTTACGTTTCGACAAAATGTTTTGAAACTTTTCAAAATCTACAAATGACAATGTTTGCAATTCTTGGTTTAGGTATCGCATAGATTTCTGCATAATTCGCATAACACTTAAATGCATCAGGACAAGGATGCCAGTTATCCATGCCGTTGAAATGAACACCAACATATAGGAGAATGTGGTGACCAATGGCATTTCGCTGAAGGCAAATATGAAGAGATACATCCATGTGGAAATTGCACAATTTAAAAAGTACATCAAATAATATTTTCGATGTTGCCATGAAGCGGTCTCCCTGCCGCATTCATGATGAAATTTGAAAATTATCTGCAGAAATTCAAAGTTTCTTCGTTGTTGGATGTAAAAGTACCAGTAGAGTATCAGTAGCAATAAGGCACTCAGTTCGAAATGCACTACAAAGAATCGATCTCCAATTTTATTGAAACTATTCATTCGAAACTCCTTGGCCGAGAGAATACCACAAACCAGCATTAGACAGGTTAGAATGTGAACAAAAACGACAGTGCACAGAGCTTGGATTCTATGCCATTTGCTTTGGCTAAGTACCCATTCGTTGTCACACCGATAACTACAACAAACAAGACCGAATATATTTAAAGTTTTCACATGAAAGTAGAGGTCACACACTGACGACATATTCCATGTCACTAAAGTTCGTCGCAGTTCATTGTTTGTTGGATGGCAGGTAGTTGTTTGGGCATATGTTTCAGTAATTAAACACTGCATAATTAAATACATTGGTATTCACATTAATTTAGCAATTGTTTTGAATTAGATCAGATTACATTCGACCCATGTAAATGCCATTTCAGAATAAAAAGGTAAAAGTATATTAGAATTAACCATTTTTTAAATGGTTAGGAAGAATATCAATGCCAAAATGCGAAAAACTGTTATAAATTCTGTTGGACTATAAAGAAGGGCTCTTCAAGAACTTTCATAGCGACAATCCTGGATTTCTAGAGAATATTTTTCAAGCAATTTCATTGTCACAATCCTAGATTTCTAGAGAATATTTATATGCCGACAATAGTAGGTTTCTAAAGGATATTTTCTAAGGACCTTAATGGCGACAATCGCAGATTTATAAAGAAATGTATATAAAAATCTTCAGAAATACAATGACATATTTCTAAATTTTCTATATTTTATTTCTATAGAATATTTTTCAGAGACTTTCGTGGCGACCATCGTGGATATCTAAAGAATATTTTTGAAGGACTTTCTTGGCGACAACTGTGGATTTCTAGAAAAAAAAAATGAAGGTCCTTGAAAAAAAATTCTTTAAACATCCAACCTTTTTTATGAAGATCCTTGACAGATATTCTTCAAAATCCACGATTTTTGCCAAGGGCAAGGATCAAGGATCTTCATAAAAAAGGTTGGATGTTTAAAGATTTAAACCTTTATGAAGAAAATGGTGTTTTTCAAAAGAATATTTTTTAACAACTTCATGGAGATAGAGGCGGACTTTAAAGGAATATTTCTTCCTTCATGACGAAATCGTGTATCGCTATAGAACATATTTCAAGGACTTTCTTGGCGACAATTGTGGATTTCTAGAGAATATTTTTAAAGGACCTTAACGGCAAAAATCGTGGATTTCTGAAGAATATCTGGCAAGGATCTTCATGAAAATAAGATTAGATTTTTAAAGATTATTTTCAAAGACCTTTATGAAGAGAAGGATCTTCATGGACACAAGGTTGCATTTTTAAAAATATTTTTCAAGGACCTGCATAGAGACAAGGGTGGACTTTTAAAGATTTATTGGATTTCTATTGAGATTTTTTGTTAAGGACTTTCATAGTGACAATCCTGATTTTTAGAGAATGTTTTTCAAGGACCTTAATGACGACAACCGTGGCTTTCTGAAGAATATCTGGCAAGAATTTTCATAAAAAGAAAGTTGGGTTTTTCAAGGCCCTTTACGAAGACAAGGACTTTCATGTGGACAAGGGTGGATTTTTAAAGAATAGTTTTTAAGGAACTTCATGGAGATGGGTCGGACTTTTAAAGAATATTTCTTCAGGGATCTTCATGGCAAAATCGTGAATCGCTATAGAACATATTTCAAGGACTTTCTTGGCGATAATTGTGGTTTTCTAGAGAATATAATTCAAGGACCTTAATGGCAAAAATCGTGGATTTCTGAAGAATATTTGGCAAGGATCTTCATGAAAATCTTCATTTACGATGACAAGGACTTTCATGTTTTCAAGGGTGGATTTATAAAGAATATTTTTTTAAGGAACATCATGGAGCTGGGTCGGACTTTTAAAGAATATTACTTCAGGGATCTTCATGGCGAAATCGCGTATCTCTATAGAACATATTTCAAGGACTTCAAGGACCTTAATGGTGAAATCGTGGAATTTTGAAGAATATTTGTCAAGTATCTTCATAAAAAGAAGGTTGGATTTTTAAAGATTTTTTCAAGGACCTTTATGAAGACAAGGATCTTCATCTGTACAAGGGTGAATTTTTAAAAAAATATTTTTTTAAGTAACTTCAGAATATTTCTTCAGGGACCTTCATGACGACATCGTGTATTTCTATAGAATATTATTCAAGGACTTTCTTGGCAACAATTGTGGGTTTCTATTTAGAGAAAATTTTTCAAGGACCTTAAGAGCGACAATTGTAGATTATTGAAGAACATTTTTCAAGGATTTTCATTGGAAAAAGATTGGTTTTGGTTGGAACGTGGCTTAAGAGTCGTGGCTATGTCTCTCTGGACCAAATCCGTTTCAGGACATTTGGAGTCGATCTAGCGTCTGTCTGTCTAGCTGATACGTACGAAAACTCCCGACGGAAGTATCCGATTCGATCCAAAATTGGTGCGTCGTAATATTATTGTCAAACTTAGATCGAGTTCGGAGATGGGCAATATTGGTCCAATCCTTGTGGTACCTCTCCCACAAAAGGTTAATATTTTCAAAGAAAATATTTGACTGCACAAAAAGAGAAAGTATCTTCCAATTTTGATCTAACTCTAAAAATCTTAATATTTGTATCAGCGCCAGGTCAAGTGAGAAAATGGACAATACCAGTGCGCTCCATTAATTACTTCAACCACAAAGGGTCAAAATTTTGATTAATTGCAACGTTTGTCTTCAAATTACGCACATCACAATATTTTCCTTACCCCAAGGTCTGGTGTAAAGATGTAATATATCGGCCCTCTCTTTCTGGTACCTCCTCCACAAAGGTTCAACATTTCGGGTATTCATGAAGCTCGTAAAACACGAAATTAAAATCCGATTCCATTCAGACTTGGCGCATCTCAATATTTCAATCAACAAAATAAATGCTATAAAAAATGGTAGAGATCGGACCATTGCTTCTGGCACCTCCCTCACAAAGAATCAAAGTTTTAAAATAACCAAAACCAATATAAAATCCGAAATAAGCATGCGGTTCTCTTCATATTACGCACATTACAATATTTTAATTAACTGAATGTCTGGAAGATGGAAAATATCTGCCCGCTCTTTCTGGTATCACCCCCCCCCCCCAAAAGGGTCAAAATGTTTAGTATCCATGAAGCTCATAGAATGCGAATTTAAAATCCGATCTCATAATACAATATTTCCATCAACACAAGATCTGCATAAATATGGTAGAGATCAGGCCATTTCTTCTGGTACCTCCCCCAAATAGGGTTCAAGATTTTGACTCTCAACTCAAATATTTTTACTAACGTCAGATCTGTTGTGAAGATGATATATATCTGCCAACTGCTTCTGATACCTCACCCGCAAAGGGTTACAATTTCCAATATTTATATCTGTCATAACTTGCGAAAGTAGTCGGCGATTTTTTACAACTTGATATATATCTAAATATTTCTCTCGACCAAAAACCTAATATAAATTTGGAATTTATCGGAATTAATGATTTCGAATAAATTTGGATAAAAATGTTCGATTTTCTTCAAATTTTACCCATACAAATATGTTTTGCTGTATTAGATGAAGTATGACAAGTAAAAAAGTAGTAAGTTCGGCCGGGCCGAACTTTAAATACCCTCCACCATTTGAAACGGATTAGAAAATGTTTAAAAAAATAAAATCCAATAAAAATTTTGTTCAAGTCTTAAAAATGCCGAATAGAGGAATTTGCCGATATACAGGGGATATACCTTATTGCGGACCTATATAGACAACTCTATGTCCGGGGGTAAAATACTCGCAAAGAATTTCAATTTGTGAATTTCAGACAATTCCGTTGAAAAATGTGGCTAAAACCATCAAAATACAGAACATTGGGGGGTGCCGTAATATGGGGGATAAAAGATATCGAAGACCTATCTACATTGGTCTTCGATATATTTTATTATTATTATCTTCCAGGGGATAAAATACTCAAAAGGAACTCCTTGTATGGATTTTCGTAAGGTGCCGTTATATGGGGGAAATACGATATCGTGGACCTATGTAGAGAATTCCCTTAAGGAGGTAATGTACTCACAAGGAACTCAACCAAAAAATCAAAATACCGAATATCGGGGGGGGTACCGTTATATGGGGGCTATACGCTATATATAGCCCATCTTCGAACTTGACCTGCAGACAAAAGACAGATCTGTGCAAAATTTTAGTTCCCTATCTTAATTCGTTTAAAGTGTAGCGTGATTACAACAGACGGACGGAGAGACGGACGAACAGGGTTAAATCGTCTTAGAATTTTACGCTGATCATAAATATATATACACTTTGTTGGGTCTAAAATTAATATGTTGAGTTACAAACGGAATGACGAACTTTATATACCCTCCATACTATGTATGGTGTAGGGTATAAAAATGGAATACTTCGGTCCGCTTTACCTGTTACCTCAGGCATAATTTCACATTTCTTGCACATATCTAATATAAAGTATAGGAAGTAGTCGATATAGTTCAAATCTGACACGTTGTAATATTTATATAAATCTTAGGTCAGATACGAATTGGTAAATATTGACCAACTGCTTCGGTACCTCCCCCATGAAGGATCAACAGTTTGAATAATCATAGCTCAAGGTGTGGGGGTATACATCTGTTGGCAAAACCGTCTGAAACTGTTTTACTTGTTAACACATCATTTTATATGGTCCTCCCATAACTTTACGTTTGTCCTCTTAGAATTACATATTCACTTCGTCATGTCATGTCAATGCAGTTACTAAACTTTCAATATTTTGTAGAGGATTTCCCCCATATTTACCTCATTATTGTATCCATCACAGGTGGACATTGCCAATAGAATGGTTATCATTGGAGAATCCCAGACGAGGGAATTGAATGTTATCATCACCATGTACCATGTGGGTTGTGTGCCACGTTGCACATAGTATTGGGTGACCAGATAAAATGGCCCCGATGCACCGGTGGCAGCAACAAAACCAATTATTAACAGCAATACAAATCCATAATTCCGATTAATTTCCTTTGTGGTTATGCCGATCAGTCGGCTACGTTTCGATAAAATACGATGTAAAATTTTCGCCTCATTCGATGTTGTTGTTCGCAATTGGTGGTTTAAGAATCTCATCCAAGTTTCCATAATTTTTACCACACTAAAGTGCATCAAGACCAATAGGCCATTTATCCAAATGGTGGCAATGAAAACGGCCGCATACGACATGGCAATATACCATGACATTTGACTTTTCGCAAAAATCCAGAAATACAAACACGAACTTAGGCTGCAAATTACGAAATATACCAAATAATATTTTCGATATAGCCGTGAGGAGGATACCCTGCAGCAATCACATTCATCGAATAGTCTCAAAACCATTACTAGAAATTCGAAGTTTTTCTTCCGGCTTCTGTAGAAGTAGTAGTAAAGGATCATCAGCAAAAGACCGCTCAGCTCGAAGTGTACAACAAAAAATTGATTGCCAACCCTGTTGTATTTTGGCATATGGAATTCTTCGGCAAAAACGAGGCCACACACCAACATGGTAGGGATGAGAATGTGTACCGAAACTAAGGTGAATAGGGCACGAATTTTATGACCGTAGTTGGTACTTAGCCTCCATTTGTCCTCGCACCGATAATTACAACACAAAAGGCCAAAGAAATTCAATGTTTTGATGTGAAAATACAGCTGAGACACCGAAGACATATTCCATCGCACTAAAACTCAAAATAATTTAGGTTACGTAGGTTGTCCAATAGTTTTGTGGGTAACAATTAACAAAGGGTATTGAGTAATTGAGTAATGCATAATTAATAAGGATGTTTTTTTTTTTCGATTATTTATTAATAGAGGCATTTGTGTTTGGGCAATTTATATGAATGTGTAATTCTCAATTCCCAACTTTTGACTGGGAAAACCCTTTAACAAGTAAAAAGACATTGAGACCATTTAATATTCAATGTTCTGTCACCGGAGCTAGATCCCATTATGAACTACAAATACAATTTTTTTTGACAAATCCGTGGAAAAATGCGGCAAAAATCATCAAAATACCGAATATCAGAAGGTACAGTTATATGGGGGAATACGAAAACGTAGACCTAGATATGCAATGTTCAGCTACCCGAGCTAGAAACCATTACGAACTACAAATGCCAACTTTTCAATACCAACCATCCTACACACAATACAAATTATACTGCCAAATTTTAATGCTCTACGTCAAATATTGCGGGCTGTATAGTGATTTCAACAAACAGACAGGCAGACAACGTTCGAATTCAGAATTTTATACTGATCATGAATATATATACTTCATGAGGTCTATGACGAATATTTAGCGATGTTACAAACGGAGTGACAAATTAAATATACCCTCCTTTCCATGGTGGAGGGTATACAATTTCTGAGAATACGAAGACCTTCTTCTTAGAAGACCATCTAGCCTTCTCATAGAAGATCTTCTTCTCATAAAAGATCAGAAGGTTTTCTCATAAAAGATAAGAAGGTCTTTTCATAGAAGACCTTCTATTCTTCTCATAGAAAACCTTTTGACCTTCTATAAGAAGACTTTCTGGTCTTCTATGAGATTACCTTCTGATCTTTTATGAGAAGATCTTCTGATCTTCAATAAGACGACCTTCTGACCTTCTATGAGAAAACCGTGTGGTCTTCTGTGAGAAGACCTAGTGGCATTGTATGAGAAGAACTTCTATGCCAAGACTTCCTGGACTATAGGAAGATCTCTGGCCTCATGGAAGATCTTCTGGCCTTATCATAGAAGACCTTCAATTCTTCTCATAGAAAACCTTCTGACCTTCTATGAGAAGACTTTCTGGTCTTCTGTGAGAAGACCTTCTGATCTTTTATAAGAAGATCTTCTGATCTTCAATAAGACGACCTTCTGACCTTCTGTGAAAAGACCTTCAGGCCTTTTGTGAGAAGAACTTCTGGCCTTCCACGAGAAGAACTTCTTGCCTTCTATGAGAAGTTCTTCTGTTCTTCTGTAGAAAGGCCCTCTGAGCAGACCTTCCGGCCTTCTGTGGGCAGACCTTCTGGTCTTCTGCGAGCAGACCTTCTGGCGTCCTATGCGAAGAACTTCTGGCCTTCTATGAAAAGAGCTTCTGGTCTTCTACGAGGTGGAAGGTATTCACATTTCTGAGAACATCCAAAATTTTGGTTCAGAAAATCTCTAAAAGAATATTGTATAAAAATTCTTTTGAAGTCCACAATAATTGGTCAGAGATCCTTGAAAACATTACCGTTGTTCCATGAACTGATATTTTTTAAAAATTCAGATTTTGGTCAGAAGATTCCTAAACATATTTTTTTAAAAATTCACGAGTTTTGGCCGAACTTCATTGAATTCAAGAATAACTTGCCAAAAAAAATATTGCCTTAGAAATCAAACATTTTTGATCTAGTAGCTCCTTAAAAAAATATTTTTTAAAAAGTTCACAATTTTCATCAGGAATTTATTGAAAAATCCAAGACTTTGATTGTCTTGAACGATATAATCTAAAACTTTTTGGCAGGATGTCCTTGGTAAAAACATTTCATACATTTATTTTTCTGGCAGGTCCTTGAAAAAATGTTTTAAAAAAGTTCCAGCTTTTCCCACCAAGAACTATTTTTATACCCTACACCACATAGTGGTCCTTGTGAATTTGTTTGTAACATGAGAAGGAAGCGAGATAGACCCATAGTTACTTTTGAGGATCTTCATAGAATCACTTTTTAAGTCGATTTATGCATGTCAGTCTGTATGTCATTCCGTCCATCCGTCTGTCCATGTATTCTTGTAAACAATATGCAAGTAGTATTTATTATCCGATTGAGATGAAAATTTCCACACAAATATTTGATTGACCCAATATTTGATTGAAATTGGTGAAATTTCAAATGGCCAATATCAGTTCAAATGACCTGAAATTTGGCACATCCGACCTTATTCAGCATAGAAGCAAGTACAGCAAATTTGGTGAAAATCGATGCAGATGTAGCTTTTGCTCCCACATATATATGTTTCATCCGAGTTGGTCTTTAAGTCTCTCACATTCGTAATATGCCTTCGACTACAATGATATTTAGTACCAGGTATCTTATGGAGCTCGGAAATACCTTTACCAAATAATGCCTAATATCAGCCCAAATGCAGCTGGAATTTCGGGATACACGTTTCCATTTGGAGGAACCCGATTCTTTTATATATTTTTAATACAGCCCTTATCGAAGTGAAGCCTCTGTCAAATTTAGTAAAAATGGATTCATAATTGGATATGCCTTCCATAAAGGGTGAGATAAAAAAACTGCAGCAAAGAGGTTTAAAAAAAATGTATTTCCTTTTCACTGCAAATTTCAGATCATTAAGCTCGTCTCGAAAGGGAAACAAAAGCAAAAAATGTCGGAAATAGCATCAAATTTTAAAATAAGTTTAGATTTGTTCGAATTGGTCACCTTGGTAATTCGTGCCAAGAATTATGGCCTTCAAACGGCCAATGAAACCGTAACACGCTGCCCGAATGTTAGCTCTTTTGAGTCTTTTTTCTTTCTGTTGCGGTGTAAGTTCTTGCAATTTCAATGGTTTAACCCCGAGCTAACATACATAGTATGGAGGGTATATTAAGTTCGTCATTCCGTTTGTAACTCATCGAAATAATCATTTTAGACCCAACAAAGTATATAAATTTTTGATCAGCGTAAAATTCTAAGACGATCTAGCCCTGTTCGTCCGTCTGTCCTTCTGTTGTAATCAAGCTACAGTCTAAACGAATTAAGATAGGAAGCTAAAATTTTGCACAGGTCTCTCTTTTGTCTGCAGGCAGGTCAAGTTCGAAGATGGGCTATATGGATCCACGATATCGTATATCCCCCATATAACGGTACCCCCGATATTCGGTATTTTGATGATTATAGCCACATTTTTTTCAACGGAATTGTTTGAAAATCCACACAAGGAGTTCCTTGTGGGTACTTTATACCTCGGCAGAGAATTGTCTATATAGGTCCACGATATCGTATAGCCCCCATATAAGGGTACCCCCCGGTATTCGGTATTTTGATGATTTTAGTCACATTTTTCAATGGAAGTGTCTGAAGTTCCACCAAAGGAGTCCCTTGTTAGTATTTTACCCCATGAAAAAGAATTGTCTATATAGGTCCACGATATCGTACATCCCCCATATAACGGTACCCCCCGGTATTCGGTATTTTGATTATATTAGCCACATTTTTCAATGGAATTGTCTTAAAATCCAAACAAGTAGTTCCTTGTGGGTACTTTATACCTCGGCAGAGAATTATCTATATAGGCCCACGATATCGTATAGCCCCCATATAATGGTACCCCCGATATTCGGTATTTTGATGATTGTAGCCACACTTTTGAACGGAATGGTCCGAAATTGTACACAAGGGGTTCTTTGTGAGCACTTTACCCACCGACAGAGAATTTTTTATACCCCGTTTTAATGATTTTACCCACATTTTTCAACGTAATTATCTGAAAATCCACACAAGGAGTTCCTTGTGAGTACTTTACACCCAGACATTGATTTGTCTTAATAGGTCCACAATATCATATATCCCTCCATATTAAAAGAATTTTTAATGGATTTTATTTTTTTGAAAATTTTCTAATTCGTTTCATGGTGGAGGGTATTCAATTTTTTACTTGTTAATATTTGGGAAGGGAAGGGAATATTGCGATATGTTCAGCTCAGGAGCCATTTATAATTAGGAATCTCAATCTCCACACGAACATCCTTAAAATTGCATAATATGGCTACAATAACCGGTGCATACCCTAAGAATTTGTCTGAAATTTGAATTTTGCTGTTGTAATCGAGTTTTAAAAGGGCGAACTTAATACTGTGTTTTATTTGTTTCCATGCGGATTTTATTTTGGGAATTTTATATTCTCATCTTTTATGATATATAGCTTCTGATCCGTAGTTATCTTGCTCTAGATTTTTATAACTAGCCATAAACTTACAAGACCCCTGCAATAAATTCCAATCTGGTGATTTGGAATAACAATAACATCATAACTAACATGTCTGTGTTACACATGTCCTGTGACAGGTGTCTCCCTACACACACAGCCATGTGTGTGTACACATATACAGACATATATGGCATGTGCGGTAAAATCAACAAAAATCCGTCCACTTGAAATACAATATTACAAAGTGGAAAAATATTACAAGAAATGACGTCTGCAAAAAAAAACAACGAGATGTTCTGACTGACTGTCTATCACTCACCAAAGTTGAGATTGTATGCCCGTTCCGTTCGGTTGGTTTACTCTATGTCTGTGAAAATACAAAGTAGTCGTTGTCGTAGTCGTCGTTATGACAAATTATACAAAATGTCCACACGACAAGTAAAGAAAAGAAATCTATAATCTCCATATTATGAAACCACCCACCGCCAAAGTCCAGCCAGCCGTGTGCAATCGACTGGATGATCGGCTTGACATTAGCTTACAGATAAGCTCGAAACTAATTAAACAAGACATCCCCACATTTCACTCGTTTCAAATTTGATAAAATTATGATTGAAGGAAGACGCAAATACAAAAATGTAAACTTCATATAATTGTTAAAAGTTACTGCAATCGTGATTTGTAGTTTATTTATGGCCACACAAGTGCTGATGTTTTGTATTAACCGATCAAGAGAACGATTAGATTAGGGTCTTCCTTCTATTGAATTTGTTATTTTAATTTGGTTTAATAATATTTTATATTTAGCATGAGATTACTATTTTTTGTGAAGTGTTTTGATTTAAACCTTATGCCACAGAGATCAATAATAAAGATTAAATTACGACAAAGATAGAGTTAACTGTCAAAGTCTCACGCCGAGGGTAATCAAATTATTTTGATAACTCACTAATAATAATCGGAATATAGTTTCCAGAATGCATTAATACTTGTCTAATACACATCCCGAGATGCCAAAAAATATACTTAAGAAGAGAAATGACAACAGAACTTCAGGCAAGAAATAAAGCTTTTCGAAAACTACAAAAAATCCGAAGGAAACTTTCAAGAAGCATCCTAATACCAATATCAAAAATTGGCGTCTTTGACATTGGGCGCCAAACTATTAGAAAACTTGCCTTTAACAAATCTCAGCCCACATTCTGCCGGTGACTCCCAAAAGGGCTCGTTTTGCGCTTACAATTATCCTCTCTCCTTCTTCTCCCCAAGAAGACCCATTCATCAGTCCCAAACCTCATTCATACAGGAATTGTACCCATTTAGATTTCAAGATAAACAAGTATAATCTTTCAATATCCCCCACCATTTCGAAGGAACCTATACAATTTCACAAAAAAATCATTGCATATCCAAGTTTTTGGAAGGGAAGGTGATGCCACCCGTCAACCCGAAATTCCAATTTTAAGAAAATTTATTGGAAAACAAGTAAGCAAAGGCTATAGTCGTGCGGGGCCGACTATGTTATACCCTACAACACTACAAAATATTAGAAGCCCCCTTATGTCCAAATCCATATTGGAAGATTTCGCTTTTGAAATTAGGATTTTGACTAGGGACATTTGCCCAATATTTATGCACTCCGTCGGGCTGTTAGTTGTTGTAGTCCATTTTTTAGACTCATCTATATGATTTCCTTGTCTACGATATTTGGCTATATTCGTCAACAAAATCAGCATAAAAAGCCAGAAGTTCGCCTTTTGTTTATTTCGGATATCGCCTGTAAGTAATGCTGGTATTTTTTTCACACAAAATTAGTGGTCCATTGTACCCGCTGTCCTAAACTCTAACTTTATGCGAGATTTCGTGTCCTTTGGTTTATATTTGTGACCTGTATAACGGCTGCAAAATCAGCAAAATTTTTAGTTGTTGGTCCATTTCATATTGCATTATATTGCGGACATCTTTGAAAACATCTAGCCCTTCTGAGCCCAACCCTACCCTTGTGAAAATTTTCGTGAGGATCGGACGATATTTGCAATATTCATATAATATCCCCAACCTGTGTTGTAAGGTGAAAAAATATTACAAAATACTAAAAGTCAAATTGAAAAAATCGCATGCGATAAAAAAATATGAAAAAATAAACAAATGTCACAAAATACTACAAAATCTATATTAGCATCCTTATTGGCATATTTTTCTGCGATTTTTTTTAGATTTTATACTTTTATGTCAAGAGGGCATTCTGAATTGACAAAATTTGTCAAAATCGGTCCAGCCATTCTTGAGATATAAGCATTCTAACTAACATCCCCTTCCTTTGTATGTACACATTGTACATATGTCGCTATATATAACCGATTTAAGTACTATCAGCATCTACGTAAGGGTCAGAATTGACCAGTTCGTCTATTTGTGATTTCGATGGGATTCAAAAGAAATAGGGTTCTATTATGGCTTTATCCCCACCTCCATTCTGAATTTCGTGAAGATCGGGCCAAAATTGCGGCCTGTAGAGTGATTGCAAATTAACATGGTCAGACGGACAGACGGACGGACGGACATACATAGCTAGATCGACTCAGCTCAGCTCGGCGAGATAGGAAGATCCATATATACTTTCCTATGTGGGAAACCAATATTTCGTGGTGTTACATAATTTTTGGCCCAAACAAACTTATAATACCCCCAACACATAGTGTTGTAGGGTATAAATATGACATAAATCTTCTAAATATCGGATACCGTTAAGTATGGCCCCTGTAAAGTGGATATATATAGATAATTTTTTGGCCAACAGCTTACCAATTACCAACATTAATATAATATGGATGGAAATTATGCTAAAATCAGCAAAAATGACGAATATCGGAAGGAACTGTTATATGGGTGAGATAAAAAACTGCCACAAATCAAACGTCATAATTTTTACATATTTTTTTTTTTTTTTAATTTTATTGAATGAAAGCTTAAAATATCGGAAATAGCATCAAATTTTAGAATAAGTTTAGATTTGTTCGAATTTGTCACCATTGACACGAATTATGGCCTTCAAACGGCCAATGAAACCGTCAAACGCTGCCCGAATGTTGCTCTGCTGGACAACGAATGTTTTCTCATGGAGAAAACAAAATTCGGCAGTTCACCACTTTCGGCCAAGTGAAGCAATTCTTTAGCTCTTTTGAGTATATTTTCTTTCTGTTGCGGGTAAGTTCTTGAACTTTTTGGAATTTCTACCCCGAGTTAATTTTTCAATATTTGCCGAATGGAATATTGCGATAAGTTCAGCTCACGAGCCATTTTTCGGCCACTGAGACGCGGGTTTCGATCAAGTCGCTTCTTTATTTATCGAACTATTTCTGCTGATGTTGCTGTTTTTTTTTTTTTTTTTGTCCACTTCCGGTAACGAGCAATGGTACGAGATACAAAAGATTTATTCACATTTAAATGCTGGAGTGCTCTAACGTTAGCCACACTATCACGCTTGAATTCCATCACGAAAAACTTTTTTTCTGGAAAATTCTCACCAAAATGCTTTTGTACGCTTGTAAACAATGTCACTGGAATAATTTATTTTTTATAAGTTATCTGGTTCCAATTATCATTCTTGTGGAGTGCATATTACGCATGTGAGGGACTTAAAACTCCAAATCAAATAAAACATATATATGTGTATTTGCTTCTAGATTGAATTCGGTCGGATGTGCCAAAACTCAGGTCACTTGGACAGATATTGGCGATTTGGTGCAAAATTAACCCGAAATCGAAGCTATAACTAAATTTGAACCGATTCTCATCAATTTCAATAGAGTTCGATTTTGGGTCAAATAAATATTGTTTGGGTAATTTCAGCTCAATCGGATAAAAATTGGGACCTGCATTTTGTTCATAAAAATACATGGACAGACGGACTGACATGCATGCATTGACTCAGAAAGTGATTCTTTGAAGATCATCAAAAGTAACCATGGATCTAGCTTGCCACCTTCTCCATTTACAAACAAATGCACAAAGACATAATACCCTTACCACAAGTGAGAATATCAAATTTCGAGATTCCAGCTCTATCCCTACACCCAATACCAAATTAAGCACCATTTGGTGATAGTACGGATTTCTAAAATACCGCCAAATCCCAAACGCAGATCTCATCAGTAATCTTAATATAAATGTTCAGGATTTCAGCTCCATTCGTTCAGCTAATACCAAATGTACATTCACCCAATACCACATTGTAGCAAATGTGGTACTTTTTACTACTTTTCGTGCTTTTGTAGTATACATTTCCAAAACCACCTCTTTATCACAAACCCAACACCAACAGGGTTCCCAACACACAAGTTCAAAATTCCAGCTTCATTCGTTCACCCTACACAAAATTGTTCGAAATTTAGTACCATTTAGTACAGTCCCCACACTTAGTACATATTTCCAAAACCACTATCTTATATCAAACTTATGCACTTATTCTCACATGAAATTGTAAGTTATTAGCTTTATCCGTTCACACAAAACCAATTGGAACCATTTGAGAAGTTTAGTACCTTTTTAGAACTGTTCGTAACCGTTAGCCGTAACCGTCGTTAAAGTTCAAATTTCCAAAAACCCTTTGATACATCTATCCTGTATCCATCACTGACTCTCATTCCAAATTCCAGAATTATAGCTGATTCCGTTTGTCCAATACAAAGTATTCAATATTTAGTACATTTTAGTACTTATTATACGCCAATGTACCCAAGACTGGCCCCAGTGCAAAATTTCAAGATTCTAGCTTGAGCTGTTTCGTCTGAGCGGTGATTCTAGGTCAGTCATTCAGTAGCTTTACTATTCTTTTATCTATATACAAAATCTAAAGTTAAAAGCTGATACTGTTTCAAAAATATCCATAAAATATCTATAGTTTATAATTTAAAAAAAATATATATACTAATGTTTGTTTGTGTCAAAAACTGAGGGCCAAAATGTACAGTTACTCAGTATCTATTTATCTCATCTGCATTTGTTATAACTTATCTCTACTACTGACGTCTACCTCAATGATATATGTCCGAGTAGGTAATGAATTAAATATTAAAATTAGTAAATCATTTGTAATCTTCGATATTTATGGTAACCCATGCAGTTGGCAAATATTTTGCCACATGTAAAACGTAATTATTTCATAAAATTTCCAAAAGACGTCACGTAAGTAGTAAAACTCAACGGGCTGGCGGCCTGCTTGACACCTGTTCAAATTTATGATATTTGAGGTTGATTTTCAACTACATTTTGCATCATGGCGATAGATTTGTTTTGTTTTTAGAAAAAAAAACGAAGGAAGTTTGAGATACAAGTCTGGTAATTTAGAAGGGATGTCTGTCATCTGGCGTTCAGATTTGAAATAGGTAAATAGTCAACGAGATCTTTGTTAAACTTTGAAATGGATTTTGTATTTGTGTGTTACAAAACATTTTCAGTCACAAGTTCTATGACAGTATTTAGAACGATGTTATAATAATCAGGGAATAAGAAGTTTTATGAATCATGATATCAACACGATACGATTTAAAATGAGACGCGATTAAATTGACATATATTTTTTTGTGAAATGATTATTAAACCTATGATTTTGATTGATTATTTAACCCATGATGGCAAAATTTTATAGTGGTTTCTTTTAGAATAATCCTGAAGGACATGCATGCTTATAGTCGTAATTTTTATACCCTACACCATGTAGTGGTAAGGGTATTATGTTTTGTGCATTTATTTGTAACATAGAGAATGAAGCGAATTTGATGAAAATCGGTGTAGATTTAGCCATAGCTCTAATATATATGTTAGATCCGATTAGGGGGTTTAAATCCATCACATATGTAATATATACCCCACACCAATTATCTTTGATACCAGATAACAGATACATCACTGAAATAAGTGCCTAAAATGTTGTCAAGATCGGTTCAGATTTGGATATAGCTCCCATATACATATTTATCCGATTTCAGCTTTTTTGTGCAGAAAATGGCTAATCTCTGCCCCAAATGGACTGAATTTTGGCACTTCCGGCGGAATTCAGCCTAAAAGCAAGTGCTGGAAATTTTAGGTAAAATAGGTTCTGGTAACTATACCTCTGATTTGGTGTTAAAATCCCTCACATGTGTAATATGCACTCAACAACAATGATATTTGATGTCGGGCATCAGATACTGCTCGAAAATACCTCTGCCAAATTTTATTGCGATCGGTTCAGATTTTAATATAGCTTCGATATACACTTTCATCTGATTTTACGGTTATTGCTGGCCATACATGTATTATCTGCTCAAATTGAATAGATTTTTTCGTATTAAACCGAATTTTACGGCCCCGCCCGACTTTGTCCTTTCCTTACTGGTTGAATAATATTTTTAATCGTGGATTTTTTAATAATATTCCTCAAGGATATTTTTTAAAGAATATTTCTCGTAATGTTTGATTAATATTTATTTAAGGACCTTTAAATCTATAATCGTGTGCCTTTTAAGAATATATCAAGGAGTATCCGAGCTACAATCTAGGACTATTAATGTAGCTATCACTTGACTATTAGTGCATAAGTTCAGGATTGTCTCTTTCTTCGTGGCTATAAGATTTCCAATTGTGTTTTTAAACAAAAATCCTTAAAGGAATATCAGAACTATAATCATAATTCTTTTTAATACTTCTAGGGGCCATCAGAGATAAAATCCTACAATTTCCCAATAATATATTTAAAGGATTGTCAGAGCTTTTAAACTTGTAACAATATTTTTTACAGATTTTTAGAGTCATAATCTTGGATTTTAATGGTTGTTTAGCAATATTTTAAGGACAATAAAAATAATATTGTTAATTTTTTTAACAATATTTTCAATGAATTGTCTAGGATTTTTAACGACATTTTTAAGGATATAATAATCGTGGATTTCCGATAATACGAACTTAAATGTTTTTAGAGATAAAATAATCGTGGATTCTTAAGGATTTTTATTCCCTCAGCCATATGGCTACATCATTTGATACAGTCAAAACGTACCTCATCGAAATGACGGGCTTAGACCCTAGGTCGCTTTGGACCAAATCCGTTTCAGAATATTTGAAGTCGATCTAGGGTTGTCCGTCCGTCTGTCTGGTTGGCTTATTCACACGACAACTCTCGATAGAAGAATCCGATTTTATCCAAGCTTGGTCCATCTTAATATTATTGTAAAACTTAGATCGAGTTCATGGATGGAAATTATCGGTCAACTCCTTGTGGTATATATACCACAAAAGGTCGAAATTTACCAAAAAAAAATAACTGCACAGAAAAGGAAAGGATTATCCAATTTTTCTCCAACATTTTTTTTGTTCTGCACAGAAAGAGAAGCAATAATCCGGTTTTGCTCCAACAAATCCTAATATTATCGTTAGTTCTAGGTCAGGTGCAAAAATGGATAATATCCACTAAATGCTCATTCCACCAAGTACATCCCCCACAAAGGGTAAAATTTTTAAATAATTAAAAGACTTATAAAAAGTGGTGTAAGAATCCGATTGTCTTCAAATTTCACACATCTTATTATTTTTATGAACCCAAGATGTGGCAGTAAGACGGAATATATCGTTCCACTCCTTCTGGTACCCCCCATCCACATATGGTCAACATTTTGAATAATTATAACCCTCTATGTGATGTAATAGTACGATTAACTTCAAATTATACAAATCGTAATATTTTTGCTAACCCAAGGTCTAGTGTGAAAATGGAATATATCGGTCCACTCCTTCTGGTATCTCTCCCACCGAGGGTCAACATTTTTAATAACCAACACGAGCAAAAAAATCCGAAATAAACATCAGGTTCTCTTCATTTTTCACACATCAAATTATTTCTACTAACACAAGATCTGATGTGAAGATATGATATATCGGTCCACTACTTGTGGTAGCACCCCTGCATATACATGCAGCTCATAAAAAGCGCAATTAATCACGAAATTTCGTGTTTTATGAGTTTCATGGTTATTCAAAATTTTGGCCCTTTGTGGGGGAGGTACCAGATGAAGTAAATTATTTTCTTTGAAAATGTTGACATTTTGTGTGGAAGGTACCACGAGGAGTGGATCGATATTGCCCATCTCCGATCTCGATAATATTATGATTTATCAAATCAAAATTTGGATCAAATCGGATACTCCTTTCGAGAGTTATGGTGTGCACCAGCCAAACAGACAGACGGTAAAAAAGATTTGGTCCAAAGAATCCTAGGGTCTAAAACAGTTATTTCTATAAGGCACGTTTTGATCGTATCAAATGAAATATACCCTCTCTAGACATATGGTCTATAAGGACAACCCCACTGATGGTCCATGATCCATTTTTTCAAGGCCATCCTAAAAAACTCAGACTCAATACAATTTTTATACCCTACACCACATAGTGGTAAGGGTATTATGTCTTTGTGTATTTGTTTGTAACATGGAGAAGGAAGCGAGATTGACCCATAGTTACCTTTGAGGATCTCAACAGAATCACATTCTGAGTTGATTTATGCATAACAGTTCGTCTGTCCGTCCGTCTGTCCATGTATTCTTGTGAACAAAGTGCAGGTCGCATTTATTATCCGATTGAGATGAAATTTTCCAAACAACCTTTGTTTGGACCAATGACGAACCCTATTGAAGTTGGAGATAATCGGTAAAAATTTGGATATAGCTCCCAAATATTTCTTCGTCCGATTTGCTTTTATTGTGCACCAAACGTGTAATATCAGCCCGAATAGTGTGGAATTTTGCATATACAACCTAATTAGGCCTAAAAATAAGTATGTCAAATTTGATCGAAATCGGTTCAGATATAGCTCCCATATATATTGTTCATCCGATTTGTTATTTTTGTCCTCCGCAGCTGTAATATGCACTCTGTAACAACAATTTTTGGGGAAATATATCAAATGCAGCTCAGAAATACCTTTGCTAAATTTTATCGAGATCGGTTCAGATTTGGATATAGCTCCCAAATATAACTCCGTCCGTTTTACCTTTTATTGCGCACCAAACGTCTAATATAATATATAATATAATAACGTCCAAATGGGATGAAATTTGGCACTTACGGCCGAATTTAGTGTAGAAGTTAATATGACAAATTTGGTGAAGATCGGTTCAGATATAGCTATAGCTCCCATATATATTGTTCATCCGATTTGTTGTATTTGTTACCCACAGCCGTAATATGCACTCCGTAACAACGATATTCAGGGAAATATATAAAAAAAAAGCTCAGAAATATCTTTGCCAAATTATATCGAGATCAGTTCAGATTTGGATATAGCTCCCATATATATCATTATTTGATTTCAAATTAATTTTGCACCAAATGGGCAATACAAGTCCGAATTTAAAAGATACAAATGCTTCGGCATATTTAGTCCTTTGAACTTTAAATTATAATTATAATGATAGCGTGTATGATTTAATTCTCCCAAAAAAAACTTTTAATTGTTATGTGGAGCTTTACTAAATTAAAAAAGTGGTGTAGGGTACCATAAAGTCGGCCCCGCCCGACTTTAGAACTTTCTTTACTGGTTTTTGAATTTTTTTTTTCGAAAATCGTCAGAGAATCGCATAATTGTTTAAGGAATCATTTCAAGAAGTCCTAGAATTTTTTGAGGAAATCGTCCATTTTTTTTAGAAAAACACATTAGAGCATCATTTACTTTGAAACGGCAGTATTGAAAAGAAATACTTAGGTTTGAAAATATTTATTGAGGAATTATTTTTGAACTTTTAATTTGTCATTTTAATAGAAAATCATTTTTGCTTGTTTTGACTTACTACCTTCACTCTAAAGCGCATGTAGCATTTTAATAATATTTTTTCCTCCATGATTGATATTTTCTTTGTTACAATTATAAAGTACTGTAATTCAATAAAAAAATTATTTGGAATTCTGCTCCCTACCTCTTTTTTGGTGCACTTGATGCTAAGCTCTGCATTCAATCAAGTCAATGACACTTAAAAAGTTTAAGCATCTCATTATGATTATCATTTTGATAAATCAAAAATGAAAAGACGAACATTTGTTTAATTTATTCAAATCTTGATTTTCAAAATCAATAAATCATTCAGTTCTTTTAAATTCACTGACCTGTCTGGCCATTTTTTTGTATTGTATGGATCAGCTGTTGCTGATGTCAGATGTTGGCTCGAGGTTGGCTCGCACCGATTTGAAAATTTTAATGCCGTAGGCACGATCTGCTGCTGTTGATCTATTATTTTTGTGATCGGCTATCAAAGACGTATCGATGTATCGTTCGGTAAATATTAATAATGCGGTGAGATGACAATAAACCCCAGCAAATAATTAGAACAAATAAATCATAATAACAAATTGGCTCCACGTAAACATACGATGGCGAACAATAAGGGTCAGTGGGGCATTTTAATAGATATTGAATGCAAATTTGCATACCGATTTGAAAACCTTTATTTGTTAAAGTCAATAAAAGTGAAATGTTCAATTGTTTACGATTCTCATTGAGTTGAAATTCTGAAATTTTCCATAGACTACTTATAAAGTTTCGAAAAATATTGACCATTCACTTAATTAGAATTGTTGACTTGAGAAATAGCTTATCAGCAAAGGGATCTAAATTTGTACCTGAGATTACGGGTGGGTAATTTAAAACTACTCAACATTTAAACGTTCTTCATGAATTTTAAATAGTCCTTAAAAAAGTATTAGTAATAATAACAGGTTAACAATTTTCGGACAGTTTTGCCGACAGATGTATACACTCAGCCAACGGTCGGTTTTAAAAAAAAAATACAGACTTCTGTTACGATTATAAAAAATTTGGATTTGGTTCCGAAGGAATGGGAATATAATACAGGGTTGCCCATATTCGACGGACCCATCTGGCAACGCCATAATTTTTGACAGAGATGTCACATCGCTTAATGACATACCGCGTTTGAAGCGTCAGCCCACGCAGATTTTTACCATGAACCAATACACGCCACGCGAGCGCTCTGAAATAGTTGAAATTTACAAGAAGTCAATTGTGAAAACTCAACGTGCCTTTGAAACATTAAAAAATGTGAGAAGTGCGCCTTCTAAGAACACCATTAAGCGCTTATACGAAAAAATTTCGACTGGTAAGGCTCTTTCTAATCCGATCGGCCGAGAATATCGCTGCCGTACGAGCCAGTGTTGAGCGGTCCCCAAGAACATCCCAAAAACGCCGTTCTCAGCAGTTTGGCATGGCTCGGTCCACTTTACAACGGATTATTCGCATTGATTTGCATTTGTTCCCGTACAAAATTCAATTGACGCAAAGAATGTTGCCTGCGGACAAGCCTCGTCGATTGGAATGGGCCCAAAGGGCCCAAAGATCCGTCGAATATGGGCAACCCTGTATAATATATAATATAATATAATATAAATAGAATAAATATAATATAATATTGCGACGTGCCAGCCTTGGAGAACTTTGGTTCCTTCACTTTGAGATGTGATAATTTTTAGGAAATGTTAAAAATGTCGACCTTTTGTGGAAGAGGTACCAGAAGGAGTGAGCCAATGTATTCCACATTAACACCAAACCTTGGGTTAAAAAAAATGTTCGGATGTGGGAAATTTTAAGACAAACGAACTCCTACATCACTTTTTAAAAAAATGTAGTTATTCAAAATGTTGACGCTTTGTGAGTGAGGTATTTGATCGAAAGGACCGATGTTGTCTATTTTCGCACTTGACCTAGCACTTACGCAAATATTAGGATTTGCAAAGTTGGAGCAAACTCGGGTTATCGTTTCTATTTCTGTGCAGAAAATACATTTTTTTATACCCTCCACCTTGGAAAGGAGGGTATATTAACGTTGTCATTCCGTTTGCAACATGTTTAAATATAGTCGTCGTAGACCCATAATGTATATATATATATTCATAATGAGCATAAAATTCTAAATCGATTTAACCATGTCCGTCTGTCTGTCTGTCTGTCCGTCTGTCTGTCCGTCCGTCTGTCTGTTGAAATCACGATACAGGCCACATTATTTGACGTAGAGCATCAAAATTTAGCAGAATAACTTATATTGTGTCTAGGATGGTTGGTATTGAAAATGACATATATCGGTCCACGTTTTGGTATAGTCCCCATATAACGGTACCTTCCGATATTCGGTATTTTGATGATTTTTGACGCATTTTTTCATGGATTTGTCTAAAAATTGGTATTTGTTGGTCATAATGGGTTCTAGCTGCGGTGGCGAAACATTGAATGTATAAGTCCTTGTTTTGGTATAGCCCCCATATAAGGGTATTTATGCGATATTCGTTATTTTGATGATTTTTGCCGAATATGTCTAAAAATTGGTATTTGTGGGTCATAATTTGTTCTAATGTTTCCATTACCCTAAGGTGGAGGGTATTAAAAGTTCGGCCCGGCAGAACTTAATGGTTTTTACATGCTTTTTGAAAATTTCGACCTTTTGTGGGGAGGTACCGAAAGGAGTGGATTCGACTTTAACATCAGACCTTGGGTTAATAAAATTAGTGGGTTGTGTGAAATTTGCAGACAATCGGACTCTTACATCACAATTTATAAAAGTTATAAATATTCAAAATGTTGGCCCTTTGTGGGGGAGGTACTGGATGGAGTGGACCGATATTGTCCATTTTTGAACCTGACCCAGCACTGACGCAAATATTAAGTTTCGCGAAGTTGGTGGAAAATCTCTCTCTGTACAGTAAATTATTTTCTTTGAAAACGTTGACATTTTGTGAGGGAGGTACCAGAAGGCGTGGACCGTTATTGTCCATCTCCGAAGTCGATCTGAGTTTTACAAGAATATTACCATATACAAATTTTGGATCAAATCGGAAACTGCCTTGGAGAGTTATCGTGCGCACCAGCCAGCCAGAGAGACAAACAGACGGACGGACGGCAGACATCACTAGATCGACTCCAAATGTCCTGAAACGGATTTGGTTCAAAGAGACCTACGGTCTAAAACCGATATTTCGATCAGGCAACTTTTTGCCGTATCTCTAGCCATATGTCTGAGGTTATAAAAATTATGGGAACTGGTCAATGTTGGTAATTAAATCTAGACAGACAAAAATCTAATTTCTTCTAAATAGTCATAGGACCCAAAATCCCAAAGAAATAACCTCCATTATTACTTTATTCGAAATATTTCACAATACTATTTCAAATATCTGGTCAATAATTTTGTGTCTGGTCCAGAGTCATAAAACAATTTCTTGGCATGTATTCCATTTAATTGTCCAAAATTAAATTGTATTTCAAAGAGTGTGTTCAGATAATTTTAATAAAAATTTTAAAAATACATATATGTATGTTTGCATGTGTATCAATCCGTAAGAAGGCGCTGAATTTGGAATTCATTCAGAGACATTTGGGTGGGCGTTCAGAAACACAAATTTGTTTATTTTTTGCAAAACAGAAATCAAAACCCAAAGACAATGTTTTCGTTTTAAAATAAGAAAAGAGCATTTTTATGATGATGACAACACAATTCAACAACAACAAGAAAGTGGGAATAAAAAATGTTAATTCCTCTTCACCCAAAGTAACGTGACATTATTTATTTGAGAGACACGAGTGTGTGT
Source organism: Musca domestica (assembly GCF_030504385.1). Lineage (NCBI taxonomy): Eukaryota > Metazoa > Arthropoda > Insecta > Diptera > Muscidae > Musca > Musca domestica. Next base: position 8,050,400 of record NW_026712315.1, on the reverse strand, counting down.
GCCAGTGAGGCACAAATAAATTAAGATCACCTATGGGTTAGTAGTTTTTATAACATAATCACCATAGGATAAAACTTGCAAATACAGGGTGAGATAAAAAAACTGCAACAAAGCCAAACGCCATAATTTTTACATTTTTTTTAACTTTATTGAATGAAAGCAAAAAATTTTGGAAATAGCATCAAATTAAAAAAAACAAGTAAGCAAAGGCTACAGTCGAGCGGGGCCGACCGTTGAATACCCTACAACACTACAATAAACGATACAGTTTATATAGGCGAGATACTCGAAAGAATTCCACAAGATATTGTGACAAATTATAAAAGAAAACCATCAGGTTTCGTTCTCTAATTTTCGAATAATAGCAACTTAAACTAATTTGCTCATTTCCAATTTATTGGTAGATGTTGCACTTAAATGGTCTTCCTAGATCTGGAACCAATATTTCCCAAAGACCTATAATATCTTAGAAGTGGCAAAAGATTTACATTTATTATTGGTTTTTGACTGAAACGCATCTATATGAGATACAGACATTTGACTATATTCTTCAACTAAATCAGCGTTAACGAAATAGTCTTCGAAATAGTGCGTCTTTCCTGCATTTGTGAATTCTCCAAGAAGTCACTGTAATGGATATTTTCGTATTTTGTCTAGAAAAGTTGGCAAACTATTTCACACATTGAATATTTTTGGATGGCCATCCAAAACTGCTTGGCTTTTGCAATGTCCGGTAACCCCCATTCAAATGTGCCTGAGGATCGGGCGATTATTACGACCTGCTGACAATTTTGCAGTTTTTTGGTTCATTTCAACCCCTAAATATATGTCGATCATCTCCAAAAAGAGTAGGCTTCTATTCTGACCCTCATCTTATCCCCATGCAAAATTTCGTAACGATCGGGCAATAGATGCGATCTATATATTATATCCTTATATCCTAACTACTTAGTTTTGTTAGCTGTAGAAATATTACCAAATGTTTAATTCAAAATGAAAATATGCCAAAAATATGACAAAATTGAAAAAATATTAGAAAATTTTACAAAATCAATATTTTCATCTTTAGAGAGATATTTTTATGCGATTTTTTAGACGTTGTTTCTTTCCTGCCAAGAGGCCATTCTGAATTAATGAGAACTGTCGAAATCAGTTCAGCCGTTCTCGATATAAAATAGATCTTTCAAGCATATTTAAAATATTCGCTGTTTAATGAAAAATTTCGAATTTTTTCAATACAAAAGATATGGTCTATTTTACCCGCTTAATATAATCTGATGACCACCCAAATTGGTAGGCTTCTTCCCCGCCCTAAACTCTAGCTACATGCGAAATTCCGCATCGATAGGTCTATAATTACGACCAGTATAGCTACTGCAAAATCCAACATTTTTTCAGTATTTGGTCCATTTCAACCCCTAAACATTTGGCGATCATCTCCAAAAGAAATAGGGTTCTATTCTGACATTAACCCCACCTACATTTTAAATTTCGTGAAGATCGGGCCATAATTGCGACCTGTAGAGTGATTACAAATTAACATGGACAGACGGACAGACGGACGGACGGACATACATAGCTAGATCGACTCAGCTCGGCGAGCTAGGAAGATCCATATATACTTTCCTATATGGGAAACCAATATTTCGTGGTGTTACATAATTTTTGGCCCAATCAAACTTATAATACCCCCAACACATAGTGTTGTAGGGTATAAAAATAGATTTATTCGAATTGGTCACCTTTGGCACGAATTATGGCCTTCACAATGGCCAATGAAACCGTTACACGCTGCCCGAATGTTGCTCTGCAGTATTTTGGCACATTTCCTGATCGACATTTTGGTATTCTTTAGTGCTAACCATTGGCCATTGTGCGCTGGAAATGAAGCGAGAAACCTCATTTGTAACTATTCTTGGGTGCGATGGTAATGAGTCCTGTTGGAATGTCCACGGTCTGTGGCCAAAATGTTTGCGTGTATAAGGCTTGAATACACCCTCCAGAATATTTTCGCGATAATATTCGGCATTTATTCTTTTGCCACGGTCGATTATTACGAGAGGAGAGCGACCATCGGCAGTTATGGCGGCCCACACCAAAACCATGGCAGGCGCTTGAGTTCTGGTGGCCAACCGAAGGTGCACATTTTCAGTTGGCCTCTTTCGCAAGTAAACACGATCATTTTGTTTGTTTACAAACTGCTGGACAACGAATGTTTTCTCATCGGAGAAAACCAAATTTGGCAGTTCACCACTTTCGGCCAAGCGAAGCAACTCTTTAGCTCTTCTAAGTCTATTTTCTTTCTGTTGCGGTGCGAGTTCTTGCACTTTTTGGAATTTCGATTGCTTTATCCCGAGCTCATTTTTCAATATTTGCCGAATGTAATATTGCGATATGTTTAGCTCATGAGCCATTTTTCGGCCACTGCGACGCGGGTTTTAATCAAGTCGCTTCTTTACTTTTCGAACCATTTCTGCCGATGTTGCTGTTTTCTTCCGTCCACTTTCTTAACGTCGGGATTTATTCACATTTAAATACGGGAGTTTCCAGCCAAATCTTAAGAAATCAAACTATCTCTCTTGAATTCCATCACGAATTACTTTTTTTTGTGGAAAATTCCCACTAAAATGCTTTTGTACGCTTGTAAAAAATAAAATGTGCTGTCACTCGAATAATTTTAACAGCTGTCGGACAAGTGGCTTAGAAATGACTACAGTCTTAAGTTGGTTGCAGTTTTTTCATCTCATCTTGTATACCCTCTCTAGTCATATGACTGAGGGTATAATAACCATAATGTATAACAAACCAGTAAAAAAAAGTCTTAAAGTCGGGCGGGGCCGACTTTATGGTACCCTACACCACTTTGCTAATTTAGTAGAGCTCCGCATAACAATTAAAAGTTTTTATGGGAGAATTCAATCACACCCTATGATTATTATTATAATTTAAAGTTCAATGGACTAAATATGCCGAAGCATTTGCATCTTTTAAATTCGGACTTGCAATGCCCATTTGGTGCACAATTAATTTGAAATCGGATAAAGATATATATGTGAGCTATATCCAAAACTGAACCGATATCGATCAAATTTGGCAAAGATATTTCTGAGCTGTATTTGATATATTTCATGAAAATCGTCGTTACGGAGTGAATATAACAACTGTGGGTAACAAATATAACAAATCGGATGAAGAGTATATATGGGAGCTATAGCTATATCTGAACCGATCTTCACTAAATTTGACATACTAGCTTTTGGATTGTAAGTGCTTCTCGATCGTAAGTGCCAAATTCCATCCCATTTGAACAAATATTAGACGTTTGGTGCAGAATTAAAAGTAAATCGGAAGAAGTTATGTATGGGAGCTATATCCAAATCTGAACCGATTTCGATAAAATTTGGCAAATGTATTTCTAAGCTGTATTTGATATATTTCCCCAAATATTATTGTTACAGAGTGCTGATTACTGCTGCGGAGGAAAAAAATAACAAATCGGATGAACAATATATATGGGAGCTATAGCTACATCTGGACCGATTTCAATAAAATTTGGCATACTTATTTTTAGGCCTAATTTGGTTGTATGTGCAAAATTCCATACAATTCGGACTGATATTACATGTTTGGTGCACAATAAAAAGCAAATCGGACGAAGATATATATGGGAGCTATATCTAAATTTTTACCGATTATCTCCAATTTCAATAGGGTTCGTCCTTGGGCCAAACAAATGAAATTTGTGAACTGCACTTTGTTTATAAAAATGCATGGACAGACGGACGGACATGCATAAATCGATTCTATGCAGATCATCAAAAGAAATTATGGTTCTTTCTCGATTCCTTTTGCCTGTTACGAACAAATACACAAAGACATAATACCCTGACCACCTTGTGGTGTATTCCGACTTTCTTCAGACTTTCTTCAGATATTACGGATCCCAAAATATTGTCTTATGACATATCGGTACTTTGCCGCACAAATATTCAAAAATGTTGTTATTTGTAAAAACTGATAAAGAATGGCCACATAAATCGAAAATATTGCAATACTTAATAATAAAAAAATATTTTTTTTTTAATTTTTATAAAAATATGCAATATCGACCAATAGCAAAAACAAACATCACATCAAATAATTTATCTGATTTGGGTAAAAATACACAAGTCATGGAAAACAGTTCAGAGATAAAAAAAAATCATATCTTTATATCAGATACATATCTATATAACGGAAATTTCATCATATATTGCCAAAGTACAGTGGAACCCCGGTAATCCGTACCCTAATATTTTGAAAAACTTTATGATACATAACATTGTGTCGATGACTCAAAAAAAAATTATTTCTTGTTTTTTAATGGTAAATCAAATACTTTTTTTGCTGTTTCCTTGGTTGGCGTCTTATTGGGTTTCCACTGTAAAAAAAAAAACAAAATAGATGGCGGGTGGCACTCAAATCACATGACGCGTTTATGACGTTCTCAGGCTATTCAATCTCCCACGTTTCTCAAGGGGTATAAATGTATTTTAAAATATAGAAAATAAAAAAATATACATTTTTTTAATTCTATGAAGATAATGATTAATGGAACAATATATTACTTTATATTACTATTTTGAAAACATGGAACTATGAGCCTTTTATTTATTTATTTTTTTTTTATTTTTTTTTTTTTTTTTGTTGTTCTTATTAAATACTTTGTTTTTTTTTTTCTTTTCTCAAACTGAACACTTATTATATATATTACTCTAATCATTTCCACAATCTATACGAGCATTGAAATATTCCCGGAATAAATATAGAACTCATCAATTAAATGTTCTCATTGCCGCTTAATCCTCTCGGTATATGTAGCTGACGTTAATTTCATCTATCAGCAAATAATCAATTTATTAAATAACAGATTGTATTAACCAATAAATTTTGGCACGGGAAGGCTCATAAATATTTTCCATCTAACCACTGAGAGTTTGCCGCCAATTCAACATGTGACCATTAACTATCAGAATTTGGGGCATTTTCATTCAACGCATTACTACCCAGCAAAAATACTCATTACAAGTCGGTTACAATGTCATTATTTAAACAAGTGCATGCCGTTATTTTATTGAATTCTAAAAATCGATTAAAAAACGACAGTGGTATACCCTCAGCCTTGAGTTCTGATTATTCAAACTTTATGGTTGAGGTTCCGTAGCAGTTGGCCAATATTGACCAATTCTTATCTGGACTAAGAATGATATAAATATTAAAACCTATCAAATTCGCACTATATATTTCCTATATTTTACATTAGAAATGTGCAAATTTTTGACAGGTGACAGATATAGCGAAGAGATAACAGATAATCGCCCACTTGTTTCGCAAGTTATGACAAATATAAGTATTAACAATTGTGACTCTTTGTGGGTTAGGTTCCAGAAGAGATTCGCAGATATATAGGGTGAGATGAAAAAACGTTAACCAATTTCAGACTGCTGTCATTTCTAAGCCACTCGTCCGACAGCTGTTCAAATTAATCCAGTGACAGCTCATCATATTGTTTACAAGCGTACAAAGCATTTTTGGTGAGAAGTTTTTTGAGAAAAATGTCATTCGTGATGGAATTCAAGCGTGATAGTGTGATATCTTTATATTTGGATGGAAAACCACAAGTGGATATCGTTAGAGCACTCCAGCATCTAAATGTGAATAAGTCTTTTGGGTCTCGTACCATCTCTCGTTACCGTGATACTGGCTCGACATCAAGGAAGTGGATGGAAGAAATCAGCAGAAATGTTTCAAAAAGTAAAGAAGCGATTTGATCGAATCCCGCGTCGCAAAGGCCAAAAAATGACCCGTGAGCTGAACATATCGCAATATTCCATTCAACAAATATTGAAAAATGATCTCAGGGTAAAGCCATTGAAATTCCAAAAAGTGCAAGAACTCACACCGCAACAGAAAGAAAATAGACTCAAAAGAGCTAAAGAGTTGCTTCGCTTGGCCGAAAGTGGTGAACTGCCGAATTTGGTCTTCTCCGATGATTTGACATTCGTTGTCTAACAATTTGTAAAGAAACAAAATGATCGTGTTTACCTGCCAAAGAGGTCAGCGGAAAATGTGCACCTTCGGTTGGCCACCAGAACTCAAGTGTCGGCCATGGTGATAGCGTGGGCCGCCATAACAGTCGATAGCAAGGTTGGCACTAAAAAATACCAAAGTGCCGATCACCTCAAGCAAGCGCTTCACTGAGAATGGGTCAAAATACCGCAGAACAACATTTGGGCAGCGTGTAACGGTTTCATTGGCCGTTTGAAGGTCATAATTCGTGCCAATGGTGACATCTAAACTTATTCTCAAATATGATGCTATTTCCGATTTTTATACCCTCCACCTTGGAAAGGAGGGTATATTAACTTTGTCATTCCGTTTGTAACATCCTTAAATATTCGTCGTAGACCCCATAAAGTATATATATTCATAATCAGCATAAAATTCTAAGTCGATTTAACGATGTCCGACTGTCTGTCTGTTGAAATTACGATACAGCCCACATTATTTGACGTAGAGCGTCAAATTTAGCAGAGCAATTGGTATTGTGTCTAGGATGGTTGGTATTGAAAATGAGATATATCGGTCTACGTACCTCCCGATATTCGGTATTTTGATAATTTATGCCACATTTTTTCACGGATTTGTCTGAAAATTGGTATTTGTAGGTCATAACGGGTCCCTGTACGTGTGGCAAAACATTGCATGTATAGGTCTACGTTTTGGTATAGCCCCCATATAATGGTACCTCCCGATATTCGATATTTTGATTATTTTTGCCACACTTTTTTAACGGATTTGACTAAAAATTGGTATTTGTTGGTCATAATGGGTTCCAGCTCCGGTGGCGAAACATTGCATGTATGGGTCCATGATTTGGTATAGCCCCCATATAACGGTACCTCCCGATATTCGGTATTTTGATGATTTTTGCCACATTTTTTCACTGATTTGTCTAAAAATTGGTATTTGAGAGTCATAATGGGTACTAGTTCGTGTGGCGAAACATTGTATGTATAGGTCCACATTTTGGTATAGTCCCCATATAACGGTACCACTCGATATTCGGTATTTTGATGATTTTTGACACATTTTTTCACGAATTTCACTGAAAATTCGGTAGTTGTAGATCATAATGGGTCCCAGTTCGTGTGGCGAGTCATTGTAATTAAAAGTCCACGTCTTGTTATAACCCTCATATAACGGTACCTCCCGATATTCGGTAATTTGATGATTTTTGCCACATTTTTCACGTATTTGTCTGAAAATTGGTATTTGTAGGTCATAATGGGTTCTAGCTCCGTTGGCGGAACCTTGCATGTGTTGGTCCACGATTTGGTATAGCCCTCATATAACGGTACCTCCCGATATTCGGCATTTTAATGTTTTGCCACATTTCTTCTAATGTTTCCTTTACTAGGGTGGAGGGTATTAAAAGTTTGGCCCGGCCGAACTTAATGTTCTTTTTACTTGTTTGTTTTGCTTTTATTGAATAAAATTAAAAAAAAAATAAAAATTATGGCGTTTGACTTCGCAGTTTTTTTATCTCAACCCTGTATATCATCTTCACAACACATCCTACGTTAGCAAAAAGATTTGGATGTGTGAAATTTGAAGAGAGTTAGATGCTTACTTCGCTTTCTTTGAGCTTTTTGGTTTTTAAAATCTTGAATTCTATGTGGGGGAGGTACCAGAAAAAATGATCCGATCTCTACCATATTTATAACAGATCTTGTGTTAATAGAAATATTGAGATGTGGCAAGTCTGAATGGAATCGGATGTTTATTTCCCGTTTTATTAGCTTCATGACCTATGGTCTAGAACCGTTATTTCGATGAGGCACGTTTTGGCAGTATCAAATAATATATACACTCTCTAGCCATATGTCTGAGGGTATAAAAAACATTTATTTTCTTTGGTAAGTTAAAGTCGTTATATAAGTACGACATGACCTTATTAAAAAAATTCCTTCTTAAGCCGATTTGTACTGGAAACGTTTGCTGGGTATGTATTAATACGCAACATATGGGGCGGAAAACCCTGCGGAAGTCTACACAAACAATTAGAGAAAGCGCGCAAATTTTGTTGAATCACGGCAACATTGCAATATCCTACTTTTACTAGTAATCTTGACAAACAGTAGTAGCAATTTTTCGTTATCTTATTTTTGGCGGATATGAACTGTCCAGATGTCTGTAAAATCAATGAACAAACATTTTCTGCTGGACAGTTATGGTAATTATTCCATACGATTTTGATAGTCTACAAAATGAGGCGTTGTCGTTAGTTTGTATTTAAAATCAGAAGCAGAACAATTTGCAAAACATACTATCAAAATGGTTACCCCATATAAAAGTAATGGTGCTGTAATATAACCTGCCTCAGAGCCTGTAATATAACCTGTCTCGACTAGTTTTGCAAATTTTTTCGATAACATAAAGGAAAAATCGGTTATCGTAGAGCTACAATAGTCCACCGGATTGGTATCCGGAGATTTTGGTGGCCATTGTGCGCTGAAAATGAAGCGAGGAACCTCATTTTGTAAGCATTTTTGGGTGGCGCGTGCTGAGTGCGATGGTGCTTAGTCCTATTAGAATGTCCAAGGTCTGTGGCTAAAATGTTTGCGTGCCCAGGGCTTTAATACATTCTTCGCAATATTTTCGCGATAATATTCGCCATTTATTCTGATGCCACGGTCGATTAATACGAGCGGAGAGCGGCTGTTATGGCGGCCCACACCATCACCATGGGCGGAGCTTGAGTTCTGGTGGCCAACAGAAGGTGTACATTTACAGCTGACCTCTTTGGCAAGTAAACACGATCATTTTGTTTGTTTACAAACTGCTGAACAACGAATGTTTTCTCATCGGAGAAAACCAAATTCGGCAGTTCACCACTTTCGGCCAAGCGTCGCAACGCTTTAGCTCTTTTGAGCTCGCCGTTTCGACTGGGCATTGAGTCTCGATCAGTCAATCAGTTATTTTACTACTCTTTTATATGTACATAGATTGTACTTTTTTATTTCTCTTTCGTGTGACCCAAAAATCTCTGAGATAATTTATATTTTCTCTTAAAATTTTCCTTCAAACATTTATTTTATGTGTCTTTAGCCGGCTTTTTGTGGAATGTTCATGTGTCGTCTAGTGGACGACACCAGTGTCTCTGGTGTTTTCCATCTGTTTAGCTCTATTTGGGAATTACATAGTTTATTGGTGTTGTAAACTATAGACAAATGAGTTTGTGTTTAGTTATGACACTCTCTTACACATGCTGTTACCACTCTTTTATTTATTTGTTTTTTTCCTTCAGAAGGGTTGTCCGACCTGCACAAACATAAATCTTTGAAAGTCACATTGTTTAACGTTGCATAGAGTGGAATGCTTCTAAGTCCATAGCTCCCATTGAACTGTAACACTCAATTGAGTTTAAAAAAATAGTTGCTTGCTAAATATTGTAGAATTGATCTTAGAACCATTTTGTGTACTGTTTTCATTTAGATAATTTTGTAGCTCTATTTTCATCAAAGTGGGCCAAAAATTACTCTAGTACTAGTTGTTCTTCTTCTGTAGTGGATAATGGACGATGTTCGCGGACAATATTTAAAGTCTAAATACCATTCAATTTGGATTTGAAGGCTTCTTTATGAACCTCTCGATCCCTGCCAATTGCATTGCATATATGTGTCACATTTAAATGCTGGAGTGCTCTAACGGTAGCCACTTGTGGTTTTCCAGCCAAATATAAAGAAATCACGCTTGAACTCCCTCACGAATAACTTGTTTTCTGGAAAATTCTCACCAAAATGCTTTTGTAAGTTTGTAAACAATATAATGAGATGTCACTGGATTAATATTAACAGCTGTCTGTCGAGTGGCTTAGAAATGACATCAGTCTGAAATTGGTTGCATTTTTTCATTTCACAATGTATGTGAAATAAGTATCCATATAGAGGTTAATCGGACAAAATGTCCCTTTGTTAACATACTGTACCACATATTTTATAGGGAGTAAAAACTTAACAAACTGCCACCAAATGTCAATAAATAAGAAGATATTCGGTCTTCTAATGATGCCATTAAAATTGGCCTCGACCTTATTGTCTATATCGTCTATATTTTCCTGTAGGCACCATGTAACAGTACTTCCCGATATTTCATATTTTGCCGCTTTAAGTAACTGAATTGTTTGAAATTCGGTAAATAGGTATTTAATGGGCAGATTGGTAATGTGATTAAGTATTGGTGTTGCCCCTCTATATATTGACGATTTAAGATCTATTTTGCTACGAATGTTAATCTGTAATCACTCTACAGGTCGCAATTATGGTCCGATCTTCACGATAGGGCCAGAATAGAAGCCTATTGCTTTTGGGGATGATCGCATAATATTTAGGAGTTGTAATAAACCAAAAACTGAAAAATTTCCTAATTTTGCAGTTTTTCCTTAGGCGGATGTTAACATGGGGCTAGAACTTAGAACTGGGCGGAAGCCTTCTAATTTTGATGGTCGTCGGGTAATATTTAGTGGGTGAAATAGACCATAACATTTGTGTTTAATAAATCGACGCGGACTGGGCGGAAGCCTTCTAATTTTGATGGTCGTCGGGTAATATTTAGTGGGTGAAATATACCATAATATTTGTGTTAAATAAAAGTCAAATTTTCCATTAAACCGCGCATATTTTTAATCCCGGCGAAATCACAAATAGACGAACAGCTCAATTCTGACCGTTACGTCGATGCCGATAGAAAATATATCGGATATATATAGCGAAATATATGCAATGTGTATATACAAATTTTCAGAATGCCCTCTTGGCATTAAAGTATAAAATATAAAATATCGCATTAAAAGAAAGTAGTATTTTGTGACAATTTTTTATTCTTTATCGCATGCGATTTTTTCAATTTGACTTATAATATTGAAATATAGATTTTATACAAATTACAATTATCGTCCGATCCTCTCGAACATTTTTATAAGGGTTGGGTTACGCTCAGAAGGATTGGGACTATTGTTTTTAAATATGTTCGCAATATATTTAGGGGTTCAAATGAACCAAAAACAGAAAAATTTTCCTGATCACACAATTGAAACCAATGGAAACGGAATTTTGCATGAGTCTAGTATTTTGGTTGTCCAATAGATTATTCATAGCTGTAAAATTTACCACATCAACTAACAGCACGATGGAGTGCGTAAATATTGGCCAAATGTCCCTGGTCAAAGCTAAGGGTATAATTTCAAAATCGAAATCTTCCAAAATGGATTTGGACCTAAGGGGACTTCTAACATTTTGTAGTGTTGTAGGGTATCACATGGTCAACCCCGCACAACTATGCTTATTTGCTTATTCTTAGACCAATACCATTGCGAAGGCGTTGTGGGTCAATGCTTCTTAATACAATCTAGTTCCAATCTGAACCGATTTCCATATAATTTAACAAAATTTACTTTTACACTAAATTCCGTCACACCTTTCATATTTCATTGAAACTGGAAGTTCATACCGTATCTGGTGCATAAAATATGAGAAATCTGCCGAGAAAATATATATGGGAGCTATATCCAAATATCAATATAATTTGGCAATCTTATTTGTGTACCAAATTTAGTCTTTTATGCCGAATTTCATTGGAATCGAACATACGTATCGTGTTTGGTGCAACAAATATTTGAAATCGGCCGAAAATATATATGAGAGCTATATCAAAATCTGATCCGATGTCAATATAATTTGGCAAATTTATTTTTTACAAATTCCGTCACTCATTCCAAATTACTTCGGAACCGAACATACATATCGTGTTTGGTATATATGTAATAAAATAAGTCGGTTCGAAAATATGTATGGGAGCTATACCCAAATCTTTCAATATAATTTAGTGAAATTAGTTTCTGATCAAATCGAGTCACTCATTCCAAATTTCATTAAAATAGGAGTAGGTATTTCATTACCTTTCGAATACCTATGTTTTCCAAATCGGCTTAGTGGGTCCGGGTCTAACCAATGTCTTGAAAAAAGACCTCGGGTCAAATATCTCCGTCCGTCCCCCAACAAAAAAAATAATTTCCCAGAATAAGGGTACAAATACGGATCAACTCTAGTTTAGTAAAAACTCTTCTAGTTTTTCTAGGGGAACAGACCCGGAACACCAGACTTTTGACCCGAAAGTCCGGGTTCAAGACTTACCCGATATAGACAATATAGCTTATAAAAATACCTACCCAACAAGTGGTCACATGATGTGGAAATTTTTAAATGGTTCGGAAGTTATAGTCAATTTATTGATTTTTGTACTCGGATTTTTTATAAAAACCCCAAAAAGTCGAAAAAGTGACCATTATGGGGGTCAACCAAATAAAACCATAATTATTGCTGACACTCGTACCTTTCAAAAATGCTACAATGTGTGCAAAAACCCTTTTCGGTTCCAACGACACCTATAATGTCTAGTCGGGGTCTTAAACCCGGACTTTCGGGTCAAAAATCTGGGGTCCCGTTCCGTCCCCAAGCAAAAAAATAGTTTCCCGGGATCAGTAAAATTATCACCACTGGAAAAAAAATTTAAAAAAAAATTGAAAAGTTTTTCTAAACTTGAGTTAAGCCAAAATTTTCCACCTCTGTAAAGAATTTGAAAGAATCCTAGAGTTTTTACCCAACTAGAGTTGTTCCAAAATATCCCGTCTTCTAGTCCACATAGAAAACACGCGCCATAGAGACAAAATAACCTGCACCACAATGTGGTGTAGGATCAGATCATGGCCAGTACATGTAGAAAAATCAAGAAAATTCGCATATTTTAACGAAACCATAATTTAGACAGAACAATTACGATTTTTTATTTGTTTGAAGTGCTATATTCCATTTTGTCTCCATATGGCTGGCTGGCACTCAACTCTTTGAAAGGTTGTCACTCTCTGTTCCAGTGCATTTGTCTGTATGTGTGTGTATGTAAGTTACTGATAAAACCAATTCACGCGATTATTTCGTGTATGAAAATGTAGCAACAACGAAAGGCTGTTGCAGAGCCAACGACTGGGGCAAAAACAAGAACAACGTCAATGTAAGAAAACGCACCACAGTGGACACGAGGAACGAAGCAGCAAAAATCAACAACTTCGAGATACTTGGCGCACACACTCTTACTCTCTTGCCTACCTAACGACCGGCCAACCAACCAACAGAAGCAGCAACAAGTGAGCAAAAAAAACAGAACAGAAAAAGAGTGTGTTTGCCCTCAGTAAACACCAGCAAATAAATTAAGAGTGAGAGTGAGGGTACATGTGGGAACAACAACAACAACCACACTGGTGAACGAGTAATCAGTAACAACGGCCAGCAGCAGCACCCATTACCACGACACGGCCTGTATGCAGTCAAATCGTTTTGTTTCTTTTTCCTTTGCTGGTAGTGGTGGCCAGCGTATCTCATAGATGTGAATGTGCTGCTCGTTTCATATCAGCCAGCCAGCCAACCAACACAACGCGCCAGGGAAACCCATCCACTCTAAAGTGAGCGAGTGAGTGCGGCCAGCGTAAGCGGATCACAGATCACATTTATAAAAGCATTGCGTTGGCTGGCGATACAAATCAGTCGGTTTAAGAACGTTTCTGCAAGGAGAACCAACAACGGTCCGTTGTAACCCGTGTGAACGCATACCGAACGCACTTTGTTTTTGTGTTGTTAGTAGTAGTAGTAGTGTTTAATTCATTTTCCTGTTTTGTGAGCATATTGAACAAAGAAAAAAGTTTTTCTCCGAGTTTTTTTATATCTGAGGAGGAAAATACCACCACGAAGTACCGATTCTGTGATTTTTTTTTTCGATGTCATTTTGATGTGACTTCATCCAGATAAAAAAAATAAATTTTTGGCCGCTGGATATCATCAACTTAGCAGCTACCACGACGACAACATTGTGTGTGCTGTAATTCCAATCCAACTCTGCCCACCCTACCAACCCGCCCGCCTAACCATCAGTTTTATACAACACTTTTCTGTGATTTTCATGAGGAGCTGAACCACAAGAAAAAACGACGACGACGACGTGCGTGTGTTACGGAATTTCGTCGTTATAGAACAACCAAAATATTTCAACAAAATTTTATAAAAAAAAATCGGTTTTTTGCCGTTGTTGTTGTTGTCAAAGTGTTAAAAATAAATTTTTCGTATCAAAAAAATATTTTTTTTTTCTGAAATCCAAATGAAACAAGCATGAATTTGTGTTAACTGTTAAAACAACACAAACAACTACTTGAGTGAAGATAATTTTGGAAAACAAAAATATGAAAATTTAACAAAGACTCCAAGAAATAATATTTCGTTGGCCAATACAACGAAATACCACCTATCTACCGTCAGAGTTCAAACCTCAACTTTCATCAGCCAATTAAACACCCGCCCACCTCAAACTTCAAAAGAATTCCTGCAAAATGTCACAACCAAAGGCAAATTTGGTCAAAAATCGTCGCTTCGACGAAGGTAAGTTGGAGAATTTGAAATTTTGAAAAGAAAAACGTTATGCCAACTTATGGGGATTATGGTTCTGAATGTTTATTACTCCAAACACGTGTTTTCATTTCATGCTTTGCTTTGAACCAAAAATTATAATTTCAAATTCAAATCAATTTAAATGACGGCAGACAACCTCTTCTCTTTTTTTTTGTGTTCAGTCCTCTCTTTTTTGTTTTAGTGTTTTATTTGACAAAGAGAAGTCAATGAGCTTGAGGTCTAGTTATTTTTTTAATTTTTGAAACTATCTCCACTATCTCGCACCCGAATACATACATATGTACATAGATATCAACATGTGGTTCTGTGTCTACGTAATTTTTTGGGGGGAAGGGTCTCCTGTACCGCATGCCATTAATGGTGATAATGCATACCAAGAAGAGAAGCAATAACATTGAAACCCATACAAATCTCCCACAACATAAAATTGGTTGTTGTTGTTATTGATTGTAATCTCCTGACAAATTGATCTTTTTTCAGGAAGAAAGTCCATTTGAACATTTTTTTTCGAATTGTTAACTTCGTTTTAAGCCATTTAACATTGGGGAACAAAAGATTGTGTCAAGTCATCGCCGGATTTCTTGGCCTTAGTGTTTTTTACTGAGAGCCATTAGCCGTGAAGATAAGATAGTTAGTTTTTGTTTAATGAGGTCACTGACATAATGGAAAGAAATATTTTCAAATTTGGAATTTGTGGAAATTTTTCCTATTTCGAAATCATTACTGAAAGTCGCAAAGGATGGAAACAATCGGAAACTAACTAATGTTACCAAAAAAAAAAAAAACTCTAGGTCAATTTTCGATATATCACAATAAATAAGAAAAAATTGGCCGAACATATTATAATTTCCACCATGTAAAATTTTAAATTATTTTAAAATCAGTTGCTCAAAAATCCTTTTAATTTGGACTATGTCAAATGCCGAATTCTGTAAAAATTCTAATTCATTCACTGGAAAGTGTGTTTAGAGACCTTCAAAACAGGAACGTACACAGAAATGCATTTCGCCAAAAAATTCTTCTTTTTATATTAAAACTTATATTTTAATAAAAAATATACAAAACAAGTAAAAAAGCTGTAAGTTCGGCCGGACCGATCTTTGAATACCCTCCACTTGGAACGATTTTGGCAATTTTCAAAAAAATAAAATTCGTTAAAAATTCTGTTGAAATCTTAAAAATACCGAATGTGGACGTTATATTGGGGTCTATACGACGACGTGGACCTGCATATGCAACTTTTGTCGTAAACCATTACAATAATCAAATGCGAAACTTGAATGAAAAAATTCGGTGAATAATGTAGCTAAAATCGTTAAAATACCGAATATCGGGAGGTACCGTTATATTGGCGCTATACGAAGACGTGGACCTGCACAGACAATTTTCTGTCATAAGCTGTAGTACCCTTTACGAACTTCAAATACCAAATTTGGTGCAATTCCGGTGAATAATGTCGCTAAAATCATCCAAATATCGAATATCGGGAGGTACCGTTATATTGGGGCTATAGGAAGACGTGGACCTGCACAGACAATTTTCTGTCATAAGCTGTATTATCTCTACGAACTTCAAATACCAAATTTGTTTTCTACGAATTAATATCAAACACAAATGTAGATTCAATAACGCTGCAAATAGCAAATACTGATCTCATTCATAGAATGGCAATGTTGCAGCTAATTTGTTTGAAAAGTGCATCTGGATCGTTTGAAACATTTGAAATCGATATATTTGGGCTCCATCAATTGCATACATACAGGGTGAGATAAAAAAAAACTACAACAAAATCAAACGCCATAATTTTTACATTTTTTTAGATTCGAATTGGTCACCTTTGGCACGAATTATGGCCTTCAAACTGTAAATGAAACCGTCACACGCTGCTTAAATGTTGCTCTGCGGTATTTTGGCCCACATTTTTTGTAGTGCCAACCTTGCTTTCCAAACTACTCCAGACACAATCGTCTAACGGATTGGTATCCGCAGATTTTGATGACCATTGTGCGCTGAAAATGAAGCGAGGAACCTCATTTTGTAAGCATTCTTGGGTGGCGCGTGCTGAGTGCGATGGTGCTGAGTCCTGTTAGAATGTCCAAGGTCTGCGGCCAAAATTTTTGCGTGCCCAAGGCTTTAATAGACCCTCCAGAATATTTTCGCAATAATATTCGGCATTTATTCTGATGCCACGGTCGATTAATACGAGCTTTTATGGCGGCCCATACCATCAGCATGGCCGGCTGACCTCTTTGGCAAGTAAACACGATCATTTTGTTTGTTCACAAACTACTGGACAACGAATGTTTTCTCATCGGAGAAAACCAAATTCGACAGTTCACTACTTTCGGCCAAGCGAAGCAACTCTTTAGCTCTTTTGAGACTAGTTTCTTTCGGTTGCGGTGTAAGTTCATGCACTTTTTGGAATTTCAATGGCTTTACCCCGCACTTTTTGGAATTTCAATGGCTTTACCCCGAGCTCATTTTTTAATATTTGCCGAATGGAATATTGCGATGTGTTCAGCTCGCCAGCCATTTTGCGGTCACTGCGACGCGGGTTTCGATCAAGTCGCTCCTTTACTTTTCGAACCATTTCTGCTTATGTTGCTGTTTTCTTCCGTCCACTTCCTTGACGTCGAGCTAGGGGCTACCAGTATCACGGAAACGAGCTATGGTACGAGATACAAAAGATTTATTCACATTTAAATGCTGGAGAGCTTTAACGATAGCCACTTATGGTTTTCCAGCCAAACCTAAAGAAAACACACTATCACGCTTGATCACGCTATCACGAATAATTTTTTTTCTGGAAAATTCTCACCAAAATGCTTCTGTACGCCTGTAAAAAATATAATAAGCTGTCACTGGAATAATTTTAACAGCTGTCGGACGAGTGGCTTAGAAATGACAGCAGCCAGAAGTTGGTTCCATTTTTTTCATCCCATATTTTTTTAATCCCATACATAAATATACCTTATTCCAAAGTGTAAAATATAATTTGGTCCATTATGCGAAAACTATAACCTCTACGCTTTTGTGGAGTTGTACATACACAAGGAAGCTCATTAAATTACATTAAAGTGAATTTTTTTTTTTGTCGGGCCGTTGTGCCATTAATGATTCCTATGGACAGCAGTTTTTTTTTTCAAAACTCTTTTGTAATATATATAGGACCTTTAACTGGTCTTCCATAACTAAAAAGAAAACTAGAAGATCTTTAATAGTTTTATATATAATATCTTTCAGATATCACCCACAGATAAAAGACCAGTTACAGGCTGTTCTTTTCGAACAAAAAAAAATCTGACCAAAAACTCCAAATACAATGTAAGGGACTCGATGCAATGGCCTAAAGCTCGAAAAAAATCTTATTATTTAGAAAACAAAAAAAAACATTTTGTCCTTTTGCTCTGCTTTTTGTTTCTTTTCAATATGGTAGAAGACAATGACATGGCTACCCATCCGTCCAACCATTGTATAAATACTTATTCCACATATCTTGAATGCGTCATTTTATTTTTGTATTGCCTGTAATTTTCATTGCCATATAGTATTAATACAATCTTCCGGTAATAAATTGTCTCCAAATGGCTTTGTAGATACTTAATGAGAATTTACAGGCATTGATTATTTTTGGCTAAAATTAAAGAAAGAGAGACAGATACTCTGGCAAAATTTATTTCAATAATTATTTTTTATTGGACCAAAAAATCATTATCTAGAAAAATTATATGACAAAATGTTCCCAGTGGAATTTGTTCGGATTTTATTATATCCCATAAAACTCCACGTTTCCCTTCAATTTTTATTCCCTGAAATAATTTTAATTGACGTCTAATTTAGTTAGACTATTTGTTAAGTATGTCTGTGTGTCCGTTCATTTATTATTATTATTTTTTTATATGAGAATCCATTTGTGTTCGAAGAACATGTTGTCGTTGGGTCGGTTTTGTTTGATTTTTCTGTTGCTATCTAACAAAATATTTTATTCGCTCGGTACTTTGAGGAACTAAATTTCTGTTTATTTCCGGTTCTAAATTAACAAACAATTTACAAACAAAAAAAAATATTAAATACCCCAGAATAAAAAGGCAAATTGTGCGTGTAAATTTAGAAAACATTAAACAAAAGGGGTGGCAGGGTTGTGAATAGTTTCTATTTATATTTGGTGTAATGAATTATGAATATTTGGTAAAATTGTTTTGTAAAATCTAACACCCCATGTAACTCGAATTGAGAGTAATTGGTTAATCCTGTGGACTTCAAAGTAATCCATTGTATAATTGAAACACAATATTTTCTGTAGAAAACCTTGTGGACACACAATATTTTCCATCGAAAATCTTATGTAGACACAATATTTTCAAATAGAAAATCGAGTGGAACACAATATTTTCATATAGAAAATCTTGTGAAACACAATATTTTCATATAGAAAATCTTGTAACACAATATTTTCATATAGAAAATCTTGTGGAACACAATATTTTCATATAGAAAATCTTATGGAACACAATATTTTCATATAGAAAATCTTGTGGAACACAATATTTTCATATAAAAAATCTTGTGGAACACAATATTTTCATATAGAAAATCTTGTGGAACACAATATTTTCATATAGAAAATCTTGTGGAACACAATATTTTCATATAGAAAATCTTGTGGAACACAATATTTTCATATAGAATATCTTGTGGAACACAATATTTTCATATAGAAAATATTGTGGAACACAATATTTTCCATAGAAAATCTTGTTGAACACAATATGTTCATATAGAAAATCTTGTGGAACACATTATTTTCATATAGAAAATCTTGTGGAACACAATATTTTCATATAGAAAATCTTGAGGAACACAATATTTTCATATAGAAAATCTTATGGAACACAATATTTTCATATAGAAAATCTTGTGGAATACAATATATAGAAAAATATATAGAAAATCTTGTGGAACACAATATTTTCATATAGAAAATCTTGTGGAACACAATATTTTCATATAGAAAATCTTGTGGAACACAATATTTTCATATAGAAAATCTTGTGGAACACAATATTTTCATATAGAAAATCTTGTGGAACACAACATTTTCATATAGAAAATCTTGTGGAACACAATATAGAAATCGCATTCTAATGCCTTGTTTTTATACCCTTCACCTTGAAAAGGAGGGTAAATTAACATCCCTCAATATTCATCGTAGACCCCATAAACTATATCTATTCATGATGAGTATAGGGTGGTTGGTATTGAAAATGAGATATATCAATCCACGTTTTGGTATAGCCGGTAACTCCCGATATTCGGTATTTGCATGATTTTTGCCACATTTTTCCATGGATTTGTCTAAAAATTGTTATTTGTAGTTCTTAATGGGTTCTAGCTCTGGTGGCGTAACATCGTATGTATAGGTCCAGGTTTTCGTATAGTCCCTATATAACGGTACCTTCCAATATTCGGTATTTTTATGATTTTTGCCACATTTTTCTACGGGTTTGTCTAAAAATTGGTATTTATAGACCTTAATGAGTTCTAGCTCCGATGACGGAATATTGTATACATAGGTCCAGGTTTACATACAGCACCTATATAACGGCACCTCCTGATACTATGTATTTTGATAATTTTTGCCACATTTTTTTTACGGATTTTTCTAAAATTTGATATATGTAGGTCATTTTAGGTTATAGCTCCCGTTGCGGAGCATTGTGTGTATATGTCCACGTTTTCGTATTGCCCCCATATAGAGGTACCTCCCGATATTCGGTATTTTTTCCATGGATTTGTCTAAAAATTGGTATTTGTTGATCATAATGGGTTCGAGCACCGGTGACGGAATATTGTATGCATCGGTCCAGGTTTACGTATAGCCCCTATATAACGGTACCTCCCGATATTCGGTATTTTAATGATTTTTACCACATTTTTCTCCAGATTCGTCTAAAAATTGGTATTTGTAGTTCTTAATGCATTTTCTCTCCAGTGGCAGAATGTTGAATATCTAGGTCCATGTTTTCCTATAGTTTTCCTTTAGCTGCCATAACGGTATCCACTGATATTCTCTATTTTGATAATCCTTGTCGCATTTACCCACATACCAAATTTGGCATTTAAGACTGGCCCATCGTAGATAGATAACAATCCTTGTAGTATAAAGTTGTCTATATAGGAATCCTTTTTTGGTATGGCCCCCAAATATAACGGGCGCACTAACTTTGTTTTTTTTAAGTTGCAATATCCAAACGGTCTTATTGGTATTTGTAGTTTAAAGAGGAGCACACTTGAATTCAGATACCTTTACAAAAAAACTGTTGTCTTACCCAATGGTGGAGGGTATTAAAATTTCGGACCGGCCGAAGTTAATTATTTTTTTTACTTGTTGTAAAAAGCCACCATATTTTCCACAAAGGCCTATTGAAGTTTTAGAGACGTCTTCTATATTGTATAACATTTTTAAGAATAAAATGAAATACCTTTTCCCAATAGAAAAAGTTCGTCATTGTTCAAACAAAGTAAATGTGACGAGTTTGCATTTTGAAATTTAATTATTTAGCGCCTTTTTACAATACAGAAAAAAAAACAAATATATTTATTCACAAAAAAAATACAATAATATTCGTTCATTAATAATATATGTCCATTCATGTTAAGAAACTGGCTAAGTCCAGTTTGAGAAAAAATTTCAATTTTATTTCTTTCAATTATTTTTATTGTTTTTTTCCTTGGGGCTATAATACACACATAGTTGCTAATAAATTTTCAATTTTATATTGCTCTTGCTATTTTTATTAAAAAAAAACACACACACGCGAAATATATTTCAATTTATTGAAAATTTACCAAATTCATTGCGTGAATATCGGACTATCTGCTGTACGCTCATGTTGGCGCTCCCACCATAGTGACGCATGCACGTGCTTCTTGCTTTCTTTGTTTTGCTGCTCACGTTACTCTTGATTTCGAGCATTAGATGCCAACGTTCAGCGCAACAGGTTTGTTGCTCTCCCTCTTTGAAAAAAAAAAAAACAAAAAACTGCCACATTGGCTTGCTCTCATCATCATCAGCCTCCTCCTCCTCCTCACAAATTTTTACTGGCCCCATTAATATGCAAAACAAAAAAAAACAACAAAAAGTTTAAATAAAAACAAAAAATTATATGTTTATTTGTATATTCCACATCATCAAATTTTCGCAAAATATAAAAGAGAAAAATATTTAATTTTCAATTTCTTTTATGAAACAATAAAATTTAATATTGTTTTTTTTTTTTCAAAATGTCTTTCTTCTTATTATCGCATTTAAAAGAAATGCCTCTCATCGTTGGCGAAATAAAAATGTTTATGGTTTTACATTTTCGTTGGTGACTAAAAATGACTTAAAGCCCCCCAAACAAGGAAGGTCACTTTCAATACATTTTAAATACAAAATTGCAAAATGAAAAACACAAACAAACAA
The DNA here is from genome assembly GCF_030504385.1 of Musca domestica. Taxonomy (NCBI): domain Eukaryota; kingdom Metazoa; phylum Arthropoda; class Insecta; order Diptera; family Muscidae; genus Musca; species Musca domestica. The sequence goes on along the minus strand of NW_026712315.1, from coordinate 8,028,383 downwards.
TAAACAAAACCTAATATTGTTTCATTCAATATTATTTTCTCGGGCTGTGTGTTACACATTTCAATGTTGAATTCAATTCAATTCAATTGTATATAGAGATAGGTATCTCAGACGATTTGGTAGGCTCTCGAAATTTTTATATCAGTACTATTATAGAGGTGTGTGTGTGTATGTGTATGTGTATGTGCGTGCTCTCGTTTACCAGAGCGTATGAGTAATTAAGAATTGTTGTTCTATTTACCGCGCCACAGTTTTCTGCCCGCCGTCTTCTGCTTATCAATGAAAATAGCCCAGCGGAAAAAATAATAGACCCCAAGGTGTCTTTTGTTTTTCTCTGATAATAGCAAAAAGAAAACAAAATGCCGCTAATAATGAAAAAGCTGTCAATATGTCACGTACGACATGTTGACAATTCAATTCAATAGTTGAGAACGAAATTGAGAGGATTATAAGAGAACATAAATTGATTAGGAGATAACGAGCATAGAGTCAAAATTTGCAAGCCGAATAACCCATTACAAGGTAATGTGCACATACATACCTTTTGCATTAGCAGTGAATTGTACATATTGGATTATCCCTTACAAAATTAAAAGGCAAAAAAATATATGATGAGTAACATCCGCACAGAGCATGGGTGTCCGACCACAAAACCTATGAAGTCCTACGAAATATATTAAACTTCTTCTTTCTACAGAAGACCGGTAGAGTACCAGTATTCAACGCCTTCTATAAAGGAATTTTAAAATTAAAGTATAGTTGGCACCCGGTGGTCTTAAGCCACCGACTACAAAACCTATAAAGTCCTACGGAATATATTAAACTTCCGCTAACTCCAGAAGTCCTAAAAAATTGTTCCATAGAGGATCTTCTTTCTACTGAAGACCGGTAGAGTGCTAGTATTCAAAGCCTTCTGAAAACCAATTTTAAAATTGAAGTACAGATGGCGCCCGATGCCTTTAGGGCACCTCCTTAATAGAAGTATTTCTCTACTTAGACCTGTCCTCTCTCTGGAGGGCTGTGACCTGGTTCTTTCTTTAAAAATCATCCTTCAAAAAGCCTACCCATTAAGGTATTACTATGTATACTTGATACAAGTTAGTTAATATTGCTGTGTAGATGGCGCCCGTTGCTTCATGGAGTAGGATATAACCGAGCGTTCTTTTTATACCCTCCACCATACATAGTATGGAGGATATATTAAGTTCGCCATTCCGTATGTAACTCATCGAAATTATAATTTTAGACCCAACAAAGTGTATAAATTCTTGATCAGCGTAAAATTCTAAGACGATTTAGCCCTGTCCGTCCGTCTGTTGTAATCACGTTATAGTAAAACGAATAAAGATATGAATCTATAATTTTGCACTGGTCAAGTTCGAAGATTGGCTATATCGGTCCACGATATCGTATAACCCCCATATAACGGTACTCACCGAATTTGATATTTTGATGATTTTGGCCAACTTTTTCAATGGAATTGTCTGAAATTCTGCACAAGGAGTTATTTATGAATACTTTACCCCCTGAAGGAGAATTGTCTATATCGTATATCATCCATATAACGGCACCCCACGATATTCGGTATTTTGATGACTTTAGCCACATTTTTCAATGAAATCGTCTGAAATCCTGGAGTTCTTTATGAGTGTTTTACCCCTCTGAAAGAGAATTGCCGATATAGGTCCACGAAATCGTATATCCACGAAATCGTATATATAACGGTACTCCCCGATTTCGGTATTTTGATGATTTTGGACAAAATTTTCAATCGAATTGTCTGAAATTCTACACAAGGAGTTATTTATGAGTACTGTTCCCCCTGAAGGAGAATTGTCTATAAGGTCCACGATATCGTATATCCCCCATATAACGGCACCTCCCGATATTCGGTATTTTGATGACTTTTGCCACATTTTTCGATGAAATCGTCTGAAATCCTAGAGTTCTTTATGGATGTTTTACCCCTCTGAAAGAGAATTGCCGATATAGGTCCACGATATCGTATGTCCCCAATGTAACGATCCCGATATTCGGTATTTTGATGATTTTAGCCACATTTTTAAATGGAATGGTCTGAAATTCTGCGCAATGAGATCCTACTGAGTACTTTTTACTTTTATTATCAATATAGATCCACCATATCGTATATCCCCCATATAACGGTACATCCCGATATTCGGTATTTTGTTGATTTTAGCTACTTTTTTCAATGGTTTTGCTGAAAAATCCATACAAGAAATTCTTTCTAAGCACTTTTCGCCCTGGAAGAGAAATATCTATACAGGTCCACGATACCGTATAGCCTCCGATACAAAGATATTTGATTATTTAACAATTTTAGAGATATTATTCACCGGAGTTGTTTCAAATTTCGTATTTAAAATTCCTAATGGGTACTACAGCCTATGATAAAAAATTGCGCCTGCAGGTCCACGTCTTAGTATAGCCTCCATATAACGGTACCTTTCAATATTCGATATTTTGATGATTTTAGCGACATTATTCACCGGAGTAGTTTCAAATTTCGTATTTAGTGTTCGTAATGGGAACTGCAGTCTATGCCAGAAAATTGTTTATGTAGGTCCAGGTCTTCGCATTGGTCCCATATATCAGCACCTCCCTATATATTGTGTATTTTGACGATTTTAGATATACTATTCACCGAAATTGTTTGAAATTTCGTACTACAGCCTGTGACAGAAAATTTTATATGCAGGTCCAGGGGTTCGTATAGCCCCGATATAACGGTACCTCCCTATATTAAATATATTTGAACATTGCATTAGCTTATGACAAAAGTTGCCTATGCTGGTCTACGTCTTCATATAGGCCCCAATATAACGGCTATATTCGGTATTTTTAAGATTTCAGCAGAATTTTCAACGGATTTTATTTAATTTTTTTTTTTTTTTTTTTTTTTTTTGAAAAATCCCAAATTCATTCCAAATGACGGAGGGTATTTGGCCTGGCCGAACTTACAGTTTTTTTTTTTTTTTTTTTTTTGAAAATTTGCAATTTTTTTATATGGCAGGGGTATTCAACGGTCGGCCCCGCCGAACATTCTCCTTTTGCTTGTTCTCATTTTAATTCTGATCTGAAGGATTCAACATGATATAATTTATGAACTAGATTCACGATTTCATTTCAGTCAGGTGCGTACAATTTAAGATAGACTTTAGTGTTTATTTTGACAAAGCGGACTATCGTTCTCAACTTGACGCTCTTGATACTTATTTTCACAAATTTGCGCTATTCCACTGTACATACATTTATGGCACGTAAATTGAATTTATATTACCAACTGCAGTGAAGTGAATAATTTGGAAAGTTTTTACCAATAAAAATGTTCAAGGTCAAATTTATTGCTGTGGTTTTCAATATTGACCAAGGTATTTTTCGGTTTTTGTTTCCAAATGACTATCAGCAATTTCAGACATAATTAGTCAATGGTCATTACTCATTTTATTTTTCATTGGTTGATTGATTAGGTAAGATAAATAACATTTTTTAGATGCATTGGAAAAATCTTTAAATATCTAGAACTAAGGAAATTGGATATTTGATAATTTAATTTCAGATGACCATCTCCTTAGGTCATAAAAAGCCCATCTCGAAAGAGAATAATAATCAAATATCAATTTTCCTTATTTTTATATATTTAATTTTTTTTTTCATTGAGTAGTTTTTCCCTCCAGTGTGTTCAGAAAAAAATGCAATCGAATAAATTCATTTGACATTCAATAAGGAATGGAAAAATCTGCTGACTCCCATCTGCTCCCTCCCTCCCTCCTTCACTCTCATCAAATGTTTACTTAATTATTTCTTTTTGTTAAGTAAATAAATAATGCAGTTGGACATTTTTGCATATTGCCTTTAGCGAGAAAAGAGGTGGTGCGGCATAGAAAGGGAAGAAGTATAAATAATAGAATGCAAACAATTGTTAGGAAATAAATAGTTTAAATTGTTTTCATTTTATTTTTAATTTCAAAATACGTGAATGTTGCTATTTTTGAGAAAAATAAATATGAGATAGTCAGTAAATAACAGAAAGTTCTAATAGAAAACAAGTAAAAAAACTTTAAGTTCGGCCGGGCCGATCTTTGGAACAATTTTGGCAAATTAAAAAAAATATAATGAAATCCATTAAAATTCTATTAAAATCTTAAAAATTCCGAATGTAGGCGTTATATTAGGGTCTATACGACGACGAGGACCTGCATAGGCAAATTTTGTCATAAGCCATTACAATATTCAAATATGAAATTTGAATAAAAAAATTCGGTGAGTAATGTAGCTAAAATTATAAAAATTCCGAATATAGGGAGGTACCGTTATATTGGGGCTATACGAAGACGTGGACCTGCACTGACAATTTTTTGTCATAGGCTTTAGTAACCATTACGAACTTCAAATACCAATTTTGAAATAATTCCGGTGAAAAATGTCTCCAAAATCATCAAAATATGGAATATCAAAATACCGTTATATGGGGGCTATACGAAGACATGGACCTGCACAGACAATGTTCTGTCATAGGCTGTAATACCCATTACGAACTTCAAATACACAATTTGAAACATTTCCAGTGAATAATGTCGCCAAATCATCAAAATATCGAAAAAGGGAGGTACCATTATATGGGGGATATACCAAAACGTGGACCTGCACAGACAATTTTTTGCCATAGGCTTTAGTATCCATTACGAACTTCAAATACCAAATTCAACTCCGGCAAATAATTTCGCTAAAATCATCAAAATTCCGAATATAGGGAGGTACCGTTATATGGGAGCTATACGAAGACGTAGACCTGCACAGATAATTTTCTTTTATAGGCTGTAGTACCCATTACGAGCTTCAAATACCAAATTTGAAACATTTCCGGTGAATAATATCGCTTAAATCACCAAAATACCGAAATAAGGGAGGTACCGCTACATGGGGGCTATACGAAGACGTGGACCTGCACAGACAATTTTCTGTCATGGGCTGTAGTACCCCTTACGAGCTTCAAATACCAAATTTGAAACATTTCCGGTGAATAATGTCGCTTAAATCACCAAAATACCGAAATATGGGAGGTACCGCTATGTGGGGGCTATACGACCTGGACCTGCACAGACAATTTTCTGTCATGGGCTGTAGTACCCATTACGAGCTTCAAATACCATATTTGAAACATTTTTGGTGAATAATGTCGCTTAAATTACCAAAATACCGAAATAAGGGAGGTACCATTATATGGGGGCTATTTGAAGACGTTGACTTGCACAGACAATTTTCTGTCATATGCTGTAACATCTGTTACGAACTTCAAATACCAAATTTGAAACAATTCCGGTGAATAATGTCGCTTAATCACCAAAATGCCAAAAAAAGGGAAGTACCATTATATGGCAGCTATACTAAAACGTGGACGTACATTACCCATTTTCAACGCCAAAAGTCCTGCAGACATAATATATATGAGTAATATTTTATCAACCTACTTCATTTCTCTCGGAAGCTAGAGTGATTTCCACAGACGGACGGACTTCGCTAAATCGACATAGAAGTTTATGCTGATCAAGAATATATAGACTTTGTGGGGTCTAAAATGTATATTTCGAGGTGTTACAAACGTATTTATTGGTATTTTTAATGAAAATTTATTTCAATTAAAGTACTGCATATAAATGGCAATAACAAATGCATTTCAAAATTAGGTCATAGCCAGTCACAAGTTCCCTTCTAGGGCACTCCAAATTTTTTTGCCAACTCATTACAATTTTTTTTTAATTGAGATAAAATCTCCCCTAGCCTTTAGAAAGTCGCAACACCATAAATTGTTCAATCACAATAAATATTTGGTTTGGCTTTTTATGTCCGATCACATTGGTTTTTTCTCTCAAGTGTTCGGCTTCTTAAGTATTTAATTGGCAAATATTTCCCCAATCTTTCCATAATTTCTTCATTTACACTTTGATACAATTCTTTTATTAGCGTTGGGGCCTAGTAAATTTCGGTTAATTATAAAACCATTTAATGACTCTAATAAGGTTGTCGATAAGGTTATCTTAAGTGTTTTCTAATTGTTGTTAAGAACAACATGAAAAAGGGGGCACAAACAAACACCTTCGATGTGCGAACCAGTTAACGCAAAAAAAAACGATATTGCCAACTATTTATTTAATGTTTTATGCGACACAATGTTGGGACATCTAAATCGATATACAACAGGTGTCTAATAAACTGGCAATGTTTTAATTGGATATTACAGATATTAGAATGTGCTGAGAGAAATGTTAGCAAAGCAGGAGGTGGATATTTTAGAGATAAGGAGAGTTTTTATGGGGGGTTGTAGGGTGAGGTACCAAGTCATATGGTCAACTATCCATATCGAATATACCAATAGTTACCTTAATATCAAATTTCATGATTTCCGTTCTATAATTTTCCCCATTATCAAATTTAGTACCATTTGGTACAATTATAGTACGCATATCCATACTAGCTCTATATATTTACCACAGACATCAAATGTGACATCCATACCAAATTTTAGAACTACAACTCTATTTCACCCATACTACAATTTTGTACTATTTTGTACATTTCGTACAAATACAGTACACTTTTCTACATCCATATCTCAATCCCAATTACTAACATAGGCCACAATATCAAATTTGAGGATTCTAGCCCAATCCGTTAACCCAATACTAAATATAGTACCATTCAGTCCTTTTCGTACAAATATGGGACGCATTTGCAAACCACCTCCAAATCTCAAATACAGATAAAATAAGTAATCTAAATATCACATTTTGGGATTCCAGCTTTTTCCCTTCACCCAATACCCAATTTAGTACCACTAAGTACTTTACGAACAATCACACGGTGAGATAAAATGACTGTCACAAAGTCAAACGCCGTAATTTTTGCATTTTCTTCAATTTTTTTGAATAAAATGAAAAAATTTCGGAAATTGCCTCAAATTTTAGAAAAAAAAAATAGATTTGTTCGAATTTTTCTCCTTTGGCATGAATTATGGCCTTCAAACGGCCAATGAAACCGTCACACGCTGGCCGAATGTTGCTCTGCGGTATTTGGGCCCATTCCCGGCGAAGCGCTGGCTGGAGGTGATCGATACTTTGGTATTTTTAGTGCCAACCTTGCTTTCCAAAATACTCCAGACACAGAAGTCCAACGGATTGGTACTCGGAGATTTTGGTGGCTATTGTGCGTTGGAAATGAAGCGAAGAACCAAATTTTGAAACCATTCTTGGGTGGCACGTGCTGAGTGCGATGGTGCTAAGTCCTGTTGGAATGTCCAAGGTCTGCGGCCAAAATGTTTCAATGTCCAAGACTTTAATACACCCTTCAGAATATTTTCGCGCTTGATACAAGCGGAGAGCGACCATCGACTGTTATGGCGGTCCACACCATCACCATGGCCGGCGCTTGAGTTCTGGTGGCCAACCAACAACATTTTCAGCTGACCTCTTTGGCAAGTAAACATGATCATTTTGTTTGTTTACAAACTGCTGGACAAAGAATGTTTTCTCATCGGAGAAAACCAAATTCGGCACTTCACCACATTCGGCCAAGCGAAGCAACTCTTTAGCTCTTTTGAGTCTATTTTCTTTCAGTTGCTGTGTAAGTTTTTGCAATTTTTGAAGTTTCAATGGCTTTACCCCGAGCTCATTTTTCTATATTTGCCGAATGGAATATTGTGATATGTTCAGCTTACGAGACATTTTTCGGCCACTGCGACGCGGGTTTCGATCAAGTCGCTTCTTTACTTCTACTTATTTCTACTGCTGATTTCTGAAGAAAACAGCAATTCTTCCGTCCACTTCCTTGACGTCGGGCTACACTACCAATATCACATTTAAATACTGGAGTGCTCTAACGATAGCCACTTGTGGTTCTCCAGCTAAATATAAAGAAATCACACTATCGCGCTTGAATTCCATCACGAATAACTTTTTTTCTGGAAAATTGTCACCAAAATGCTTTCGTACGCTTGTAAACAATAAACAGCTGTCGGACGAGTGGTACCAAATTTAGTACCATTAAGTACTTTTCGTACAATTATACTACAAAATCACCACGATATGTCGAGGCTACATATGAACAGCGATCCTAGTACCCAATACGAAATTGTACCAAATGTAGTGCTATTAAGTACTTTTCATACACTGATAGTGCAAATTTCCGAAAGCATTTCTTTATCACAAGGCTAACACCAACAGGGACCCCAATATAAAATACCAACTTCATAGGTTCACTCTGAACTCATGCCAAATGTCAAGTTTTTAGCTATCTCCCGATTTCACGATTACGGGCCTTTTATTCCTTAAAAACAATCTCCTTATACTATCACAATTTTGCTTTACAATCCCTGAAAAATACTGAAAAAAATATCCACATAGCAGCTACTTGGGAATTCAATGAACTTAGAACCCACAAGTCCACAATTATAGCTCTGATAGTCATTCATTATGATCCGATCATTGTCGTCAAAATTCAAAAGTTCAGTCAGCGTAATCATAAATCAAAAAATCATAAATTTCTTCGGTTATTTTTAAACCCACAGAAGATATCAAAATATTTCACCCCTCTGCTAATTGGTTCGCGCATGTCGTTTTGGATCTTTTATTGATTTTTTGTTGTCGTCTGGAATTTGGTGACGTGAATTGGCGCTCAAAAAGACAAAAGGCAAAAATGCAAATTTCAAAAACGAAAAGAAACCTAATTGATGGCAATTGCTATGAAGCGAAACGACACCAACTCAAGTAACTTTCCGATCAAGACACCGAAATAAAGACAATTAAACATAAATTTTGACAAACCCTATTGAATAAATTTCTTAGATTTGCTTTGTCTCGCACCAGCTGATTGGTGGTAATGTTGAGACGAAGGTTTATTTCAGTTGTTGTTTGATTTTTTTTTTTTAATTTTTGTGGGCATTTGTGATTCTCTCCATCCGGTTAATGAACTTTAATGAAATAAGCAACAAATTGGGGGTTTTCTGGCTGGGTGCTGTTTTATTGTCGATTATTATTCTTCGAAGTTGAAAGAGAAATGGTCGCAATGGATTTTGCATGAAAAGTAGCACGTGTTTTTTTTTGCGCTTGTCTCAATTTGTTTTTGGTTAACAAAGAAATTGAACAAAGGCCATAAAAGATTTATGCGATTCATAAAATTTTATCCTTTGGGTCTAGATAAAATTTTCGGTTAATTTTTCTTCGTTTTGGAAATTTTATTTTTAAACAAAGAATTTTTATTGGTTTAATACAAGGTGTTTAAATACTGGGTTTAGGAAAACAATGGGGTTTAAAAATATATATAAAGGTTGTTGTTGCAAAATGGTATTTGGGTTCAAAAAGGATCAATAATTTTTAACAGGAATTGTTTTTGGTCAAGAAATTTTAAAATATCGAATTAATTCGTTCTAATAATAAGACCACTCTTTCCGGACAACATATTTTGCACTTTATTTTTTTTAATTTCCTTGAAATCTTCTTTAAATTGCCTCACTTTCAATACACCTTCCTTTAGAGGCACATGCAATTATCAAGGCATTTGTTAGCCATTATCCAGGACCACCCTAAGTGTATTTTTAGAGCACCATTAATTCTTGGAGTAACACTTGTTTCACTCTGTATTACGTGTCTAATACACATTTTCCAGTTTACAGCTTAAACGCAATTGCCAATAAAACCAATTACGCAGTAGCTCCCAGTAAAATTGGCCCGGCGATAATCATCGATCATGGTTGAATCATAATTTTACACAATTGCAAAAAAGTATGGTGCAAATTTTATTTTTCTTCTATAATGGAATTCGTGGACCTGATTTTAATATAATAATTTTTATTACTTGCTATTAGAGAATCTTTAAAAACCCCCGCCAAAAAAAATTTAAAATAAATCCCGAAAATAAAATATCCAAAAAAAAACAAATTTAAAAGTTCCACATTGATGGACCTGATTAGCCCTTTAAAGATAGATACAACAGTTGTAATTGGGAATAAGAGGAAACTAATACAGGGTGAGATAAAAATAAGTTAAAAAGCAGCAAGTTCGACCGGGCCAAACTTTGAAACCCTCCACCATTTGGAACGAATTTGGAAATTTTCAAAAAATATAATCCGTTAAAAATTCTGTTAAAATCTTAAAAATACCGAATATAGCCGTTATATTGAGGCCTGTACAACGTGGACCTACATAGGCATTGTTTGTTATTAGCCATTACCATATTCAAATTCGAAACTTGAAATAAACGGTGAATAATGTAGCTTAAATCATCAAAATACCGTGTATAGGAAGGTACCGTTATATGGGCGCTATACGAAGACGTGGACCTGACAATTTTCTGTCAGAGGCTGTAGTATCCATTATGAACTTTAAATACAAATTTTAAAACAATTCCGATAAATAATGTCGCTTAAATCACCAAAATAACGAATATCGGGAGGTACCATTAGGCAGGTAGCATTCATTACGAACTTCAAGTACGACATCTCAAATTATTACGAACTCTAAATACGTAATGTGAAACTACTTCGGTGAATATGACGCTAAAATCATCAAAATACCGAATATTGGGAGGTACTGTTTCCGGGGGGCTATACAAAGACGTGGACCTGCACAGACAATTTTCTGTCATAAGCTGTAGTATCAATTACGAACTTCAAATGCCAAATTTGAAACAATTCCGATGAATAATGTCGCTAAAATCATCAAAATACCGAATATCGGGAGGTACCGTTATATTGGAGCTATACGAAAACCTGGGCCTGCATAGACAATTTTCTGTCATAAGCTGTAGTATCAATTACGAACCTCAAATGCCAAATTTGAAACAATTCCGATGAATAATGTCGCTTAAATCACCAAAATACCGAATATCGGGAGGTTCCGTTATATCGGAGTTTTACGAAGACCTGGGCCTGCATAGACAATTTTCTGTCATAAGCTGTAGTATCAATTACGAACTTCAAATGCAAAATTTGAAACAATTCCGATAAATAATGTTGCTTAAATCACCAAAATACCGAATATTGGGAGGTACCGTTTCCGGGGGGCTATACGAAGACGTGGACCTGCACAGACAATTTTTTGTCATAAGCTGTAGTATCAATTACGAACTTTAAATGCCAAATTTGAAACCATTCCGATGAATAATGTCGCTAAAATCATCAAAATACCGAATATCGGGAGGTACCGTTATATCGGAGCTATACAAAGACCTGGGTCTGCATAGACAATTTTCTGTCATAAGCTGTAGTATCAATTACGAACTTCAAATGCCAAATTTGAAACATTTCCGATGAATAATGTCGCTTAAATCACCAAAATACCGAATATCGGGAGGTACCATTATATGGCGGCTATTCCAAAACGAGGACCGATATATCAGATTTTCAATACCAACCATCCTTGACATAATACAAATATTAATGCAAATGTCATATTTTTAAGCTCTATGTCAAATAATGTGGGCTGTATCGTGATTTCAACAGACAGACGGACATCATTAAATCGGCTTAGAATTTTATGTTGACTATGAATATACTTTATGGGGTCTACGAAGAATATTTAGGAATGTTACAAATGGAATGACAAAGTTAATATACCCTTCCTTTCAAGGTAGAGGGTATAAAACCCAATACTTCAAAAATCTTCTTGGAAATTTGCGATTGGAGCAAAAATATTTCCATGAAATCTACGATTACAGCTCTGGTCCTTTAAAACATATTCTTAAAATATTTGCTTTTATAGTCAGTAGCTTCTCAAAATTATTCTTTAACTCACACATTAATTTGTTTCCAATAGCCTCTTTAACATTTTTTGAAAACTCACTCGCATAGATAACTAAAAAGGCCTGAAAATATGCTAAAACAAGCAAAAAATTTGACCACGATGGTTCCAAAGATTATGGCTTGAATAATCCCTTAAGGAATTTATTTGAAGTCTCTCAAAACTTTATTTCTAATAAAAAAATTATCGTAAGTCTTTGCAAGGGAACCAAGATTTTAACTCTGAAATAGAGAAAATATTCTTAATAAAAGTCCTAATACTAGATCGGATAACCTTCCTCATAATTAAGAAATTCATTCGTTTTCTTAGGGTTAGATTGAGGTACTGCCATCATAATTTCTAACAACAGTGTACATTTTCGTAACGATCATGACGTTCGTTCGCTGATCGGGGCATTTGGTTTTGGTGTAGACGACATGCCTGCCATACTTACCTGTAACGAGTGCAACACTTGAGCACATTGTTGGTTGGTTGGTAATTGGCGCCTAAAGCGCTTAAGAGTAAAAATAACACAACAGTAAGCGTTTTAAAAATAGACAGGCACAAGCCAGCCACAGTCAAGCAATAAGCCAAGTGGACTGGCAGTCAGCCAGCCATCCAGCCAGTATGTGCGTCAGACGCATGGACAGAACGACAGAAACAGGGCCATTATTATTATTATTCTCATATATGGAAGTCAGTGTTGGTATAAAATACCATACCTGTTAGGTAGGCCTGTGCGCATGCGAGGCAGCACTGGTAACAAGTTCAGTTTGTGGTATGGGTGCAAAAAATGAAAAACACACACACACGCATACATACACATAATAACGAGGCAAAACCCCACAAACAATTGAAAGCCATTCTCGTGTTATTGCTGTTGTCGCTTTTGTACATTTAAAGTAATCACGTGCAAAACCAGAAAATAATGCTTGACAAAAAATGGCAGGTATTCCGAAGAATCACTTGCACATGACTCGGCCGATCCCGAACGTCCACGCGTTTTAAGTATCTTGGGCAATTGTTAATAAGAAATGCATACCCAACAGCGATGTCCACTCAAAAGAGAGTTAGAGTTTACTTACAACAGTGTTTTGGTATTCAACAGGTACTCAGCTCACACATTGGTATTTCAGATTTGAAAAGAGAAAATTGAAAGAGATAGTGTAAGCGTAGTGAGTTTTTTGTGTAATCTTTACTCCATTACAAGGTAATGAGGGTCTCTTATCTTCACGCAGCGAGGCATTCCATTACTAACTAATGGATATGTCTGACTTTTTTTAATTACATTTTATTAAAGTAGAATTTTGGTAAATGTGAGATTAGTTGAAATATTTTTAATCTTTGACTAAAAAACATGTTTCTTCCAAAAGTCCGTCAAAAAATAATATGAACCAATTTCCCTCTTTAGACTCTTTAAAAATCTTGGATTTTAGTTTCAAAAGTTCTCCAAAAAAATTCTAAAATTTTTGTTCCAAAGGTCTTTAAAAAAATTGCAAATATTTATGATAAAAGCTATGACAACCCTTCATTAAATATAGGCAAAAGGTATTTATTGAAAATGTTTTATGCATATTTTATGATGATGAAATGATAACTCTTACGATAACTCAACAAGTAAAATAACTGTAAGTTCGTCCGGGCTGAACTTTGAATACCCTCCACCATTTGGAAAAAATTTGACAATTTTCAAAAAAAAAAAAAACACTGATGTTTTCAATTGATCTTAAGCCAAAATAAAGTTACTAAGAAAAAAAATTAAAAATCCGTTAAAAATTCTGTTCAAATCCACGATGACGTGGACCTGCATAGGCAACATTTGTCATAAGCCGTCACAATATGCAAATGCGAAACTTGAAAAAACTAGGTTAATAATGTCGCTAAAATCATCAAAATACCGAATATCGGGAGGTCCCGTCATATAAGGATTGATTTTCTTTCTATAAATCCTTGACGATATGATAATTCCATCAATGCTTTAGTAGCGAAAATCATTGAACAACTAATTATCTCAACGAGAGGGAGAGAAAGAGAGAGAGAGCGAAAAGAGGTGGCAAATCTATTTTCCATGAGCAAAACAAAAATATTCTTCGCATTGATTACCTTGCATGAGTGCGTAAGTGTTTTGTCAATATTAATTAATGGACAACCAAGAGAACACAGCCACACAGTCATGTGAGAGTGAATGTGACAAAAGTTTTGACTCAAACCAAATCTACTAACAATGTGCATTATGTTATTGTTGGTGGGAGCAACAAAAGTACGTATTTTTTCATTAACAAAAACAAAATAACTCGCGCGATAAACTCGTGAGTTGTTGTTGATTTCTCTGCTCATTTCTTTCGTCAACTCGTGGAAGGGAGATGTATAAATAAATATGGTTAAACAAACAATAGCAACAACAATAAATAGAATATATTGTTGTTTTTATAGGTTATCTTTTCACATAAAAAGGCAAATATTTGATTCGGTGTATTAACGTGCACCTCTTCGCTGCTGTTATGCAATCCAAGCAATCGTAAAGAGATTAATAGCGGTGGTAAGCAAGAAGAAAAATACAGTTACAAATTGTTATATTGAACCACATATTTGAGTTCCGAGTTTTTGGGTGTCATCTTTAACGCCAAGGTCCAGCAAAAAAGAGTGCATTGTAAGAAAAATTTTGACAATTGTGTGTTAAAACTTTGTATTCAGTAAAGTTACTGGGAAATGTCTTCCAGAAAAATTTAACATATGCTGTGTCGTTTATCATTTTATGATAATTTTCTTCTTATACAAATCAACAAAAAAATCGCAATTTCCTGGCAAAATTAGTTATATTCTTCTAGGCCCGCTCTGTAATAAAGATTTCTTACACCTAACCATTAACAGGAGGGACAGAAGTCAGACACATTCAGAAAAAAGTGTAATCAGCTGTTAACTTTGTAATAGCTAGAGTTTTCTAAATGTTGTCATCTTACTTTCTACACCCTCTCCCTTGGATATCCCTTTCTTATATATATTAAATTTGTCATTCCGTTTGTAACTCCTCTAAGTATTCGTCATAGACCCCAAAAAAGTGTATGTATATATTCATGATCAGCATAAAATTCTAAGTCGTTTTAACGATATCACGATACAGCTCACATTATTTGACGTAGAGCTTTAAAATTTGGCACCGGTATTTTGTTTATCAGTCCACGTTTAGGGATATCCCCCATATAGAGGTACCTCCTGATATTCGATAAATATTTGATAGTTTTAGCCACATAATTTTACCACTTTGTCTAAAAGTTGGTATTTGTAGTTCGTAATGGGTTCTAGCTCTATTGGTGGAACATTGTACGTATGGGTCCAAGTTTTCGTATAGCCCCCATACAACGGTACCTCCCGATATTTGGTATTTTGATGGTTAAGCCACATTTTCCCACGGGTTTGTCTAAAAATTGCTATGTATTCCAGCTCCGGAGCTTTTCGTATAGCCCCCGATATTCAGTATTTTGATGATTTTTGCCACATTTTTCAACGAATTTCCCTAAAAAAAGGTATTTATAGTTCGTAATGGGTTCTAGCTCCGATGAAGGAACATTGTTCATATGAGTGTTCATAAGGGTACCTCCCGATATTCTGTATTTCGACGATTTAAGCCACATTGTCTAACAGATTTGTATGAAATTTGGTATTTATTCTTCCATATGGGTCCTAGACATTATAGTCACATTTACCCACGAAATTATGAACAATTTGGCCCGCATAAAACGGCTCCAACCATTCTCCTACCGATCTTACTACAGTCTGTAGTTTAAAGTGGAACACGTTTTAATTCAAAAACTTTTTCATAAACATACATGGTGGTGGTTCGGCCGGTCGAATTTAATGATTTTTTTTTTTCGACAAAAGAGAAAAACCAACATTCTGATTCCCTAACATAATTACTGAGTGAATCAATAATAGATATACACAGTTGAAAACAAAAATCGAGTCTTAAATCGATTTTTGTCCAAACCCAACTAATATCGTGTCGATTATATTTTGACGATAACATTGATTTTTTGCCTTTTTGATGAATATTATCCCAAGAATATAATATTAAAACATACACAATAGATACACTTGATTCATTGTTTATTTAACCGCTCGTTTATATATTAAAAATAGATCAAAGACTTAAAATCTCAAAATTGATTTGAAAAATTTAACGCTTTCTTACCCCTTTCACCAACAAAAGTCGATCTACGTATCCCTTTTCAATAATGCACACAATTATACGTTAGCATTGCTCTCTCTCTCTCTCTCGCTGTATTTCTATTAAGGACAAAAAATTTGCTCTAAAATTAAAGAAATAGTCCCCTTTTCAGTTTTTTAAGTTCCAAAATTCCTTATAACCATGTTTGACTGTAGTTATTTGTTTTTCCACATTATTTCCCTTAATAATTCTGGTAATAATGTGAAATAAGATAACAATATTAACT
Organism: Musca domestica; assembly: GCF_030504385.1. Lineage (NCBI taxonomy): Eukaryota > Metazoa > Arthropoda > Insecta > Diptera > Muscidae > Musca > Musca domestica. Next base: position 8,012,140 of record NW_026712315.1, on the reverse strand, counting down.
AAATAAAAATTTGTTACGGTTACCATGTTTGCGCCATGCAGTGTTCCGAGTAAAGGTCAATGGGTTTTGTTGCACACAACGACTTTGTACGAAAGACAAACGGGGGATTTTGCAATTTTAGGAATTTTCATGACTAATTAAAATGATTTGGTAATACCTACCTGCCGAACCACAAAAAAATATGGTTGCAGAAAATGGCCTTCATATCCAAGAGATTTTCTTTGGAAATGTCTTAGAATTACTTAATAATCTATAAAGAGAAATGTGTCTACTCCATCAGGATTACTTCAGAACTCAATAAAGATAGAGGTTCTAACAAACAATTCTTCGGATTTATTTCGACTTCCCTGTGGCAAGAATTCAACACACTGCAGTGTAATAAAGTTTTCAGCTTTCTTTTTAGATATTTTTAACTCGACTCTAAATAAATCCTCCTAAATCACAATGCAAATTCCTAATCCCTTAGCCAGTTAGTAGTCTTGCGCCATAAAAAATAACAGAGATAAGGACTTGTTGTTTCCTCTCTTAATGTGGACATAGTTGGTGGGTGGATGGACGGTTGGTATTATGTCTATCGCAAAAATTTTCTGACGTCTCCTAATGTTATTTACAATATTATATCAACATTCGGTAAGTGTGTGCAAAAGCGAAAAATTACCATGTCTGAAATAAGATACGTCGTCCAGATAAACTAGGAAAACAACATTTTGCGAAACGATTATCAAATAATGAAACAACAGCGGCTGAGAGCTAGATTAACAAATTATAATTGTTGTCTGCATAATATTAGTCATTTATTTGTAAATACTTGAAAATGTCTGATATGTGTGCAATATTTTGAAAAAGATTAATTTTTTTTATTGGAGTTATTAACAACACGTTTTCTTCGAAAAAGAAATCGTGGCAGAAGACTTTGGTTTGAAGGTTATGAAAATGAAAACGGAAATTGATAAAGAACCAAAAATCCGTCGAATGCGATAATGAATGCTTAGAAGAAAGGGAAGCACACTGTTCTAGCAAGCAAATTATGCATAATCATGCTAGTGATATTTTAGATGTACCGATGTACTTTTTGTGAATATTCGAACACAGGAAAGTACTACAGCAAAGGAAAATCTTTCAAAGGTCTTCAATCCGTCTTCAATGTCTTCAAAAAGGCTTAGAATGTAAAATGTATAAAGAGACATACGCTTATATTCTATCCATAAAATAACTACCTCTGCCTTTGGAAATCCCATTTTTTATGGAGGTTTTACAAAAAAAAATTAAGGAAATAAAATCTCCATTTTTGGAGTTTAAAAAACAATTATTTCTTTTATTAAAAAAAATAAAAGAGTTTTTTGGGCCAAAATACATGTAACGTGGATTTTTCAAAATTAGTTTCAAATGACCATCAGAGATAGAATTGAGAATATATTTTCAAGTACCATCAGTGCTGTAATAGTGGATTTTTTTGGAATATTTTTCAAAAGGCTACCAGGGTTGTAATATATTTTTATACCCTCCATCATACAAACTACTCGAAATACTCATGTCAGACCCAACAAAATATATTCTTGATCAGCGTAAAATTCTAAGTCGATTTAATGATGTCCGTCTGTCTGTTGTTATCACGATATCTTTAGAACGAATTGAGATAGAAGGCTAACATTTTACACACATGTTTATTTATCCAGTAGGCAGGTTAAGTTCGTAAATGGGCCATGTAGGTTCAACTTTTCATATAGCCCCCACATAACGGTACCTCCCAATATTCGTTTTCCTGATGATTTTTGCAATATTATTTTATCGGAATTATTTAAAATTTCGTATTTTAAGTTCGTAATAGGTACTTTAGCTTTTGACAAAAAATCGCGTATGCAGGTTCAAGTCTTCATATAGCCTCCATATAACGATACCTTCCTATCTTCGTTATTTTGATGATTTAAGCGATATTATTAACCGGAATTGTTTCAAATTTCGTACTTGATGTTCGTAATGGGTTCTACAATGTGTGGCAAAAAAGTGTCCATGCAGGTCCACGCCTTTGTATAGCCCCCGTATAAAGATGCCTCCCTGTATTCGATATTTTGATGATTTTATCGGTATTTTTTCACCAGAATTGTTTCAGATTTCCTAATTGTATGAAGGAACCCCCATAATACGATGCCTTCCTATCTTCGGTATTTTGATGATTTAAGCGATATTATTAACCGGAATTGTTTCAAATTTCGTATTTAAATTTCGTAATGGATACTACAATGTATGACAAAAAAGTGTCCATGCAGGTCCATGCCTACATATAGCCCCCATATAACGGTTCCTCCCTCATTTCGATATCTTGATGATTTTATCGGTATTTTTTCACCAGAATTGTTTCAGATTTCCTAATTGTATGAAGGAACACGTCTTCATATCGCCCCCATAAAAGGGGTTTCATTGTAGAGGAGTTTTGCTACGGAATTTTGTGAAATGCAAAGTATTAATAAAAAACAATCGTGCATTTTTAGTTTAGTTTAGAAATTTCCGGTTGGCAGAGGATTCTTTAAAGGTCTCTGGTCTATGGCCTCCAAAAGGTCCCCAATCTATAAAAACCTCTTCAAATGTAGGCTTTAAAAGATATCCGATCTATATGAGACCTTTATAAAATCTGTGATCTATAGAGATTGCTAATAAGCCACAAAATAAAACTTTTATCGCGAAAGAGAAAGTAGAAAACACTTCTACTCATAAAAGGCCATTTAAAAAAGTTCTGTCCAAAAAAAGGACCTTTAAACTTCGAATATTGTTTACATATGATATGGTAGCTTAAATTTCAAAACGATTGTTCTAAATATAACTCGGGTTACCATTGCCTTGCATCCGCCCTTCAACAAACTCCCATCTGGCCTTCTTTATTTTCTTTTGCAAAACAAAAAATGATTAATTTACAAATATAATTGCCAGCGACCGCAACGGGTATGCAATTCCGCTAGTGAATAAACCCATGAAACTGAAAAGTGAAAAACAAAATAATTTTTTTCAATTTACACTTACAAGGCAAAGCCAAACAACTAACGTTGCTGATAAGAACAATTAAAAAAGACGGGTGAAATAATGTTACAAAACAAAATGCTATTACATACGTACATACATATGTCCGTGATCCACCTTATCAGCGATTATGGTTAACTTCTCGAAAGGAGGGCAGGTAGGGTGCAGACCATGTAAACAATTCATGGCGGTGACATGGGATCCTCTTGAAATTCTCGCCAGACCATGTACAATTTTCTTTTATTTATTGATATTTTTTACAAAAAAAAAATCTAAAAAATCAAAACTTCTTGGTCTATTACTACGGCTTAACCATATTTTTAATTAACTCTATTTATCTTCTACTTCCAGGACCCCTTATCGGCAGTCGGCATGTGCAATGTTTCTTGTGCTTCTGTTGTCTCTCCCTGTGCTATGCCCTGAGAGTGAATTTAAGTGTGGCCATTGTGGCCATGACGGATACCAACTCAACCGACAGCGATTTTGTGGTAAGTTTTGAAATCCATATTCTCAAGATATCAAATGATATAATTAAATACGTTTTTCCCTTAATTTAGACCTATGAATGGGACACTAGTACCAGATCGTTTCTGCTGAGCAGTTTCTTTTGGGGTTATATTGTGACACAAATTCCCGGTGGTCACATTGCCCAGAAATATGGTGCCAAAACATTGCTGCTGATTGGTGTAACTCTATGCTCAGTTTTGACCATTTTAACTCCCTTGGCAGCTGACATTGGAGGCTGGCAATTGTTGTTTGCCTTGCGTGTCATTCAGGGATTACTTCAGGGTTCAGTGCATCCTGCAACGCATGCCATGTTAGCCAAATGGTCGCCGGTTGAGGAACGTGGCACCTTGGGTACCTTCTGTTATTCGGGATCTCAATTTGGCACCGTTGTTATGTTGGCTGTTAGTGGTTACATTGCTGACTCTGCCCTGGGTTGGCCTGGAATTTTCTACATCTCTGGAGCCATGGGTTTTGTTTGGGCCATATGTTGGTTCTTCTTTGCCGCCAGTACACCGGCCGAACACAAAAGCATCTCACCCGAGGAAAAGAAAATGATTGAGAACTCCTTGGGCCAGGTGGATAGTACACCAAAGGTCAATGCTCCAACGCCATGGGTGAAGATTTTCACCTCACCCCCCTTCATTTCGTTGATTGTGGTGCACTGCACGCACATGTGGGGCTTCTGGACACTGCTGACTCAAATCCCCAGCTACATGAAGGATATCATGGGTATTGATATAAAGAGTAGTGCCCTGCTGTCATCCCTTCCCTATGCCGTGATGTTGGTGCTGTCCTTCTTCTTTATCTACCTCTCGAAGCTGTTGAGCAAGAAGCAAAGCATTTCACTGTCCTTTAGCCGGAAATTCTTTAACTCAATTGGTCATTGGATTCCTATGATTTCATTGATTGCCTTGGGCTATGTTACCAAAGAGCATGCCACATTGGCGGTGGTATTGCTGACACTGACTGTGGGTATTAGTGCGGCCACATATCTGGGTTTCCAGGTGAATCACATTGATTTGTCACCCAACTATGCGGGTACCTTGATGGGTATCACCAATGGTTCGGCCAATGTGATGAGTGCCTTGGCCCCACTTTGTGTGGGTATGGTGGTGACTGATGGGGTAAGTAGACAATCAAGAGGAGATTATTTTAATTCTCAAATTGGAAATACATTAAATACTCACATTCCTATTTTCTCTCTTCCAGACAAATGTCAATGAATGGCGTATGGTGTTCTTCATTGCCGCTGGCTTCTATTTCTTTGGCAATTTGCTATTTGTGATCCTGGGCAAGACCAATGTCCAAAGTTGGAACTCACCCGAAGATGCCTTGGCCAAACGCCTGAGCATTATTATTGATCCTGAAACTCCTGCTCTGCTGCTGAATGGTGGTGGTGAAGTGAAACCTGTCATCAAGGAGAATGGCAATCAATAACCCTTGTTGGTGCAAGGAAGTGTACCAAATCATCACTCCATATTTATAATAATCCCACCATCAACCACACCATCATCAAGAAGCCACAGCAACCGAATCATCGCCCCACAAACAGCCACAAGTTACCATCATACCTGTATATGAATAAGCGTACTGAAGACCTCCTTAATGTTTAAGACTAGTTAAAGAAAAAAACAGAAATTTAATTAATTAATTTTTAGTAATTATTGAAAAAAATTAATACAAAATAAGGAAAAATACATTTTTTATATTTTATTTGCGTGCATATTTTTAGTTTATAAGCATTGCATAGATTTGTAAGCGTAAACAATGTGTGAAATACCCCTGTGCAAATGATTTTTTTACGGAATAGATTTGCATTTTTTTAAGAGAAATTCTAAACGATTTTAAACACAGAGATATTTGAAAAAAGGCATTTAGAAAAATTATTTGTTGATTTTATTTTTTATACAAGAAAAAAAACACCGAAAACAAATTGAGCTTCCATTAGTTTTAATTAAAAATAAAATATAATTCTGGTTTTTATTTTGCCACCTCAATAAATAAAAATATCAGTATTTAAGTTACTGAGACTAAACTACAGACCAAATAGAAAAAAATCCTTCTTAAATTCAAGCAGCTCATCAAATCAATATTCTGTTTTGTATCTATTTTTGTATCTATATTCTGTATCTATTTTTTTGACTTCAAAATATGCCTTTTGTACTTTAATTATTGTATAATTTATGTATATACACATATCTATCTATTCTACACATAGAAATATAGCTTTGTGCCTTAATTGTTAAGTAAATTATTTAAAAAATACATACATGAAAAATTATAAACTCAGAAATTAATGTTCTGCACCAGCACAAATCGCTATTTGTCGTCTGCAATAATTTCAATGTGCCTTAATAATTGTAAATGTTCGAAAACAAGTTGTTTTCGTTTAAATTTAAGAACATCAACGATAAATAAATGGAAACAAAATTCGCATAACAGGAAAAAAAAACAAATATCGTTATGTGTCCGAAAGAAAACAATACACAAACAATGATTGAACTAAAAGAGTAAAATTCAAAAATTGTAAAAGAAACAACAACAAAAACATTATAAGTGCCAATAATTTGAAATAAAATATTTCATTTTTATTTAAGAACAAAGTAAAAAAGACAACAAAAAATATAGTGTGTTTTTTTTTTTTGTAATTTTTGAAATATATTTGTCTTTTCTTTCCATTTACTTTGAAATAAGTAAATGGAAAGAAGAGAAAACCTACACCACCTTTCAAAGTTCTAGATTTAGGTCTAGATTTAGGTAACAAATGTAAGTTTCAATTGGGATATTATCATTTATCATTACTAAATGCATAGTATAGGTTTGCATTTGTAATCCGAAGGAAAATAAATATGTATGGTAGCTATATCTTAATCTGAATCGACTTCCACCAAATTTGTCAGAACTTCTAGATACGAGAGATCACATGCGGACAAAATATTAATGTGGATTTTTTTAAAATATTTTTTCAAGCACAAAATTTTAACGTGGATTTTTTAAAAATATTTTTTCAAGGACAAAATAATAACGTGGATTTTTTAAAAAATATTTTTTCAAGGTCCACAAATAAAAGTGGATTTTTAAAAATATATTTTTTTAAAGTCCACAAATAAACGTGAATTTTTTAAAAATATTTTTTCAAGGACAAAATAATAACGTGGATTTTTTAAAAAATATTTTTTCAAGGTCCACAAATAAAAGTGGATTTTTAAAAATATATTTTTTTCAAGTCCACAAATAAACGTGAATTTTTTAAAAATATTTTTCAAGGACCAGCTATGAACGTGGATTTTTTAAAAATATTTTTACAAGGACCTCCAATAAACGTTGATTTTTTTAAAATATTTTTACGAGGACCTCCAATAAACGTAGATTTTTTAAAAATATTTTTTCAAGGTCCACCAAAAAACGTGGGTTTTTTTAAAAAATATTTTTACGAGGACCTCCAATAAACGTGGATTTTTTAAAAATATTTTTTCAAGGTCCACCAAAAAACGTGGATTTTTTAAAAATATTTTTTCAAGGTCCACCAAAAAAACCTGATTTTTTTAAGAAAAATTTTTCAAGCTCCATCAATAAATGAGGATTTTTTTAAAAATATTTTTTCAAGGTCTTCTAAAAAAAAACGCCGCTTTTTTTAATTTTTTTACTTTCTATCACTCTTCTTCATTCCCAATACACCCAATGCACCTTGATTCTTTATGCTTTATGCACCTGCTTTATGATTTGAAGTTCGAAATGGATACTACTGCCTTAGACAGAAAATTGTATGTGCAGCTCCACGTCTTCGTATAGCCTCCATATAATGGTACCACCGGATATTAGGTATTTTGGTGATTTTAGTCACATTATTCATCGGAATGGTTTCAAATTTGGTATTTGAAGTTCGTAATTTATACTACAGCCTATGACAGAAATTTGTCTGTGCAGGTCCACGCCTTCCTATAGCCCCCATATAACGGTACCTCCCAATACTCGGTATTTTGATGATTTTAGGGTCACTATTTATGGGAATTGTTTTAAATTAAGTATTTAGAGTTCGTGATGGGAACTACAGTCTGTGCAAAAGTCTCCTTGTCGCACTCCAAGTGCTACCGGCTAGTGCCTTGAGGACCTTGTTCCTATTTTTCATTCTGTTGCAAAATCTAATATTGTTAGACATTCCGTGCCTAGCCGGACCTCCTGTTTTTCTCACGTTCCTGCTTATATATATCTCCTGTGCCCAACAACTATATTCTTCCTATGATGAACACAATGGACCAATGGTCTCGGAGTAAAGCAGATGCCTAGTCCTGTGTAGCTGTTCATCCTTAAACCAAACAAAAACCTTTTCAAATAAATTTTAAAGCGCGCACACTTTGAATGGGAAAAATTATTTAAAAAAAATGAATGAACGACCTAAGATAACTTCTGCCAGAGTTCATCTCTGAGCAAAACAAATCGTCACTGAAAGTCGTTTAAGAAATACTTGTTTAATCGACATTGTTTCACCATTAAATAAATACGCATTTCATGCGACATATTCTTGTTAAAATAATAGATTGGTTATCCGATTTGTAGCGATTAATTTTGCTGGGATAATACTATGTAACACAGTGATTTGTCGAGCATAAATATATGGTCTCTTCCAGAACCTTAAAAAATTTACAATTTTCAATATTTTCCGTTATAACATTTTTAACGTTGTAAACATTTTTACATTCTTGCAGTTCAGGAAAATACCAATACTGTTCTTGTTTGATGTCTCTATTATTATACCGATTAGTTGAAGACTCTTTTACAACTATGTGTAAATAGTTTTATTTTCTTCCATTTGGCCCTGTAAATTGTTTAACATTGACTTTCCATAGCATACTCTAATTTATGGTTTTAATTTAGTTATTTTATAGCAATTTTTATTTTGAAAAGTGTTTACCCGTTAAAACTAATTATACGTTTAATTTTCACAGTTGTCTAAAAAAGTATTGACAATTTAACTTGATGGCATTGCCAGACTAAAGCAAAGCCTTTGGTGAAAATAAAAATGGCGAATATTAATCAAAAGCGGAATTCGAGAGAACACTACTGCAATAGGAATTCAAAATTGATATGCCAAAAATCAAATCAAGAAACTTAAAAAAAGAAAAACTTAACATTTCTGACACGAAAATTATATTTAAATTACTTGTTGATTTAAAGCACGTTTGTTGTTGTCCATAAACAATGCACACATTCGCTCTCTTTTCTTTCTTAACGACTCTCACAAACTTTGTATAAGGTGTGGAAAATCGTAAATGCATAACACATTAAGTTTTCTGTTGATAACTCTTTAGCAAAAATTGAATGAATAGCGTTATTTTTTAGAAACATTCCCAATTTCTCTTTACGGAAGACCTAACACCATTTAAAAATGTTTGTATTAATTTTGCATTAATTTAAAAATGTCGAATAATTTTAACAAGACAGTCGTTCTGAAATTAAAAACGCTATGAATTCAGAATTTAGCAGCCACTATTTAGAAGAGAGTTCCACTTAAAAAGTGAAATTTTTCCTAATTTAACTCCCATCTGTACAATAACATAATTTTTAAACTCTCATTTCATTTCATTACTTTAAAGAAATAAGTCATAAAAATTAAAACGAGTAGAAAGCTATGACCTACCCTGCATTATTTCACAGTGATTAACAATTTTTAAGAAAAATTTCACTAAGTTTTGAGTTAACAAAACCATATAAACTTTAAACTTTCCATCGCTGGTAAGCACTCTCACTCCCATTTACCCATTTGATAACTTGTTTTGTGTTGTATCGTATAATGAAGGACTAATATCTTTGACAGTACAAGTCAAAAAAAGCAGTAAAGTCATTTCAAATGAGAATATCCATCTCTGCATTTTCTAGTCGGCGCTCTTTTAGTTGATGTGTTCCTCATGTCTCATTCGTAAACAACAGAGGTCCCTCGGGTTATGCGGGTTATGCATTACACTCATTCAACAGAGGTCCCTCGGGGATTTTGCTTTCTGTTTATTTTTATCAATTATTCTTTCTTGGCCTTTATTTTCGGTTAGTTGGGAACGTATTTCATTTTTGTTTCCCATGCACACATTCGCTCTCTATTCTCTCTCAATAATATTTTGTTGGGGGAATTTCATTATCTTCTTCGTTGTTATTGTTTGTTGCTGTCCAAACTTTTCGCGTCATCAATAATATTTTGTTTTGTGGGGCTAGTAATTTCATTATCTTCTTCGTTGTCAATACAAAACCCAATATTTAAAGTGGGCATTTAACAGAAAAGTGCTAAAAAGATATGGCCATAGAAGAGCAGTAATAGTAATAGATTTCGGTTTGCTTTGTGTTTTGTTTTTATCGTTTTTTTAACCCAAACTTTGTGGAGGAGTTCCCTAAAACCTGGAATATGGTACTTTGCTGTCCCTGTGTCCAGCATAATGGCTATCAACAGATCAATTCAACACAAGGTAAGTTGGATGAAATTAAAAACTTAAGCTCCAATCTAAATCTAATTCATCAACTTTCTTTGTTCGTGTTGCTTGGCGTTCAAGGTCCCCGATTTGGTGTGCGTCATATTCAATGTATTCTGGCATTCTGTGGCTTGGCCGTAGCCTATGCATTGCGAGTAAATCTTTCCGTGGCCATTGTGGCAATGACTGATAAAAATGCCACAAATCCTGACTTTGAGGTTGGTATTGTTCGATTTTAGTGAATATAAATATTTGGATGAATCAATGCCTTCAATTCCATATGGTATCTTTCATCAATAGAAAAGAATATGGTTTATACAAAACATTTGTGTAAACTTGGCATGGATTGTAATGGAAGTGGAACAAATGTTGATAAATTTTTATCTGTTTTTTGGGATGACTACGTCACAATGGGGTGTTATTGTTATTATTGCTGAAATGAAGTTCTGATAAGGGTACTTCACTTGGTGATCATACGCTATTTATTATCAATTAATGTTCTTACTCATACTTAGTGTGAAAATGGTAATTATGCACATTCTTTTTATCAGAGGCAGAAGAAGACAGGCCCCTAATGCTTTGAAGAGGTTCGTAAATCAAAAACGAAAGCTAAAAATATGTCTATATTGAGAAATACAATTTTAGAGTTTTAATGAAATTAACAACACTGAATTGCTCGTAAAAGGAAGTCTATATTAAGGGATTCGATTTTATGAAGCAAATACCTGCCTAGAAACAGACATTTTTTATCTCAACATGACAGGAAGTAACAATTGGGTTATAGATATTATACGAAGTTTATGGTAACAAGTCGTAATATTGTTAAAAATATAGATAATTTTCCAAAAGCTGAAACTGCTAATTGTTTTGTGAAGCTTAGTCTTGCAGGAGAGACCTTCCAACAATATCTACTGGATATTAAAGAGACATAAACATATATATTTTAAGGTGGCAGCGGTTGGCCGAAACTGAAGAATATGTGTGGACGCCAGTCGTACCTACGATTCCAGAACAAGAAGTCCAAACGGCATAGAAAGCGAATAGCAACTGAGAATCCAGTTTCTTCCCTGTCATCCAAACTATTATGTAGTGGTCATTATTCAACGATAAAATAGTTATCCTCTAGATCAGAAAGTCTATCATTCCGGCCTGCATAGATTCTTTCAGATGCAGTCGCCGATGTTAGGTTAGGTTAAAGGATACGTGGTTGTCTGAACAACCACTCCACTCGGTTACCTGCTGGTCCATTGTGTTCAACCTGTTTGGAGAAAAGTTTAAGGTAGAGTAAAGGGAAAATATGAAAATAGAACAGAAGAGAAAAATTAGAAGGACGAGTGTGAGAGTGTATTCACGTTGTGATCAGTGTGTTGTCTTTTTGGGCATTTTAATCTTCTGGCTAGTTGAAGCATACCTGCTGCCTCGGTTTCAAAAAAAAAAAGAGGACAATGTGGGCAGAATTTGTTTACCCAGTAGCCTCTGTCTGGCTCCATAAAGAGTGGGACAGTGGCTGAGTAAGTGCACTACCGTCTCGGTTTCCTCCTCGCCCTGACAGAGCTTGCCGGTTAACGTCGATGTGTAACGGTATTTCTAGACTTTATATGGCTTTTGTACAAAGAATATCAATGTTTAATAGGGCAGTCTTGGGAAAGCTTAAATATCAATTGGAGCTTCAGCTACATATGAAACTATTATCACCGCTCTGGCGCTCTGTGTTATTTGGAGAATAAAATGCACTTGCTCAAATCGGAGGATATTATATATGACGGATATATCCGTCGTGGTAGATTTGTTGTTATTTCTTCCGGTTGATGTGCAAAAATAGCTCCGGGAAGATCTAACAAAATTGAAAGAGGTAGCAAAGTCTATCTCGAGATAACAAGGTCGTTCATCTCCATGGCGAAATCTGTCCTAACCTTTTGGTGTGGAATCATTCAGGTATTATAAGAGCCATGACTTTTAGGAAGAAACTTAAACGGCCAAATATTTGCACTGCCTCTGTTCAAACAGAGAACAAATTTATTTATTCGTTCAGTTCATTCAGTAATACTAAAGCCCTCAAAATCAATTCACGATCTGCCTTCATTAATTGAAGCAGAACTAGAAGTTATTCTTCAACTGACCTGTAGATTTGAATGGCACGATATCTCGTCGTGGAAAAGATTATTCTTATTCTTTCTTAAAAATTGTGGAAGCTAGGAGATATCTCTATAGGGGACCAATATTAAAAAATGGACCTTAGTAAACAATTTTTACGAGGAATAAATTTTCCCACAGGGAAGCCGAAATGTTAAATTGATTGATCGATGATTTGAATGGAAATTGGGACATAAACCACTAGACCAAAAAAAAAAAAAAAAAGAAAATATACAACAGATCACTTGAAATATCAATTTACAACTGATGTGGCAATTGGAGCAGAAATCTCCCAAATACCGAAAATCCTAAATGTTGGCCGTTGTATTTCATTTTCGATAAGAGGCATCCTAGGAACAATGCATGTGCAATATTTCAAAGTTCTGTTTTTAATAGTACGATTAGCATGATTTCCACGGTAAAAAACATAAATTATTGTATTACATCCAGTTGAAAGAAACGTTCCCATCTACTTTCTTTTCAGAATTGTTTTTCGCGACTTATTTCAATAAAATCTTTCCTTATTTCCTTTCACATTTTTTTCTCCATTTATACCTCTTAAATAATGTTAATATTTTCTTTTCCCTTTCACAGGAATTCGATTGGGATGAAGGTGTGAAATCGTATCTCTTGAGTAGCTTCTTTTGGGGCTATGTTGTAACACAAGTTCCTGGCGGTTATCTATCGCATAAATATGGTGCTAAATTTACATTTTTCTTTGGTGTGCTATTCTGTTCGATTTTGGCAATTCTCACACCATTTGCTGCAGAAATTGGCGATTGGCCGCTACTCTTGGCTCTACGTTCGGTTCAAGGTCTTTGCCAGGGAATGATTTTCCCCTCAACGCATACTTTTCTCTCCAAATGGGCACCAGCCGAAGAACGTGGCCGTTTGGTCAGCTATTGCTATTCAGGAGCTCAATTCGGTACGGTTATAATGCTGTCGGTTAGTGGTTTTATTGCATCATCATGGATGGGTTGGCCCAGCATTTTTTATGTGTCCGGTTTGGCTGGCTTGGTGTGGTGTTTAGTATGGTATTATTACAGTTCCAGTACACCGGCAGATCACCCTAGCATAACACCACAAGAAAAACGTTATATTGAAAGTTCCAGTCAAGGCCGACGGCCATCGGATGCAGGCCGCATTGAGGTGGCCAATATGAAAACGCCTTGGTGTAAAATATTATCCTCCTTCCCGTTTTGGACTTTGTTAATTGTCCACTGTGCCAATAACTGGGGCTTCTGGACTTTACTAACGGAAATACCAACATTTTTGAAAAATATTCTCGGTTTGGATATACGTCACAATGGACCTCTATCTGCTCTACCATATTTGGCCATGACATTGTTATCATATGGTTTCATTTTTATAGCGGACATTATGAATCGTAACAGTGTTATGCCTTTAGCCTTTTCACGAAAACTCTTCAACACCCTGGGAATGTGGATACCCATGACAGCTTTGATTGGTTTGGGTTATATTACAACCGGTGAGAGTACAGCCTTGGCCATAGCTCTACTGACATTGGCGGTTGGATCAAATGCTGCCACGTATTTGGGTTTCCAAGTAAACCACATTGATTTATCGCCAAACTTTGCTGGAACTTTAATGGGCATTACAAACTGCGCTGCGAATTTTATGAGTATTATTGCCCCACTCACAGTGGGATTAATTGTTACAGATGAGGTACGTTTCATAAATTTTGTAAAAAGAAAATATCTTAATTTAAAATTTTTATTTTAGACCAACCCCTTGCAATGGCGTATTGTATTCTATATTACTGCTGCATTTTATTTCTTTGGAAATTTGTTATTTATCATATTTGGTCGTACCTCACCCAGAGCTTGGAATTTCCCCCAGCCATTGAGTCGCCCCAGTTCTCGTCGACCTTCTGTGGATGTGGATGTTCAACCCTCGGAAACAGATCCCTTACAACCAAGCTCTACCTAGAACAGTGGTAGAGTTGTGTGCTACTAAGTTAATGTTTTTGAATTTATCATATGATTTCCTACATATATGTATGTGTATGTTTATATGACTCTCTGTCCCCAAATGCTTTTAAAGAAACATAAATAACTTATATAATTATATAGCTATATATACATTATTATTTATCCATTCAATGTACATATGTATTCTACATAATATGCCTAGCATTATTTTTGATGCTTAAAAATTTTTATTTTTACGAATAACTTAACTGAATGTGAATTGTTATCTCAATGATGTGAAACTTAACGCGTACAACAATTAAATACATTTTTAATGTGATTTTATGATATAATTACAATGAATATACAAATAAAATGCAAATGTGAATTAAATTCACACGAAACATGACAATTTTAACAATGCTTTGTCCAATTTTATTGTGAATTGTCAAATGATTTTGATTTCAAAGTAATTTTGGAAACTTTTTAAGAAGATGATCTGAACGGCAATGTTTCCATGGCAAGATAGAATGGAAATCGTGGAAGGCGATGTGGACCGAGGATTACCGATGATTTTGAAAAGTCGGTAGAAGCCGATAAAACACCGTTGCTGAGGCAGAATCCATCAATAAAGCAATTTTAAATTAAGATAACAATTCGAATTGATTCATCGAAGAAGAAAAGGATCTATCTAAGGTATTTGCTGCTGATTTGAAATTGTTCTCATTTTTAAGGTAATCTCTTTTTAGAAAATATCTCCAAATAGAAACGCTTCTTAAGAAGATACAACCAGTCGAGCATTAAATCAGCTACCCACAGGAATAAACCGACTCTTATGGCGAGGGTACAGTAAATTAAGGTGAATCTACTGTACAACCAACCACGGTTATACACAAACAAGTACTGCAAAGCAAATGTTTATGCTGACGTACGGGAAGATCCTTCATCTACTTCTCTTATGCTTTAATTAGAGGAGTCTTCCAAACTATTATATGTGTATGGAACTCCCAAACAAGCGTGTGAGGAAGCAACTTCATAATCTAGAGAGGAAGGTGGGAAGGAAGGAAGAGAGAGCCTTTAGATCAAGATCCGTATTAGGCAGGTTTGAGTAGCATTCAAAATAATACAGTAACCGATGTAGTCCACCAATAAGTATGAATGCCGTCAAACGAAAACATACATGAGAATGGCCTCGGCGATGATTTTAGGAGCATCGACAAATACTTCTCAGTTCCAAAAGAGTTGGTGCTCGACGTCCAATGCCAATTTTTATTAAACCAGAAGTCAATACTGGGATAGGGTACAATACCAAGCAGATTAAATCGACTCCGACCACGTAAAAGCAACGAAGGCTATGTCTCCATCCGGAAACATTGTCAACTACAGCGGCAACTTATTGGCGAAGATGCAGTATGACAAAGGGGAATGCATCTACAGCGCATTCAAAAAGGTGGGCATCCTTCCGAAACAGTCCAAACACTCATCAGAAGGGCGTTGGTCTCTATGAAGTGTTCCTTGGACTAGGATGATGTAATAGTAAACATGAGTTGATAAGGCTATCTGGCCGGTAATCTCGAGGAGAAGATCAAGCTCCCTTCTATCATTTAGTAGATCTGATCAAAGAACCTTGGTTGGCATATTGACTGGTCGCTGCCGTATCAGATATCACAATATGGGAGAACTGTGTTCCTGACTACTATCGACTATGTGAAGATGAAGAAGAGATAGAGACGATTGAACATCTACTTTGCACATGCCTCATCTTATCTAAGAAAAGACATAGGCTATTGGGAGATAGAAACCCTAAAGTTATTCTCAGGCATAGATTCATTATCATTTATAAATTGACTAAAGTCATTCGCTGGCAAGGCAGACCATTTGGGTTTTTATCAACGTAAAATTGTAAGTCGATTTGGCGATGTTTGTCTGTTTAAATTTTTGCAAACATGTGCATTTTGCCAGTAGGCAGGTTAAGTTAGTAAATGGGCCTTGTCTGTCCACGTTTTCGTATAGCCCCCATATAGGGGTATCTCAAGGTTTTTTTGATGATTTTAGCGGTATTATTCACCGGACTTGTTTCAAATTTTGTGTTTGAAGATCTTAATTAGCACTGAAGTCTCTGACAAAACATATACATATGCAGGCCTACGACTTCGTATAGCCCCGGTATAACGAGATCTTCCGATATTCTGTATTTATTGATTTTAGCGACAATATTTACCGGAATTGTTTCAAATTTTATATTTAAAGATCTTAATGGGTACTACAGCCTATGACAAAGAATTACATATGCAGGGCAACGTCTCCACATGGCACCCAACTAACGATATCTCTCGATATTCGGTATTTTACGATTTTAGCGACATTATTCATCGGAGTTGTTTAAAATTTCGTATTTGAAGTTCAAAATCGGTAAAACAGCTAATGACAAAAAATGTCTTATGCAGGTCAACGTTTTCGTATAATCCCCATATAACGATATCTCCCGATATTCGGTATTTAATGAATTTAGCGACATTTTTCACCGGAATTGTTTGACATCTCGTATTTGAAGCCTTAATGGGCACTACAGCCTGTGACAATTACATATGCAGGTCCACGTCTTTGTATAGCCCCATATAACGGTTTTAATTTAAGTTGTATTTTTCGATGGTTTGTTTTTTATTACATATGCAGACCCACGACTTCATATACCCCCGGTATAACGATACCTCCCGATATTCGGTATTTAATGATATTAGCGACATTAATCACCGGAATTGTTTCAAATTTCGTTTTTGAAGTTCAAAATCGGTATAACAGCTTATGACAAAAAATTTCTTATGCAGGTTAACGTTTTCGTATAACCTCCATATAACGATACCTCCCAAATTTTGTATTTTAAGACCTTAATGGACATTACAGCCTATGAAAATTACATATGCAGGTCCACGTCTTTGTATAGCCCCCATATAACGATTTTAATTTAAGCGGTATTTTTCGATGGTTTGTTTTTTTGAGATTTTTCAAGTTCCTTTTAAATGGTGGAGGGTATAAAAAGTTCGGTCCAGCCGAGTTTAGCTGCTGTTTTTACTTGTTATAAATATAAAATCTTTCATCGAATTCGTATTCCTAATCCAAAATATTATGGACCTCTGGCATGAACTCATGCATAAGTTCTGTGTCTGCATAAATTTTAAAAATTGATTTTTTTTAAATTTTTTTATTTATTTATTTAAAATAATTTTTTTATAATTAATTGTTTATTCTGTATATCGTACAAATTATTAATTATTATTATTATTATTTGTTGTTGTTGTTTGTTTTATATTACAAAAAAAGGTACTTAAAAAATAAATAATACTAAAACTTAAGAGTATAATATCCAATATCTGTAGAAAATTTTGTTTAACTTGTGTTACAGACCCAAAGAAACGAAAAAATAAAACTTCGTTCACATCTTTCACTAAAGAGGCGGTTTGAAAGAGAACATTTCAATTGGTCCTCGTTAGTGGAAGGTAAGACAGAAGGGGGTTTACAATGGGGATATGGAATTAAATTAAAATAATTAATTACATGAAAATCGTTTTAAAGTTGTTTGTTCTGATTTTTGTTATAAATTAAAACTAAAAATATAATTACAAAATATCGAAAATTATAAAATGGAGAGGGGAAGGGGGAGGAGAATAAATAGCTAGATAAGAAGATGAGAAACTGGACTTAAGTATGACTTGATGTATTTTTTTTGGGAAAAGAAAGTAAGAGGCAAAGCGTAATTTTTGTATTGAAGAGAGACTAGGGGAAGTGGGGATAAAGGAAAAGTCGAGGGATTTTTTAGTTAGTCCTAGTTAACCTAATTAACACACACGCCGAAAATCCAAATTAATTTAATTTATGATTCGCTGGCAAATCATCGGATTTTATGCAGCGCCCTCTATAGCAGATTTCCGCCTCGGATGTCTGCTCCTCTTCCTTGGCCGGCGCCGATGTGGCGTACACCACATGTTTCATTAGCTCTCGATGGAAGGCAACTTTATCCTCTGGCGACATGGGTTCGGTGAAATCCGGCTGTGGCGCAAATGTTGTGGTCTCCACCTTGGGTCTCTTGATATTCGTGTATTCCTGACGGCGTTTACCCACCGCGGCCAAGGCTGCAGTTACTGCCGTATCATCCCCGGTATCCTCAATTGAGAAGAGTTCATGTAATTGTTTCTTCACCTCCGAGAAGAGACTTGGCTGAATTTCTAAATCCTCCTCCATGGCTGTATCATCCATGCGACGCGTGGCGCTTTCCTCTTCGCCGCCATTGTTGATGGTCTTCTCTGTCATCATACCAGCCATATCATCGACGGGCGAGTTCATTGGCATGGTGGGGGCAAATGTGGTACCCACTTCTGGTTTTGTGGTTGTCAAGGCATATTCATCCTCCATGGAACCCATTGGCATGGGTGTGGTGGT
Organism: Musca domestica; assembly: GCF_030504385.1. NCBI lineage: Eukaryota > Metazoa > Arthropoda > Insecta > Diptera > Muscidae > Musca > Musca domestica. The sequence continues at coordinate 7,993,665 of NW_026712315.1, read as the reverse complement.
ATCGGAAGTGTACATGGCATTAATTTCAGCTGCCGTCGTCATGGGGGTAGTTGTCTTCCAATCCTTAACCATAGCCACACTGGCCTTGTCTTTGGTGTGCAGAGTGTTGTACAGTTGTGAGCCCAGACTTTGAGATTCGGCAGTTTCGAAGCTTTCGCCATTCGTATTGGATGTGGCCACAACACGGGTCTTCTTCCATTTGCCACGGCGATTTAAACGATTTGCAATGGTTGTCTTTTGGGCATCGAAATAGGTACCATCTGTCGAGGTGGCAGAGGATGCTGTGGTGCTTTCGACAGTCTTATCTTCGGTTGCCTTTCCCATGACTTCTTCCAGAAGTTCAGCAAAGGATTTTTCGGGTCTACGACAAAAACGAACGAAATATATAAATTAAACAAAATAAAGAGATTGGTAATCCTTGGACCTACTTCAAATTTGGTTCCTTCATTTGCACACCACTGCTGCCAGTTGGTGCCAAATTGGCCGAGACTTTGACCTCATAGTTGTCCTGACCCTCACCATTAGGTCCCACCGTTACAATTTCAGGTTCATCTTCAAACCGGTGGCGATTGCTGTTGTGTGTTTTGGGATTAATGGGTTTAAAGTTGTTTGTGGGTCCAACCTTAACCGCCGGTGACCACTGGGATTCTTGTCCCTCCAATTGGAATTTATTCTTATAACGACGTCTGGGGGTCTGCTGTGGGAGAACATGGACGTCATTTCATAGCAATTTACTTAGAAAGGGGTTGTGGAATACTAACCTCATTGTCATAGAGATCCTGATTGAAACGATTCAATTTACGATAATTTTGTCTGGGTTCCTCGGTAGCTTGATTTTCTTCTTCGGGAGCGGCCGATGTTGAGGCGGGGTGCTGTGGGCGACGGGTACGGGTGCGCACTCTTATTACCTTGCGGGGAGGCAAACGATTGCGGATCTGAAAGGGGAACGAGGTTAAAATTGACGATGAAGGCAAAAGAGAGGAAGGAGGTCTTCTAGCTATAGAAGAGTGGCAGGAGATCTTCTAGCTATAGACGAGCGACCGGTTATCTTTTAGCTGTAGAAGAGCGACAAGGGGATTTTCTAGCTATAGAAGAGTGACAGGAGGTATTCTAACTATAGAAAAGCGATAGGAGGTATTCTCGCTATAGAAGAGCGGTAGGAGCTATAGAAGAGCTGCATAAATTTTTTAACTATAGAAAATCGGCAAAAGGACTTATAGATAAAGAAGAGCTGCAGAAGATCTTCTAGCTGTAGAAGAACTATAGCTAGAAATAGAAGAGCTGCAGAAGGTCTTCTATAGAAGGGCTGCAGAAGGTTTTCTAGCTATAGAAGAGCGAAAGGAAATCTGCAGAAAATCTGCAGTATATTTTGCAGCCAAAAAAAGAACGCCAGCAGGTCTTTTAGCTATAGAATAGACGCAGAAGGACTTATAGATAGAGAAGAACTGCAGAAGGTCTTCAAGCTATAGAAGAACTATAGCTAGAAATAGCTAGAAGAGCTGGAGCAGGTAGCTATAGAATAACTGCATAAGATATTATAGCCACAGAAGAGCGACAAGAGGTCTTATAGTTGCAGAAGGTTTTCTAGCTATTGAAGAGCGACAGGAGGTTTTTAGCTATAGAAGAGCTGTAGAAGGTCTTCTAGCCCCAGAAGAGATCCAGAAAGTGTAATAGTAGACCTGCAGGACTTCCTCCACCCTTAGAAGAGCAGCAGATGGTCCCCTAGCCCTAGAAGAGCTGCAGAAGGTTCTCTAGCCCTCGAAGAGCTGCAAAAGGTCTGCTAGGCAAAAAAGAATTGCGTAGCCATAGTAGAGCGGCAGGGGGTCTCCTGGCCATGGAAGAGCTGCAATTAGTCTTCTCGCCACTAAAGAGCTGCAGCCAATCTTCTCTGCCTAAAAAAGGCCTGTGGAAGGTCTTCGATTGCAAAGGTGCGCGATGACCTTTTTCATTGAAAGATCTGTGGAAGGTATTCGTTTTATAAAAGATCTCTGTGCATCTCTTTCCATAGAAGCCCTGTGGTAGGTATAAAACCCATGGAAAGACATTCTGTCTCAACTTACCGATGGTCTCTCCTCGGGTGTGGGTGTTGTCGTCGTTGGTGCCTCAGTGGTTGTTGGCCTAGTCCTAGGATAATTTCTGCGAACAAATGGCGAACGTCTTGTTGTCGTGACGACTGGAGCCTCAGTTGTGGTTGTTGTCGTAGTTGTGGTCGTGGTTGTCGTTGTGGTTGGCGGTTCAGTGGCCGGTGCCGGTGCCGGTGTTGTGGTTGGATATGTGGTATAAACTGGATTTATTTCATTCCGCACCGGTTCCGTTGGATTCAAATCCTCTTGATTGGGGAAATAACCAGGGCCATAATTATCCTTATATTGATTGTACTGCTGAGCGATTTGCATGGGTTCCAAGAGTCCTGCGGGGAAGACCTGTTCGTTGTCAATGTGATTGCTGGGTGTCACGGTGTAGACTTGTTGCGTTTCCGATGTGGGTGCTTCGGTGGTGGTAATGTCATATGAACTGGGTCTGGCAGTGGGACTGCTGGGTGTACGTCCACCAGCTGGTCTGATGACGGGGTAATTTTGTTTCAACACATCACGCTGATAGTCCAAATCTTCGGTTTGTTCCACAACTTTGGAGGAGCCGCCATACTTCTTTTTCTGTTTGATTCTCAGGGTTTGTCGTTCCTCGGGCGTGGGTTGATAGCGTATGCGATTGGGATTGCGTACCAAGGGGTTGCGGGACCCAGAGGGACGTCTCGTTGTGCTAGTGGTGGCTGCATCATTATCGTCATTATTTCTATTGTTGTTGCTACTATCCAAATTGGTGTTAATGGCGGAGCCGATGGTGTTGCGCGAACCAAATGGTCTTCGTACACGATTCAATGGCCTGCGGGTAAAGGTTTCAGTATCCGAGTTTTCATTGTTGTCCACAGTGTTGCTGGCCTTGGTCGGTTTTCTCACTCGATGTATGGGACGACGTGTGGGCCTTGTGGTGGTTTCCTGCTCCACACTGGGTGTTACCGTTGTCTGTTCTTCATTGGCGTTCTGTTGTTGTTGTTGTTGCTGTTGTTTCATATCCTTGAGATTGTTTACCAAACCAGGCAAGCTGGGTGTCAATGAAGGCAATTCCGAGGGTAGTTGATATGGATTGGGTTCATATTCCACAGGACTGTCGGTAATCTCATTTTGCACATAGGAAGGACGATGATTGGCAGGCAAATTGTTGTTGTTATTGTTGGCAACTTGTTGTCTTGGTGGCAGGGTATTGAAGTCTTCCTCAGTTGCAGGACCCACTGTGGGACTAAAGAAGGTAATACGTGGCTTAACGGTGGTGGTCTTGGGCGAAACTTCATATTCCAAGCTGACGGGGGTGTATTGGACTTGGTCGTAAGGTGAGTTGGTTTGGGCCACAAGCTTAGGACGATTACGTATGGCATCTTGTTGTTTGTAGTATTGTTTCATGCGATATTCTTCCTCAGCGGTGGTGGCGCCCAACGTAGGTCTGGTTGTTAGACGGGGGTTCTCTTCCTGGGGAGCGGGTTGATTAACATTGTGATACAAATGGCCACTGGATCCGGGGAATTCAACCTGAGCCTGAGTATTGTATGTAAAGTATGTCTGTGGAGCGGCCGTGGTAGAGGTAGTAGAAGTTGTGGTAGTGGTGGTGCTTGTCGACGATGTGGTGCTTGGTTTGGTGGCAACCTTGTAGTAATCATCGCCGGTAATTTGATTGGGTATGGGATTGAATTGGGCATAGGGATTACTCAACTGCTGATTGAAACCGTTCTGTTCCACCTTCACCGAGGTCTGGGGACGTTTCTTTTTGGGCCGTTCCTTTTGGGTGATTTGTGGTGAGGAAACTTCTTGTATGGCATCTTGATCCAGATAATAGCTATATTTGTTGCCACGATTGGCATTGCCCTTCACTCTTTGACGTGGACGATGAGTCGAAGTTTGAACCTCCTGCAATTGGGGTTGATAGTACACATTGGCTTGGGTGGTGGTCTGAGGACGTTGAGTTGTGGCAGGAACATCTTGCAACTGGGGTTGATAGTAGACATTTGTTTGCTGGGGCTGGGCGGAGGTTGGAGGTCGTTGCTTGGCCAAGTTGACCACAATCGAACCTACATGGGGCTCTGGCAACAAGATCTTGTGGAAGCCTCCAGGTGTACGATAACTCAATGGAGCCACAAAGTAGGGTATGTCATTGATGTCCTGACCTCCACTTTGTAGTTGCGACAAATAGGGCAAATCGAATTTGGTGAAGCCACCAGGAGTGGGCATACCGGCGGGTCCAACAAAGATATCGGGAGTATTTTGAGAGGGAGCATCAATGACGGCAATATTCTTGGCTGAGGCCAAGGCTTCAACCACATCGGTTTGGGTGGGTCTGGCCGAGCTGCGGTAAAGGAACATGGCCAAGGCCGGTTGATGGGCCTTTGGTTTGGGTTTCGGGGCCGGGGTGGTGAATTGTGGACTAACATAGCTCTGGAAAATGTTGGAGGGTTTCAGGGAGGTAGTTTGGGGCTTAATAGTGGTCGTTGTAATGGCAAACAAATTATTCTGAGGCTGAGCAGGAGCAATGGGATCTGGAGTATAGAACTGATTTATTTGATAGGGGTTTACGGTGGGAAGATTAGAACCGAATTTGGTATTTTGTTCAAAAGGATTTTGTGGCTGTTGTGGTTGTTGTTGTTGCTGTACCGAAGGTTGGGCCTGGGGAGCGGGGAAATTGAAAACATCATTGTAGGGCACATACAGGAACTGAGAGTCTTGAGGACCAGCTGGTCCCGAGGCCGATGGTAAATTGTTGAAATTATTTCTCAGGGGGAAAGACGATTCGGCCGGTGGATTGGTGGGGAAAACTTGAGGTGTAACCGCCTGGAGCGATGATGATGGTGTGGGCAATGGTTTGTTTTCCTTAAAGAAATTCTTCAACGACAAAGAATCCTCAATAACATTCGGCTGCAGGAAGGAAGGCTTCTGTGGCTGTTGTAATTGCTGGCTAAAGGGTTTCTGAGGCACTGGGTGGAATTCTGGTGGGAAGGCAGGTTGTTGATTGAACAGCGGTGAACTGAACAAAGTTGCTTGGGCGCCACCTCCAAAAGCATGAGAAATTTGATAGCCAGTATTTACACCAGGGGCAGCCAATTGGGCGGGACGGGCACTCTGTTGATTGAAAGGCATTTCAAATTTGAAAAACGATTGCGAGGTTGGATCTTGAGCCTTTAGCGGTGAGCTAGGTTGTCTCAGCGATTGGGTCTGGGGAGCATTGCCAAACGATTGGAATTGGAAGGGAAAATCAAATGGTGTGGGTTTTGCCGATTGCGGGGAACTGCCAAATGGAAGACCCTTTGACAATTCACTAAATTTCGAACTGGGCGGGAAGGATTGGGAATAGGTGAGAACACGACCATTGGCCGAACGATCCTTGGTTTCTGGTGTACTATCCGCCGACTGAGACAATGGCACCCAATCGAAACTATCCGATACTGCCGGACTGGCAGCCTCCAGTTGACGTGACCATTTGTCGAACGAAGAGGGTTGTTGGGCCGTGGCCAAGAGCCATAAACAAGTGGTGGCACACAAGAATTGCAGGTGTCTCGTCATCATTGCAAAGCCTGGAAAGTAATGAAAAAAGAATGTTAAAAGAAATGATTCACAGGCAAGGGGGAGAAGTGTCGAACAGGAAGTCACGTTTTGTAATAACGCGATCTAGACCACCGCTTGGGTTTTTCTGCGTTTTTGTATGTTAATTGTCTATGAGAATTGCCATGATTTTCCATTTTGAATGCCATCGACTTGAACAATTTTTTAATTGCTTAGATTGATTAACAAAGCGTGAAAGTGAATTTGTTAAGCGTTTATAATTAGATTTCTTGCGCTCGTAATACGCTAACATGTATATCGTAATTTTTTCATAATCGATTTGTTTTCATCTGCGCTTATGACCTTTTCTTTGCATGAAAAGCAAAAGAGTTAAAATTTAAAATAAAAAAAATTGTTATATTTACAAGAAATATATCTTGTCATATCTCCTCTCGGAGAATTGCAGAAAAACAACTCAGAAATTAAAAGAGAATCTTCTTAGCCATGAGCAAGAAGTCTCGTCAGAAAAGAGTACATCTTTCCCAAGAAGAGTGGAAGGGGTTCTCAGAGAAGATCAGAAAATCTTATCAGAGAAGAGAGGAAAAACTTTTAAGAGAAGTCTTAGCCATGAGAAAGAGGTCTTTTCACAAAAGAGCACATCTTTTCAAAGAAGAGTGGAAGGGCTTTTAAGATAAGAGTAGAAAAACTTCTCGGAGAAGAAACGAAAATTTTCTTAGCCACGAGAAAGAAATCTTTTCAAAAAAGAGCACATCTTCTCAAAGAAGAATGGAGCAGCTTTTAAGAGAAGAGTAGAAAAACTTCTGAGAGAAGAAAATAACATTTTCTTAGCCAAGAGGAAGAAGTTTTGTCACAGAAGACATCTTCTCAAAGAAGAGTGGAAGGGCTTCTCCGAGAGGAGCAGAAAAACTTATCAGAGAAGTGCAAAACAATTTCTCAAAGACGAAATGAAAATCTTCTTGGCATGAGCAAGTAGTATTGTCACAAAAGACATCTTCTCAGAGAAGAGTAGAAAAATTTCTCAGAGACGAAAGAAAATTTTTCTTAGCCATGAGCAAGAAGTCTTGTCACAGAAGGCATCTTCTCAAAGAAGAGTGGAAGAGCTTCTCCGAGACGAGCAGACAAACTTCTCAGAGAAGAGCAGAAAAACTTCTCAGAGATGAAAAGAAAATCTTTTTAGCCATAAGAAAGAAGTCTTCTCACAAAAGAGCACATAAGCTCGACTCGACATTAGCTCGAGCTCGACTATAAAAGACTCCCTCCCCTAGAGGTCATTTATAAAACATTATATATGTGGCTTAAAAAGCACTATCAAAAACTAGCCCATAGTAAAATCTGTCCACAGTCTATCTGTTAAAGGCTCCATCTATATTTCCTTTTTTAAAAACACTATCCCCCCAAATCACATTTTGCACTTGTTTTCCCATTCTCCCTGGTCAATGTACAGTTAATCTTCTGCTATAACAACAAATTACTGTCCTGCACTACTGCCCACAAGCACTGATCAACAATTACGATTACAACTTAATGATCAAAATCCACAACAAAAGAAGCTGAGGCAAAACAAATTCCACCAAGTGGTCAACTAACTGCCCATGCAAAGAGGACGCAGAAGAAAAAACTACAAAAACAACAAAAAACTTAATTATCATCATTTGATGCCAACAGCCCCTTTTTCTCAATGGACGATCACTTTCATTTTCGTTTGAAGGCCATCCACATAAAAATACTTACAACAAGTCGTTCCAACTCAATCCATTTCTTTCATTTTGTGGGAGAGAAAGAGAAAGCAAATGATATGAAAAAAAGCAAAGATTTGGAAACTTAATGAAATTACATGACTCTAAGCTGTTAAAACGGATATGCCCGGCTTTGTTGTTGCATTTGCAAAAACTCCAAGGCGGCATAAACTTGATTTCAATTTCATTGGAAAAGTATGTGGCTGCCACCGCTGCTGGGGTATGTTCACAGCATGATTTGACCATGCATGCGCCTAGGAGTCACTGAAACGCCTTAGAGCTGTATGGAAATGAAAGCAAAATGTGTTTATAAATCACTTGATGAAAAATGTTTGCAGTACTTGACGTCGGGTCATAACGTCGTAATGTTGTCAAATTTACATGCAGTGTGGGTCCAGCAGGCAGTAGTAACCATATTGGAAACATATCGCCTTTGGATACTGAGAAATGTGAACACATATGTGATATTTTAGAATAAATGCTACCATTTTTATACAAGGGCCCCGGAAAGTGTATTTTTATACCGTCCACCATAGCACCGACGTAGTTAAAATTGGCTAACCGACAAAGAATTGATTTTCAAGCAAAATTTCGTAAAAATATCTAAAAATTGACTCGGTGAATTGGGCTCGCTGTACCATAGTATGGATGAAATATTATGCTTGTCATTCCATTTGTAATACCTCGAAATATACCATTTAGACCCCACAGAGTACATCTATTGTTGATCAGCACAAAAGTCTATGTCGATTTAGAAATGTCTGTTGGTCTGTCTATATGTCCGTCTATAGTGCTAGCCTCCGAACGAAATCGAGTGGGTTGATAAAGTTTTACTCAGATGTGTGTTTGGTATGCGGGATTTTTATACCCTACACCACAAGGTGGTCAGGGTATTATGTCTTTGTGCATTTGTTTGTAACAGGCAGAAGGAAACGAGATAGACCCATTCTTCCTTTTGATAATCTGCATAGAATCACATTCTGAGTCGATTTATGCATGTCCGTCCGTCTGTCCATGTATTTTTGTAAACAAAGTACAGGTCGCATTTATTGCCCGATCCAGATGAAATTTTGCAAAGATCTTTTGTTTGGCCCAAGGACGAACCCTATTGAAATTGGAGATAATCGGTAAAAATTTAGATATAGCTCCCATATATATCTTCGTCCGATTTGCCTTTTATTGTGCACCAAACGTGTAATATCAGCCCGAATTGTATGGAATTTTGCATATACAAATTAGGCCTGAAAATATGTATGCCAAATTTGATATGAAATCGGTTCAGCTATAGCTCTCATATATATTGTTCATCCGATTTGTTATTTTTGTCCACCGCCGTCGTAATATGCACTATGCAACAATCATATTTGGGGAAATTTATCAAATACAGCTCAGAAATACATTTGCTAAATTTTATCGAGATCGCACCAAACGTCTAATATTTGTCCAAATGGGATGGAATTTGGCACTTACGACCGAATTGAGTCTAGAAGCTAGTATGTCAAATTTGGTGAAGATCGGTTCAGATATAGCTATAGCTTCCATATATATTATTCATCCGATTATATTTGTTACCCACAACCGTAATATGCACTCCGTAACAACGATATTCAGGGAAATATATCAAATACAGCTCAGAAATATAATTGCCAAATTTTATCGAGATCGGTTCAGATTTAGATAAAGCTCCCATATATATCTTTATCCGATTTCAAATAATTTGTGCACCAAATGGGCAATACAATTCCGAATTTAAAAGATACAAATGCTTCGTCATATTTAGGCCTTTGAACTTTAAATTATAATTATAATCATAGGGTGTATGATTGAATTCTCCCATAAAAACTTTTAATTGTTATGTGGAGCTCTACTTAATTAGCAAAATGGTGTAGGGTATCATAAAGTCGGTCCCGCCCGACTTTAAGACTTTCTTTACTGGTTGGAATTGAATATGGGGTATATAGGTCAACGTTTTGCTATAGCTCCCATATAACTGTACCGCCTCATTTATGGCTTTTTTGGTGTTTTTGGCACACTTTTAACCCGAATTTGCCGTAAATTGCCACTATGTGTTAATGTATGAAATATCCTAGCGTAGAACTGTCAATAGAGGTCTAAGTTTTGGTAAAGTCCCCATATCATTGTACCTCCAGATATCTGGTATTTTAATTATCTCAAAATTCGTATTTGAAGTTCCTAATGGATACTACAGCGACATTACTCACTGGAATTGTTTTACATTTCGTATTTTAAATTTCTAATGTCACACTTTTTCCGGGAATTATTTCAAATTTTGTAATGGGTACTACAACCTATGACAACACATTATCGACCGGAATTGTTTTAAGTTTCGCATTTGAATGCCGTAATGGTCTATGACAAAAATTGCCCATGCGGGTCCACTTCCTCGTATGGGTCCCAAAATAACAGTATTTTTACGATTCTAGCAGTATTTTTCAATTGATTTTTTTTTTCAAAATTTGAACATTTCTTCCAAATGTTGGAGGGTATTCAAAGTTCGGGATGTCTGAACTTACTGCCTTTTTACCCATTTCACTCAAGCTGAGAAAGAATTTCACACATTAGCTCTATAGGGTGTCTTTTATAGACAAACCATGTGTATTACGTAGACGAGTTTTACAAAGTGACTTCTATAGCTGAAGACTAAATTCTGTCCAGAATAAGTCTTTTGAAGCAGTAATAATAAGCGTCTATTATTAACAAGCTCTTGAGTATTTCAGACTTTCTGAACAAGTTCTACAGCAGCGCTCGTCAAAATAACGCCCATGGGAAATTTACCACGCTTCCTTCGCACACCATCATGGTTTTGTGTAAAAACTCAGATCGATAAACTCAACACCATAAGTACCAACTCCTATTTCAATGAAATAGGTCCGGTAGCTTGACTTCATGACTTTTTATTTCGCAAGTTATTAGAGCACAAACAAAGTTTACCGATGAAGGTTACCCAAAGTTCGGCCCGGCCGAACTTACTGCTTTTTGACTTGTTGTCTTTATGGACTGATCTGGGCAGGCTTTCCGTTGGATGCCTACGAAACTTATTTGCGGTCCTCTCATAATTTTTTTTTATCGCATGTCTTTGTCCAATTTCAATCCCAAAGTCTTGGATCACCGAAAACGCAATGGTGGAGATATTACGTATTAGATTTTCCTTTCACTTACCATTTCCATTAGGGAGTATAAAAAAATTCACTTTCAATTGTTTTTCATCTGAAATCGCACTGTCCGAAAAACGCCCTATTAAAATAGTTTACGAGCATTGTTTCCAAATGGTCGTCAAGATGATGACAACAAAAATACTTTTCTGATTATGGTAATCACAAAATAGATGATGATAATAACAATTTTGCTGGGATAACCATTATAACGATGCCACTGCCCTTAGCAGAGCACTCTATTGTCCATCGTCTAAATAGTCTCTTAGCATCTTTTATGGTCAATGACGTCTTTAACGTCATTTTTAAGATCATGTTATGACATTTGAGCGTTTAATTTTGCAATCTGTTTTGTTTTATGTTGCAAGTGAAAGTAATGCAGTGTTACATTGAAAATTACACACACATATATAAATTCATAAATAAATTCGCAGATACTTGCAACCCTAATTATAAAAGTTATCGCCTTTACCAAAAAATAAAACAAAAGGAAGAAAACTCAAAGCAATTTGTTTTTCCCTCCCAGTCAAAAAGAAAATGCTTTCTCATGTGGATATATACTACTCTATCTCTTATGTGGAGCGGTGTTGGATTCCTTTCTCTCTCCAGTGATTTATCGCATCATGTAAACAAAATAGAGATTAATATGGCCTTGAACTCTTTCGCATAGCTTTTGGTTACGTGAAAGCCAGTACCAATCAATTTCTTTGCACCTGGTTCAAATTATCGGCAGGTGCAACTGCATGTAATTCGGACGAGATGTGAAGTACTTTAATAACTTAAATTTTGGTTAGAGTTATTTCTCATAACCTAAGGGGGAAAGTTTGTCTTCAAATATGACCAGATACGAGTCCATATAAATAGATCAGACAAGCTTTAGTGAGACTCTTCCATAGACGAGAACTAGAGGCATCTATAATTAAGAATACCTAAACGGTGTATTTTGTAGATGAAGTCTAGAGGGAGTTTTTTTTTTAATTAGATCTAAACGGCCAATTTTATAGAGGGGAGTCTTTTATATGTGTAGTTAATTTATGGGAGAGTTGAAAAAGGGAGTCTTTTACAGATCTAGAGGGTGTTATATATACAAAATCTAGAAGGAATCTGTTAAAGATAAAATCCAATGGGAGTCTTTTACAGACAACATCTTGTTTAAAAACAAGTTCCAAAGGGAATATTTAAAAGAGGCAGTATCTATTATGGAGCGAGTCTATTTTTGGACGAATTGTAACTTTTTTATAGACGAGATCTAGATGGCGTCTTTTATAGTTTAGAACTGGAGGAAGATTTTTTTGTAGGCTAGAGCTGTAGATTTTGCATTTTTTGGTTTGCCTTTTACAGACGACATCTAAAGGAAGTCTTTTATGGGCAGAATCAAGAAGGAATATTTTGAAGAAGAACTTCTCCCTCTGAACTTGTCTTTTACAGACAAGATCTGGGGGAAGTTGTTTAAAGAAAAAAAAACTAGAGGGAATGTTTTAGAGAGGCAGTATTGTTTGTAGCGTAAGGAAATCTTTTTTAGACGAGATCTACAAGGATTTTAGAGAGGCAGTATTGTTTGTAAGAATAATTTCTCATAACCTAAAGGTTTTCCCCCTTTTGTCTTTAAATATGACCAGATAGGAGTCCATATAAATACATGAGACAAGCTTTAGTGAGACCCTTCCATAGACGAGAACTAGAGGCGTCTATAATAAAGAATATCTAAACGGTGTATTTTGTAGATGAAATCTAGAGGGAGTTTTTTTTTTATAAATGAGATCTAAACGGCCAATTTTATAGACGAGATTCAGAGGGAGCCTTTTATATACGTAGTTAATTTATGGGAGAGTTGAAAAAGAGAGTCTTTTACAGATCTAGAGGGTGCTATATATATAAAATCTAGAAGGAATCTGTTAAAGATAAAATCCAATGGGAGTCTTTTACAGACAAGATCTTGTTTAAAAACAAGTTCCAAAGGGGATATTTAAAAGGGGATATTTATAGACGAGATCTAGATGGCGTCTTTTATAGGTTAGAAGAAGATGGAGATTTTTTTGTAGGCTAGAGCTGTAGATTTTGTGTTTTTTGGTTTGCATTTTACAGACGACATCTAAAGGAAGTCTTTTGTAGACGCGATCTACACGGTGTCTTTTATGGGCAGAATCAAGAAGGAATATTTTAAAGAAGAACTTCTCCCTCTGAACTTGTCTTTTGTAGACAAGATCTGGGGGAAGTTGTTTAAAGAAAAACACTAGAGGGAGTATTTAAGAGAGGCAGTATTGTTTGTAGCGTAAGGAAATCTTTTTTAGACGAGATCTACAAGGTATCATTTATGGACGAAATCTAGAAGGAATATTTGAAAGAAGAAAACCAAAATAAATATTTTATAGACAAGATCTGTTGGAAGTTTTTTAAAGACAGGATCTAGAGGGGGTATCTTTTGTAGAGCGAGTCAATTTCTGGGAGAAGTAAAGAGTTAGTTTTTTGCAGCCAAAAGCTAAAGTAAGTCTTTTTGTAGACGAGATGAAGAGGACGTCTTTTATTGGTTATGTCTAGAGGCAGATTTTTGTAGGCGACCTCTAGATGTTATATCTTTGTGGTTATTTTTTACAGACGGGATCTTAATGAAGTATTTTGTGTCTTTTATGGAGGAAATATTTTAAAGATGAAATCACGAGGGATCTGTTATACACAAGATCTAGTGAAAGTGATTTAAGGATAGAATCCAAAGGGTATATTTTAGTGAGGGAGCATCTTTTATAGAGTGATTCTATTTATGGGTGAATAGTAGAGTTAGTATTTTACATACGCGAACTAAAGTAGGTTTTTTGTATACCTCTAGATATTGTATTTAGGTGATTTACCTTTTACAGACGAGATATAAATGAAGTCTTTTGTAGACGAGATCTACACTGTGTCTTCCATGGACGAAATCTAGAAGGAATATTTTAAGGATGAACCCCAGAGGGAGTTTTTCATACAGAAGATCTGGTGGAAGTTATTTAAAGAAAATATCTAGAGAAGTACTTTAGAGAGGCAGTATTATTTGTAGCGTAAGGAAATCTTTGTTAGACGAGATCTACACGGTGTCTTTTATGGACGAAATCTAAAAGGAATATTTGAAAGAAGAAATCAAGAGTGAATCTTTTATAGACAAAATATGCTGGAAGTTGTTAAAAGACAGGATCTAGAGGGAGTACTTTAGAGAGGGGGTATCGTTTGTAGAGCGAGTCTATTTCTGGGCGAATTAAAGAGTTAGTCTTTTACAGGCAAAAGCTAAAGTAATTCTTTTTGTAGACGAGATGTAGAGGGCGTCTTTTATTGCTTAGATCTAGAGGTAGATTTTTGTAGACGTCCTCTAAATGTTGTATTTTTGTGGTTTAGCTCTAGAGTGGAAGCCCTAGAGAGAGACTTTTGGCAAAGACATATAATATAATAAGATGGGACATTACATTGTCATTTTTCTTCAACAGATGGCGTTGGTAGTGGAAAAATATGTTAATGTCACGATATCGTGACATAGCATTATGTTATAATTTAACAGAGCTGATGCTTTTCAAGGGTTGTTGTTGAGTTTATCGATTCAATGTACAAGGAAATGCTCTGGAATAGATTTTTGAGAGCATGTCTATCATAGCTGATATTTTTTCCCGCGTATTTCCGTCATTTTTCGGCGATACAGGAATAACATATTTTTCTAAAATTTTGTATTGCATTTCTGTTATGTCGCCTGCCATCTATTACCTGATATACACTTTTGGTAAGCTAGTTTGTAGTTGATATCTAGAGGGAGTCTTTGTAGATGAGATCTAAAGGGAGTTTTTTTAGAGACGAGATCCAGAGGATGTTCCTAAGAGACGACATCCAGTAGGAGAACAGATCCAGAAGGAGTCTTTTATAGACTACATCTGGAGGGGGAATTTTTGTAGCCGACCCATAGTAAGGTTGTTATAGTAGGAGATCTCTAGATGTAGTATTTTTGTTTGGGTTAACTCTGAAGTTACGTCCTTTTGCAGGCGAGCTTTAGAGGAAGTCTTTTGCAGACGATAAATAGAGGAATTTTTGGTTTACGAGATCTATAGGGAATTTTCATATACAGTGTTGTCCATATTCGACGGACCCATCTGGCAACGAAATAACTTTTGACAGAGATGTCACATCGCTTAATGACATACCGCGTTTGAAGCGTCAGTCCAAGCAGATTTTTACCATGAACCAATACACGCCACGCGAGCGCTCTGAAATAGTTGAAATTTACATTCAACAGAAGAAATCAATTGTGAAAACTCAACGTCCTTTTAAAACATTAAAAATAAAAATATGCAAATCGCATTGATTTGCATTTGTTCCCGTACAAAATTCAATTGACGCAAAGAATGTTGCCTGCGGACAAGCCTCGTCGATTGGAATGGGCCCAAAGAGTCATGGGTCCGTCGAATATAGGCAACCCAGACGAGTTTTTGAGGGTGCCTTCAATGGATGTGAACTTAATCGCGTCTTTTATAGACTAGGTCCAGAGGAGGTCTTGCGTGAAGCTCGAATAGGAGTTTTCCATAAATAAAAGTCTCATATAGACGAGCTTTACAGGGAGTAATTAAAAACCGCTATTTTTTTCTATGAAGGTTCTTCTGTGCTTATAATGGCTCCATCTGCTCCTCTGCCTCTATGCTAGTATATTGGTCATTGTTTGATAATTTTGTAGACCTTTTATATCAGGTAAGCTCTAGGGGACGCCGTTTATAGACGATTGTAGGAAGTAGTTTCATTTGCATTAGTTCTAGAGGATCTGTTATAAAAGGTCGTCGTTTGTAAACAAGTTATCGAGGTTGCCTTCTGTATACGTCTTTTAGAAGTCGTCTTTTAAGAACCAATTTTAGAAAATTATATAAGGAAACTTTTATAGACGAATTTTTGGGAGAGATGCCTTTTAAAGGTGAGGTCTAGATGGCGCCATTTATATACGGGAGTTGGAAGCAATTTCATTTCGATTAGCTCTATAGGATAAATTTTGTAGAAAAGTTCTCGAAACTACATATATGAAGGTAGCTTCGAGATATTTTCTATTCTATTTAAATCTTTTGTAGACAAGTTCTAGAGGTCGCCTTTTATATAGGACTTATAGAGGGAGCTTACCTGAGAAAAACACACTTTAGAAATTGTCTACGAAGGGAGCTTCCTCTATATATCGGCCTCTAGAAGTCATCTATAAAGGCTCCCTCGAGAACTTATAAACAAAAGACTTATATATACTAGCTCAGGGAGCAGTTTTTTAGTGATTTGGCCTAGAGAGCGTTCGTTATTAATAAGGCATTGAACAGTCATAGGAGTCGGTAAAAAGTCGTTTGGGAGGTCTGGTGACAAAACTAAAGCCTCAAAAGTCCTGGCTGTTTCTCATGCTACCATTGTGTAAATTTTTAATTGCCATTGCTGTCTAATTCACCATTTGGATTCATTTTAAATCCGCAATATGTTTGTTGTTTTTGTTCTATTGTTGCTGAATTACAAGCATGGCCAACAAATGGAATCATGGGCGTTTTGGTCACGGCCAGCTTAAATAGTTGTAATTTAAAACAAACAAAACAAAACAATTTTTTTGCGTAGCTCTGACAAATGACATCAAAATCACGATCGGTGCGTTTTACAAGAATTCAAGGTTAATAGGATTACATTACCCCAACGGCCGATAGTTGTATTTCCTAAATATTTGAATGTGAATGATTGACATCGTGGCAAAGTATGCGAGGTGGTAAATCGGATTTCACAATCCGACCGGTGGTATGATTACCAAAAAAGGTTCCCAAAATAAGACTCAGGTTTCGGAATATTTCAATTAAATCGACACTTGGAGTGTCAATCGATCGAATAAGTGAGTAAGTGCGTGTGTGAATGAGTGCGTCAATAGATGACTGAATGATTGACGCTATTATGCAATATGTCATTAAGCTATATTAAAGTGACGTTTTGACTCGAAAATCCATCAATTGAAACGGTGGGAGATCTAATTTTGTTTTTGGCCAAAATTGTTTTGCTCTGCTTTACTTTAAGACCCGTTCGTTGTTGTTTCTGGTTTTCGTTTGTTTCTGCTGGTGTTGAAAACGTGTGATACAATTACAAAAAATTGAGCTGACATTGAATTGAAAAGTTGTAATTGAATATTGAATTTGAAAACAAAAATAGAAAAGCAAAAAGACACAGCAATCACTCAAGTAGACAATTAATTTCAAACATAATAACAATGATTTAATGATGATCATCATAATGACGATAATGATGATGGTGGTATTGGAAATGTTGTTGATGATGATAATGTTGAACTTACCATAAAATAACGAAAGCAATTGGATTGAAACAAAAAATGTGTGTTTTTTTGTACAGAAAATAAAATCTGCAAAAAAAAAAAAAACAAAAAAAATACAAAATTAATTAATTAATTTGCAGTCGAGTGCATATGTTTGTATGTCATTGATAAAGTGGTTGTTAATTAGAAATATAAACAATGGATATATTATAAATTTGAAATTAATTTTTGATTTAAATGAACAATGCAGAAAATTGCTCAATTTGTCTGATGGATGGATAAATGGGTTCAATCTACATTTTGTTCAAATCGATGTAGGGGTAATGTTTTGTAGGTCGCCGCTATTGAAAGCATATGGGTCAAGACGATACGTCTAGACAAACTGGGAAAAGAGGGTGGTGGAGTTAATTGACAAAGTTTTTTTTGAAAAGAAGAAGAGGGAGGTGTTTTGGATGATCTAAAAAGGGATCATACAATTTTAAGGCGGTTTTTTGAATTCTGAAGAGTTCATAGATTAATGGACGACAGATAATGCTATAAACCAGTAAGGAAAGGTCAAAAATCGAACTAGTCGGTCTCACCGACTTTCTATGTGAATTTAGTAGACCTCTCGTAAAAAAAAAATATATTGGGAATTTATGTGAAGTAGATCATACTAACTATGAACCTTATTTGAATGCATATCATGGCTTTAGAGTAGCCAAAATTTGGGAGCTATATTCAACCACCACCATTCGGAATGAATATGAAAATTTTCAAAAAATAAAATTCTGTTAAAATTTTAAAAATACCGAATATATCCATAATATTGGGGTCTTTACGACGTGGACCTACATTGGCATTGTTTGTCATAAGCCATTACCATATTCAAATTCGAAACTTGAAATCAGCGGTGAATAATGTAGCTAAAATCATCAAAATATCGCATATAGGGAGGTACCGTTATATCGGAGCTGTGCGAAGACCTGGTCAAGCATAGACAATTTTCAGTCACTGGCTGTAGCATCCATTACAAACTACAAATACGACATCTCAATTGCGAACTTCAGATACAAAATTTGAAACAATTCCGGTAAATAATGTTGCTAAAATCATCAAAATACCGAATATCGGGGGGGTACAGTTATATGGGGGCTATATGAAGACGTGGACCTACATAGCGCATTTTCAATACCAAAAGCCCTGCAGACATAATACACATTTGACTAAATTTTTATCAACTTACTTCATTTCGTTCGAAAGCTAGAGTGATTTCCCCAGACGGACGGATGGATGGGCGGACGGACATTGATAAATCGACATAGAATTTTATGCTGATCAAGAATATATATACTTTGTGGGGTCTAAAATGTATATTTCGAGGTGTTACAAACGGAATGACAAACTTAATATACCCTCCATACTATGGTGGAGGGTATAAAAATATTTAGTGGAGCAATAGATATACCGAGCCGAGTATCACCAAAAGGAACAAATCAGCTGAAAATGAAAAAAAAACCTATGCAATTTGGGCTGATATTACCTATATGGTGGACAATAACCATAAAATCTAATGAAGATGTATATCGAAGGTATATAAAAATCTGTACCGATCTCGATAAAATTTGGCAGAGGTATTTCTGGTACCAAATATCATTGTTGTGAAGTGCATATTACGCAAGTGAGGGACTTTAACACCAAATCGCATGAGGTTTGTATATGGGAGCTATAGCTATATCTAAACCGATTTTCACCAAAAGTTGAAGTACTGACTTCTGTGCTGAATTTCGTCGAAAGTGCCAAAATTCAGTCCACTTGGGCTGATGTTAGTCATTTGGTGCACAATAAACCTGAAATCAGATAAAGAGATATATATGGGAGCTATATCCACATCTGAACCGATTTTGACAAAATTTTAGGTACTTCTTTCAGAGCTGTATCTGATATCTGGTACCAACGGTCATTCTCGTGGAGTGAATATTACGATTTTGAGGGACTTAAAATCCAAATCGGATGAAACATATATACAGGGTGAGATAAAAAAAACTGCAAAAAAGTCAAACGTCATAATTTTTACTTTTTTTTTAAATTTTATTGAAAGCAAAAAATGTCGGAAACTGCATCAAATTTTAGAATAAGTTTAGATTTGTTCGAATTGGTCACCTTTGGCAGGAATTATGGCCTTCAAACGGCCAATGAAACCGTCACACGCTGCCCGAATGTTGCTCGGCGGTATTTTGGCCCATTCCTGGCGAAGCTCTTGCTTGAGGTGATGGATACTTTGGTATTATTTTGTGCCAACCTTGCTTTCCAAAATACTCCAGACACAATAGTCCAGTGGATTGGTATCCGGAGATTTTGGTGGCCATTGTGCGCTGAAAGTGAAGCGAGGAACCTAATTTTGTAACCATTCTTGGGTGGCGTGTGCTGAGTGCGATGGTACTGAGACCTGTTGGAATTTTCAAAGGTCTGCGCCAAACTGTTTGCGTCCCCAGGACTTTAATGCACCCTCGCGATAGTATTCGATAATATTTATTCTGTTGCCACGGTCGATTAATACGAGGGGAGAGCGACCATCGACTGTTATGGCGGCCCACACCATCACCTGGTGGCCAACCGAAGTAGCACATTTCTAGCTGATCTCTTTGGCAAGTAAACACGATCATTTTGTTTGTTCACTGCTGGACAATGAATGTTTTCTCATCGGAGAAAACCAAATTCGGTAGTTTACCATTTTCAGCTAAGCAAATCTTTAGCTCGTTTGAGTCTATTTGTTGCGGTGTGAGTAATTGCAATTTTTGGCATTTAAATGGGTTTACCCCGAGCTCATTTTTCAATATTTGCAGCATGAAATATTGCGATATGTTCAGAAGGCCTTTTATTTGGTTTCCTTGGAGCCTTTCTATCATGTGCGACCACAGGACTTCCATAGTCAGAAAGCATTAATAAGCTCTTTAATTTAAACAGAAGGTATTCTCCAGGTTTTTAGTTGATTTTAACCCTTTTACGGGTCTTCTATTGTTAAAAGATCTGCTATATATCATTTAAAAGTCAGAAGGCCTTTACATGTTGTTTATAAGGAGCGAACCATAAACAAATCAACGAGACATTATTTTGGTCCTCTAGAGAGAAACAGAGCTGTCAAATACTGCAGAGTTTCAACTATTTTTTTTTAGGCGGAAGACTTTTAGCTGACCTTCAATGGTATTATATATATGGATCTGTGATAGGTCTTCTGTTGATAGAAGATCTTCAACTGTTCTTCCATAAAAAGAAGGCCTTCCAAAAAAAAATTTGATATGTTACTCTCAGCCTTTTATAATGAAGTTGCATTGTTTTTTTACAAAAACAAAAAAAAAAAAAAAAAAACTTCCACAGGTTTTTAAGGATCCTACAAAACTTCAACACCTCTCCTATAGGTAAAAGATCTTCGACAAGAACGACGAAGTCCTACAGATCATCCATAGACAGTGGATAGTAGACTTCATAGATAGAAGACTCGGAAGAAGTGGTTTATTGACAGCCGCAGTTTACAGACCTTCAGTTTATCATTCACAAAATAAACAACTACTAATATATATGTGAAACTTATTTTCCTTATAAAAATCTACTTTCTTCTTCGTTTGTAGGTCCACACCGCACAATACCATTGAATGACTGAAGAGTTCATTCTTCAGTGTCCTTGGTACACTCAAACAATTCCCCTGACCATTAAACAACATAATTTATACACAATTGCAATAATTATTTATTAATTGACAACGGCCGTTTGTAATTCATTATCAGACTGGTCGAACACTAAGTAGTCGTCAGTTACTTTTTTTATTGGTCTTCAGTCGTTGATACTACTGGCCCATATCAAAAATTCATTTATCATTCATTCATGAATAACTCAGCAAATGGGTTTTTGTTTCGGTTTCGTAGTCGTCGGCGCCGGAATGAAACCCAATTGTAGGATTCAACAAGACGATCAAGCTATCATACATGTCTGTGTGTTTCTGCTCGTTTTCATTTTCATCTGCAACGCTTTGTTGCACATTAATTGCGACTTGGATTTATATTTGTTTAAGGTTGCTGCTGTTGTTGTGGTTGTTGATTGCTGCAGCTAGATCGTTAGATATCACTGTTATTTGTAGGAGTTGCTTGACGGTTTGATGTTGCATATTTTCGTATTCGTTTTTGTTGTTAGTTTTTTTTTTTTTTTTGTTTTAAACTCATTTTAAGACCAAAGCAGACAGTGGGTGTTTGAGGTGTTGAGAGAACTTGGCTGTAATCAATGTTATCTGTAGCACCATCAGACCGACATTTGTTGCTGAGCTGACGGTGTTGCAAGTGAATTTTTATTATATTTTAGACATTAAACAATTGGAATTTTCTGAAAATATGAATACATCCCACGTTGTAATTACACATGTGTTTTGTTTAATTTAAAGTGCGTTAATTGTGTTTTACATATTAACACACATAACTTGGCGTTGGCTTTTTATACTAGAATTGGTTGGAGGTTGCAATGGGAGTTACTTGAGAATGTGTGCCAATTGTGATAATTATTTTATTTTCATAATCTTGTGTTAATTGTAGAAAAGGGTGTGTTATTGTTGACGTTGTGGATATGTACATATGACCTAAAATTTTTCACCAGAAAGAAGGAGCCTAGAAATAATTAATGAATGAATTTTACACCCTCCATATTAGGCATATTAAGTTTATCATTCTTTTTATAACTCATGGAAATACGCATGTCAGACACAACAAAGTATATACATTATTGATCAGCGTAAAATTCTAAGTCGATTTTCGACTTAACTTTTTCGTATAACCCCCATATAACGGTACCTCCCGATATTCGGTATTTTGATGATTTTAGGCGCAATATTTTCCGGAATTATTTGAAACTCCGTATTTGAACGGGTACTACAATCTATGACAGGAAACTTTCTATGCAGGTCCACGTATTCTTATAGCCTCCATATAACTGTTTACCCGATATTCGGTATTTTAATGACTTCAGCGACATATTCTACCAGAATTGTTTCAAATTTGAAGGTCTTAATGGCTACAAGAGCATATTATCAAAATTTGCGTATGTAGGTCCACGTCTTCGCATAGCCCACATATAATTCTACGTCCGTTCCTTCGGTATGTTGAAGATATTAGCGACATTATTTACGGGATTCGTCTCCAATTTCGTATTTGAAATTCGGAATCGGTACTATAGCCTATGACGTACATATAGCTCCCATATAGCGGTTTCATTTAAGCGATATTTTTCGATGCATTTTTTTAAACTTTTCAAGTTTCTTCCAAATGGTGGAGGGTATTAAAAGTTCTGCCCGGCCGTACTTAGCTGCTTTTTTTAATTGTTATATGTTAAAAATCTTTTCGAATTCGTATCTCTAACCCAAAATACTATGGACCTCATGCATAAATTCTGCATCTGCATACATTTGGTGGTGAAGGGTATTAAAAGTTCGGTCAGGCTTTTTAATTTTTTTTTCTTAAATAAAGAAAGAAAACGGCTACCGGCATGGAAGAGAATTCTGACTATGAATGGAATGAAAAATACTACTATTTTCAGAAGACCTAGAAGAAATGTTGGGAGATGTGGGCAGACGATCTATTTCAGTTCTTTTATGACCAGATGACCCATTATAGCTGTGCTGGGAGCTATTGTGCTTAAGCATCTATTGACAGAAGATCTTCTACAGCCCTTCTGAAGATAGAAGACCCGTAACAGCTCTTGCATGGGCCGAAGTCCTGTAAAAGCTGTTCTATGGACAGAAGACCTCTTTTGTGAACAGAAGACCTGTTGTAGCTCTTCTGAGAACAGAATATCTGTTATAGCTCTTCTATGGACCGAGGGCATGTTACAGCTGCATAATGAATAGGAGACTTGTTACAGCCCCTCAATGAACAGAATACCTGTTACAGCTCCTCTATGAATATAAGACCCTTAAAGCTCCTCTATGAACAGAAGACCTATTACAGCTCTTCTATAGACAGAAGACCTGTTACAGCTCTTCTATAGACAGATGACCTGTTACAGCTCTTCTATAGACAGAAGACCTGTTACAGCTCTTCTATAGACAGAAGACCTGTTACAGCTCTTCTATGGACAGAAGATCTGTTACAGCTGTTCTATGGACAGAAGATCTGTTGCAGCTGTTCTATGGACAGAAGATCTGTTACAGCTGTTCTATGGACAGAAGATCTGTTACAGCTGTTCTATGGACAGAAGACCTGTTACAGCTCTTCTATGGACAGAAGACCTGTTACAGCTCTTCTATGGACAGAAGACCTGTTACAGCTCTTTTATGGACAGAAGAACTGTTACAGTTTTTTTTAGCGACCGAAGACCGTTAACAGCTTATCTGTAGACATAAGACCTGTTATAGCTCTTCTATAGATGGGAAGCCTATTACAGCTCTTCATCATACATAAGATATTCCTTTTTTAACGACCTTCTGTCTTTAAAAACTATCGCTGTGTTAAATGACATTGACAACTGAAGGACTTCCTAAGTAACTGTTATTGTTGTGATTGCAATTCAAATATGCATTGCGGGTCGCTTTGCCATGACCTTGCCTTTGTTTTGATGGCAATCTATAAAAATAGACATTTTAAAATGCACCACCTTTTTGTTTCATTAAAATGCTGAAAATGTTTTACTAAATAAAATTTATGTGATTTTGGAAATGTTTTAAAAATGGGTTTACATTTTGTGTTGATGGAAAAAACAGTTGTTTAATTGACATTGAGTAGAAAAAGGAGAATGTTTAAAGTCTAAAGCTAAATTTAGATGAAATAAGCCAAATATTCAGCAACCACAAAAATATATAAAAATTTATGTGTATATAATTATGTGATGAGAATTTAAATCTGTCTTATGCCGTTTCAAATCACTTCATAGCGAAGAAAAATTCGGGCCAAGAAAATTCAATAGTCTGAGGAAACATGTCTTTAGATTTATTCTCCAAGTGTTTTCTATTGAATATTTGAAAAAATCAATAATTTTTATTTATTAATAAACTTGATGACAATTGATTAATATCTCTATCAAATCAGATAATGAAAGCTCACATTTATTTTATTTATGCTAGGCGACATTTAAATTTATTCCGTTTTTTCAGCACCCTTCCAGCACCCTTGAACAACAATGGAAGGCAATGCCAATTTTCGCAGTCACTTCGCTAAAATTCATTGCAATGATTTATGTTAACCATAATTATGCTCCTCTCTTCCTCCACGGAGTCTATTAGCCTTCAGGCAATAAAAACCATTTGCCAATTCAAATCCATGCAATCATAACATTGCCCACCCAAACAACCTCAAATGCAACAATCAAAATGTAAGGTAACGCCAAATTAAATTTACAACAATTCTTCGAAGTAAGGAGACGCCAACAACAAAGTCATTGAACTTAACACACACATTTACACATTAAAAAAATAGACTTGAGATGGTAAACCATAAACTTATTTTAATGCAGACTTACAATTGCCAAACCATTTGGCCATGATTATCAGTTTGATGCATGGCGCACACAATGGAGAAAAACACACAGGAGACACCTTGTAATCTTTGTTGGAAACCAGATTTCAAAATCGCGATTTGGATGAAAATCGCAAGCGATTTATTAAGACCATAGCCAAAATCATAGCCACCGAAAATATTTGGAAAAATCTATAACGAGATTTCCACATAAATGGTTTACGACAGTTCATTGTCATAGTCAAAACTAGATAAAAGTATAACTAACAACTTAAGGTCTCCTTTCACAATTTTTGGTAACGGCCGAAAAAGTCGTTTGAAATCTCAGTTATTCAAAATTACACAAAAAAAAAAAACAAATAAAATAAAAAAAACAAATGTACAGATAGAGAAACTTTCAGATTTGAACAGGTATTTTATCTACTGAAGATCTTTAACTGAAAATCTGGCTTCAGAAGAGCTGGAACTGGTCTTAGGATCCAGAAGAGCTGAAATCGGCCTTCTTGCTCCAGAAGAGTTGTAACGGATTTTTCGGCTTCAGAAGAGCTTTAATTAAACTTTTGGTTCCAAATGAGCTGTTGCATGTCTTCTGTTTGCCAAAGTTCTTTTGGCCCGAAAAGAGCTGTAACAGGTCTTCTTTCCCCAAAAAAGATGTAATAGAATAGCAGTAACATGTCCTCTGGCTCCAAAAGAGATATAACAGGTCTTCTGGCACTAGAAGAGCTTTAATTGGCCTTCTGTCTCCAGAAGTGATGTGAATGATCTTATGGCTCCAGAAGAGCTGTAACTGGTCTTCTGGCTCCCGGAGAACTGTAACTGGTCCTATGACTCCAGAAGAGCTGTAACTGGTCTTCTGTTTACAAAAGAGGTGTAAGATGTCTTCCGTTCACAAAAGAGGTATAAAAGGTCGTCTGTCCAAGGAGGAGTTGCAAGAGTTATTCTGTTCATAGAGGATGTGTAAGAGTTATTATGTCCACAAAAGAGGTGCAACAAGTCCTCCGTCCGCAGAAGAGTTGTAACAGGCCTTCTCTTTACCAAGGAGCTGTTACAGGTCTTCTTTCCACAAAAGAGGTATGCCAGGTATTCTCTCCACAGAGGTCTTCTCCACATGTCTTCTGACCACAGACGAGCTGTAACAGGTCTTATGTTACAGGTCTTATGTTACAGGTCTTCTGTTTACAGAGGAGCTGAAATAGGTCTTCTGTCCACAAAAGAGGTATAAAAGGTCTTCGGTCCACAGAGAAGTTATAAAAGGTCTTTTCTTTACAGAGGAGCTGTAACAGGAATTTTTCCCCCGTGTGAGGTATGAGAGGTCTTCTGTTCAAAGAGGAGCTGTTACAGGACTTCTCTCAGGCAACAGGTCTTCTCTTCACAAAAGTGGTATAAAAGGTCGTCTGTCCAGAGAGGAGCTGTAAGAGATCTTCCGTCCACAGAGGAGCTATAACAGGTCTTCTGTCCACAAAGGAGCTGTAACAGGTCTTCTATTCACAGAGGACCTTTAACAAGTCTTCTATTAGCAGAAGAGCTATAATGGGTTTTCTGCCCACAGAAGACCTGGAATAGATTTTCGTTCCAAAGAAGAGCTGATACAAATCTTCTGCCCATATAAGAGGTAGGACAGGTCTTACAGCTCTTCTTTTTCCTAGTACTACTTTTTATTATATGTAAAAACCGTTTTTAAATTATTCACATGTCGAAGAATCATTTGCTAATTCTCTGCCTTAGACAAAAGACTGAAGACACGAACTTTTTTATATTCTCAAGAGTCAGAGAGAGGTTTAGTCGTATTATTAAGTTTTATGTGGCCAATTACCGGAATTAATTGTACTAATTAATATGCTAAGAACTCCACAAGTTTTCAGTTCAAATTTACCAATTAATCTACCATAAGACTTAACAAAAAATTAAGGAACAATTCTGTGGTCAATCGAATTTTTGAAAGGCCTCCACATGTGTGGGAGGAATTTGCATGCCTATGAGCTAACCTCCCATGTTTTTTTGTTAGGCAGTTATGTTAAATAATTTTATAATTTAATTTATAATTTATCTAACTCGGGCAGACATTCATCTAATAAAGTTCCATTCTCCAAAGGTTTTTTTTTTTTCAAATATCGGAGATTTGTTTTTTATGGCCAAATGCCCAGCTGGAAACAATTTTAAATGCGTTAAGAGCGAAATGCGTCCGTCAAAACTTTATTTTTAAAACGTGATATGCATTTGTAACGGTCTGTCTTGAAAAAAAAAACTCCCCATCCATTAGCTAGTTTATTACCAAAAATTTGCGTTTAGTTATTTGATGGTGAATATCAAATTAGTCTTTTTCCGTTTTTTTTTCTGAAATTGAAAGTGAGGAAAAACAACAACAACGCCGAATGTTGTGTTAGACGGCGTGTGAATATTTATTTAAGAGTGGCATCAAGGGCCACAGACAAACAAACATTGCGTAATATTTACAAATATTTTCGGTTTTATTTGGACATTTGATTACTTTCACAAATGTCATAATCGCCGAGAAATGTCGATACGTGTATCCATGTTGAGGGGTACTGAATGTCAAATCAAGTAATAATAAATTCAATTGCGTTAAATTACATGAACAGGTGGGTTAGGGGGCGAGTAAGGGAATGAGTGAGCGGGGTAGGGTATGTCTGTGGGAAGTTTGTTTGTGTTTTGAAGGAGTGGTAATAATTTCAATTTATTTGTTAATTGTTTTTGTTATTAATTTGAGCATTTATGTTAAGAAATGTTTGTGATGTTTTAAATAGTATTTTTTTTTTCAAATAATAGTGCAAAAAAATAAAAAATACCTGCAAATTATTATAGTTGATTAATTGTAATTACCTGCAATGAAGGAGAGAAAAGTTAAAAACATGGTTAATTGTTGTTAATTAATTAATAAGTTTTTATGAGAAATAAATATTTGTTATATAATTTTTATGAAATGTTATGATTTCAAAATGGTAAATTTAGTAAATAACAGAACGAATATATTTCGAGACCCAATAAAATCTGAGAAAAATAATAGGAGTTTTTACGCTGCAACTCTATGGTCTTCAAAATTTCTTAAGTTTGGGGAATTCCTTATCTATAAATACTAAATAATTTTGACCGACAGTTTTCAATTGGTTACAAACCCAGAATATCAAATTGTAGTTCATTCATTTAAAAAATCCAACCTTCAAAATATAAATAACTGGGAACTATTGCAGAGCCAGAATCTTCATTGAACAGCTTTTGTGAGGATGCGGTCCACTATAAAGAGGACCTTGAAAATTCTTTACCGACGTAAATTCAAAATGTAAACTGGTATGAAACATTTTCCATAGGTCGATGTTATATTTTGGGTGAAACATTGAAAATGTCGATATTTAGGAGATACCGCCGGCGAACTCTGTCAACGCCATAATTCCCCATAGTTATAATTCGAATTTGTTCGCCAAATTTTAAAGCTATGCATAAAATAGGGTGACCTCTATTCTGATTTTACAAACGGAGTTGTCTAATTCGACTCAGAATTTTATGCTGGTCAAGTAAGCTGGGTGAGATGAAAAAAAAAAAAAAAACTGCAACAAAGTCAAACGCCATAATTTTTACATTTTTTTTCTAAATTTTATTGAATGAAAAAAAATGTCGGAAATAGCATCAAATTTTAGAAAAAGTTTAGATTTGTTCGAATTGGTCACCTTTGGCACGAATTATGGCCTTGCTCTGCGGTGAATTATGGTTGCTCTGCGGTATTTTGGTGCATTCCCTGCGAAGCGCTTGCTTGAGGTGATCGACACATTTGTATTTTTTAGTGCCAACCTTGCTTTCCAAAATACTCCAGACAATAGTCCAACGGATTGGCTTCCGGAGACTTTGGTGGCCATTGTGCACTGGAAATGAAGCGAGGAACCTCATTTTGTAACCATTCTTGGGTAGCGCGTGCTGAGTGCGATGGTGCTGTGTCCTGTTGAAATGTCCAATGTCTGCGACCAAAATGTGTGCGTGCCCAAGGCTTTAATACACCCTCCAGAACATTTTCGCGAAAATATTCGGCATTTATTCCGAGTCCACGGTCGATTAATACGAGCGGAGTGCAATTATCAGCTGTTATGGCATGGCATGTATAGGTCCACGTTTTGGTATAGCCCCCATATAAAGGTACCTCCCGATATTCGGTATTTTGATAATTTTTTCCACATTTGTTAACGGATTTGTCTAAAAATTGGTATTTGTTGGTCATAATGGGTTCCAGCTCCGGTGGAAAAACATTTCATGTATGGGTCCACGATTTGGTATAGCCCCCATATAACGGTACCTCCGGATATTCGGTTTTTTTGCCACATTTTTCACTGATTTGTCTAAAAATTGGTATTTGTAGGTCATAATGGGTCCTAGTTCGTGTGGCGAAACATTTTATGTATAGTTCCACGTTTTGGTATAGTCTCCATATAACGGTACCTCCCAATATCCTAATATGATTTTTGACACATTTTTTCACGAATTTCTCTAAAAATTGTTAGTTGTAGATCATAATGGGGCCCTGTTCGTGCGGCGAGTCATTGAAATTATAAGTCCACGTTTTGGTATAGCCCCCAGATAATGGTACCTCCCGATTTTCGGTAATTTGATTTGATTTTTGCCATATTTTTCACGGATTTGTTCGAAAATTGGTTTTTCTAGGTCATAATGGGTTCTACCTCCGTTGGCGAAACATTGCATGTGTAGCTCCACGATTTTGGTATATAACGGCATCTCCCGATATTCGGCATTTAATGCACTCTGTAACAACAATATTTGGGGAAATATATCAAATGCAGCTCAGAAATACCTTTGCTAAATTTTATCGAGATCGGTTCAAATTCGGATATAGCTCCCATATATAACTTCGTCCGATTTACGTTTTATTGTGCACCAAACATCTAATATTTGCCCAAATAGGATGGAATTTGGCACATGTGACCGAATTGAGTCTAGAAGGTAGTATGCCAAATTTGGTGAAAATCGGTTCAGATATGGCTATAGCTCACATATATATTGTTCATCCGATTTGTTGCATTTATTGCCCACAGCCGTAATATGCACTCCGTGACAACGATATTCAGGGAAATATATGAAATACAGCTCAGAAATATATTTGACAAATTTTATCGAGATCGCTTCAGATTGGAATATAGCTCCCATATATATCTTTATCTGATTTCAAATTAATTTTGCACCAAATAGGCAATACAAGTCCGAATTTAAAAGATACAAATGCTTCGCCATATTTTGTCCTTTGAACTTTAAATTACAATTATAATCATTGCGTGTATGATTAAATTCTCCCATAAAATCTTTTAAGTGTTATGTAGATCTCTACAAAATAAGCAAAGTGATGTAGGGTATCATAAAGTCGGCCCCGCCCTACTTTAGTACTTTCTTTACTGGTTTTGTTATGCATTCGTTCATAGCTTTTTCTCGCTTGCGTTAATTTGATTAATTCTAATAAATTTTATAATAAACACAAAATCAAGCAAATTATGCAATATTGGAAATTTATTAGCCAGTAGCTAATTGTTAACAAATACATTACGACAAAACCACCGACGAAAAAATGTTCAAATACCCCCCAACGAAATTTGCATAATAACCCAATATGGTTTAAATAAATATGAATCCAAAGAGAATTAAACGAGACCTCTGGTCACAGAAAATTTCCCTCACGTAGCAAACATTTAAATGCTACGTTTAAGCATTTCCCCATCGGCAACCAAGAAAAGCAAAGAAAAAAAAAATAAAAACAACAAAAAACACCGGCAAAGTTACGCATTACCACCAATTGTTAAGCTGTTCGCTTGTTTTGGTTTTCGAGGGTTTCGGTTGCAATCCAAAACTTCCGTTTAATGTATTTTGAACGCATGCCACCACGACCGCAGAGGAGATGTTGTAATACATAGATTTATGTTCTGTTTTTGTTGTTGTTGCTGTTGGTTTTCCTTAGATTAACAATTATTAGCTAATACTTTTTTTGTGAGTCAAGCCAGACATGTTGTTGTTGTTCAAAATGTTAACAAGCTAAAGGCATGAAAAATATATTGTCCAAGTTTTGAATGTCATATCAACCATAAAAAAATAAAACTTTCGCTTTTGTTTTTATTTTTCTCTTTGGATTCTCAACCCTGCAGAGAGTTAAGAAAGATAGGGAAATATACGAAATATATTATTTTAAAATGTAAATGGAAAAAATCTTGTCCACCAAATGTTAATGAACTAACGAAAGTTTTATGTTTCATTTTATGTTATTCACCACATATTTTATTTTAATAAAAAAAAAAACGAAAAAAAAAAAAATAATTTACATTAATTAACAATTTTACACTCTACTGATTTTATCTCTATGCTATAGTAGCAATAAAAGCTTAATATTTTTATAACCATCATTTACGGATTTAAATAGGCAAAAGAAAATCATGAAAACTTTCCTGTTTTACGGCTGAAATATACTAAGCTTAATCTCTATTTTCAACCACAACTTCAAACATGTTGGAGATAAACATCTTTGAAAAAAGTGTGAAGAGCCATTGTCATGGCTGTTTTGAGACGCACTTCTGCTGAATGTTTCATTTTTTGACTGAATGAAAAAAAACCAAATTCCTATAATTAGGCTTGTAGTGGGGTGTGTACCACATGATTAGCTTAATTTAGCGCACCGCACATCTCATTAGGCTATCTTAAGCTCAGTCACGTAACATGGGTACAATAATCGATAATTACTAATTACAGGGGGACATAATCATGGAAGTAGTGAAATTTTACGAAGACGTCAAGGAGAGAGGAAGGGAAACCTATAGAAGACAAGAAGTCTACTCATATGAGACCAGATTTTCAATTTCTTCTCATAGAAGAGCTATAAGTCCTATGATAGTAAAAAACAGAAAACCTTTTCTAAGAAGAACTGAAGGTCGTAGCCCAGAAGAGCTGAAGGTCTTGTCCTAGACGAGCTGTAGGTCTTCTCATAGAAGAGCTGTACGTCTTGTTCTAGAACAGTTATGAGCAGCCTCGAATAAAAAAATATACACAAAGCACTGATATGATCTCTCGATTTTTGGTCTCATTTGATTTGACATAACAAGGGAGACAAGTTGACCGTCACACAAAAGATCAGTTGGTCTTATTTTAGAGTATCAGTTGGCTGAAATGCAATTTGGAAGAAGAATTCGTCTTCTCATGCAGAACCATTCTGTCAACTTAAAAAAGAACAAATGGTCTCTTTAAAGGAAAGCGTAATGCCTTCCCACAATTTAGATACAGGATGAGATGAAAAAACTGCAAACAACTTCAGAGTGCTGTCATTTCCAAGCCACTCATCTGACAGCTGTTAAAATTATTCCAGTGTGACAGCTCATAATATTTACGAGCGTACAAAAAGAGCGTACAAAGAGAATTCCCCAGAATAAAAGTTATTCCTTATGGAATTCAAGCGTGATAGTGTGTTTTCCTTACATTTGGCTGGAAAACCACAAGTGGCTATCGTTAGATGACTCCAGCATTTAAATGTGAATAAATCTTTTGTGTCTAGTACCATCGCTCATTACCGTGATACTGGTAGCGTAGCCCGACATCAAGGAAGTGGACGGAAGAAAAGAGCAACATCAGCAGAAATGATTCGAATGGTAAAGAAGCGTCTTGATCGAAACACGCGTCGCAGTGGCCGAAAAATGGGTCGTGAGCTGAAAATATCGCAATATTCCATTCGTGAGATATTGAAAATGAGCTCGGTGTAAAGCTATTGAAATTCCAAAAAGTGCAAGAACTTACACCGCAACAGAAAGAAAATAAACTCAAAAGAGCTAAAGAGTTGCTTCACTTGGCCGAAAGTGGTAAACTGCGGAATTTGGGTTTCTCCGATTAGGAGACAGAGGTCAGCTGAAAATGTACACCTTCGGTAGGCTACCAGAACTCAAGCGCCGGCCATGGTGATGGTGTCAGCCGCCATAACAGCCGATGGTCGCTCACCATTCGTATTAATCGATGGTGGCATCAGAATAAATGCCGAATATTATCACGAAAATATTCTGTAGGGTGTATTAATACATTGGGCACGCAATCATTTTGGCCGCAGACCGTGAACATTCCAACAGGACTCAGCACCATCGCACTTAGCACGTGCCACCCAAGAATGGTCGCAAAATGAGGTTCCTCGCTTTATTTCCAGCGCACAATGGTCACCAAAATCTCCGGGTACCAATCCGTTGGACTATTGTGTCTGGAGAATTTTGGAAAGCAAGGTTGGCGCTAAAAATTCCAAAGTGTCGATCACCTCAAGCAAGCACTTCGCCTGGAATGGGCCAAAATACCGCAGAGAAAAATTTGGGCAGCGTGTGACGGTTTCATTGACTGTTTGAAGGCCATAATTCGAACAAATCTAAACTTATTCTAAAACTTTTTTAAATGCAACCAGTAAAGAAAGTCTTAAAGTCGGGGGGACCCTACACCACTTTGCTAATTTAGTAGAGCTCCACATAACAATTAAAAGTTTTTATGGGAGAATTCATACACGCTATGATTATAATTATAACTTAAAGTTCAAAGGACTAAATATGCCGAAACATTTGTATCTTTTAAATTCGGAATTGTATTGCCCATTTGGTGCACAATTAATTTGAAATCGGATAAAGATATATATGGGAGCTATATCCAAATCTGAACCGATCTCGATAAAATTTAGCAAATGTATTTCTGAGCTGCATTTGATATATTTCCCCAAATATTGTTGTTGCAGAGTGCATATTACGGCGGCGGTGGACAAAAATAACAAATCGGATGAACAATATATATGGGAGCTATAGCTATATCTGAACCGATTTCGATCAAATTTGGCATATATATTTTCAGGCCTAATTTGGATGTGTATGCAAAATTCCATACAATTCGGGCTGATATTACACGTTTGGTGCACAATAAAAGGCAAATCGGACATATATCTTCGTCGGGAGCTATATCTAAATTTTGACCGATTATTTCCAATTTCAATAGGGCTCGACCTTGTGCAAAACGAATGATCTGTCCAAAATTTCATCTGGATCGGGCAATAAATGCGACCTGTACTTTGTTTACAAAAATACATGGACAGACGGACAGACGGACGGACGGAAATGCATAAATCGACTCAGAATGTCAAAAGGAACTATGGGTCTATCTCGTTTCCTTCTGCCTGTTACAAACAAATGCACAAAGACCACAAAGACCCTGACCACCTTGTGGTGTAGGGTATAAAAATTATGACGTTGTTGCATTTTTTTATGTCACCCTGTAATTTCTCCTGCAAAAAAGTAATTTACTCACGAGAAACATATGACGCCTTTACACAGCAAAAACAAAAGACTTAAGACACAAACTTGGCTCAGCTATTCACCTCAGTCTCATGTTTTTCTTTTTTCTTTCTTTGGCTCCCCCCAAATGACTTCTGTCTGACTCAGCAGTCACAATGGCCAATTATTAAGTCATAGCAAACAATGTCGTTGGATTTTTGTTGTTGCCATATTTATTACTCTTGGGTATTTAGTTTGTTTTTGCTTTTTGTATCGAGGGGGTAAATGAGTGAACGAGTGAATGACTTGAGACAAATAGTTTTATGTGTTACTAATTTTTGCAAAAGCTACAACAACAACAACGCTGTAAATATTGCAACAACATGTAATAGGCTTACAGTCATCCAAAACAAATTATTTTCGTAACAAACAAACAAAGCAACAACAAAAAGAAAATAAAGTATTTTATTGCCAATTAAATATTTCATGTGTCAGAATCGAGGAAACTGGCGAGCGAGTGGAAAAAACGCCAACAATTATGAGATATTTGTGGTAAATGATATGTGAATAATTTTTAGTTTTAGCAAATATAGAATAGATTAGCCTGAGTATGCGGATTAATTGCGGGAATTTTAATATTACCTAATACGGAGTTATTGAATATGAGATAGTTGTTTGATGATTTATGGCTTTAAATATACATCACTGGCATTAAATGTGGTCAGTTGTCGGCTTAAATTGTCAGTTTAGAAAACCAATCGCAAGCTTACAAGACAAATACAGATAGTTTCAACGAATTGCAATATCTTTAAATATCTTCTCTATAGAAAAAGTTTGTAGGGAATATTTAACGGAAGGCCACCAAAAACTTTTCTCTGCCAAAGAATCGTAAAAGGCATTCTATCCTTGGAAAAATCATGACGGTACTTTTGGCCATAGATGGTCTCAAAAAGGTCTCCTGCATATAATATATCATTTAAAAATAGAATGTCGTTTTACAATGGAAAAAACACAAAAGACCCTCAAACTGTCTTCTGACAAAATTGGCGTTCTTCTTCCGATTATAGAAGAACTTAAACTGTATTCTTCATAGAAAAACGCCAACCTCAAAATACCTTCTGGTCATAGGGTACTTTTAAAACTACTCTTGATTATAGATTTTCTGGTCATAGAAAGTCTTTTGAGCACTAAAACCTTTTTATATGCTTAGACATATGGCTACATTTGAAAGGTCAAAACGTGCCTAATGGTTTTAGACCCCAGATCTATTTTAAATAAATCTGTTTCAGGACATTTGGAGTCGATATAGAGGTGTCTGTCCGTCCGTAGGACGCACGATAACTCTCAAAGGGAGTATCCGATTACATCCGTGCTTGGTACATTGTAATAATATGATACCCACCACCGTAGGGTACTTTTAATTTTTTAATTCGTCATTCATTCAGATGCAACACCTCAAATATTCGTCGCAGATATATTCCTGATCAGAATATATTAAATTTTAAGATTCAGCGATGTCCGTTGAAATAAAATTTGACACAAAGATTAAGAGATTCTATACTGGTACGTCCCGATTTTCGGAATTTTAAAGGTTTCCTTTCCACAATTTCCAACCAAAGTAGATGGAACTTGACAATCGGGGTTATTTTTGGAGATGGAACAGACTCTATTTCAAAAAATGGTCGATTCAGGTCCATTAATTGATATAGATGTCATATAACGGTACCTTACGATTTTCGGGTTTTTGCTACAGTTACCAACCAAATCAGCTGAAAATTCAGATTTTGGGTTCTTCAAAGGTCTGTTCTCTCCTTGCGATTAAGGCCTACACACTTGAATAGTTCCCAATTCCGAATAGATCCACTCCTTCCAAACCTCCCCCATAAAGTGTCAAAAGTTTAAACAATCATAGCGCAAGGTTGAGGGTACTGATCGACACTTTTTAATTTTCTGTCTTCTTTCTCCATAAAATATTTTTCATCTGATCGTTAAGGCAATTTTCTGACCCCAGAAAACCCTAAACCGGTCGTCTGAATAAAAGAAGACTTTCTTCTGTAGTCAGAAGGCTAATCTGTTGGTAATAAGTTCTTTATTGAACCCCTTCAAAAGATGTTCCTTATGGAAGTTCTTACAACTCCTTTAAAAAGTTCTTCCTTACCTAGAAGACCTTAAAAAATTTTTGGGTTGTAAAATTTCTTCGGGCTTCTAGATCACTGAAAATCATCTCTCAATAGAAGGTATATGAAATGTCAAACAGACTCTTTTAAAAGCCTTATGTTAATAGTAGACTTCTAAGAGGTCTTCTGTCAAAAATCTACAAGTCTATAGAGGATATATCTATGGAAGAACACTAAAATCCTTGATTTAACAAATCTTCTGATTTTAGAATACCGAAAACCGCCTTCTAATTATAAAAGCTTTGAATATTTGCAAGAGTTTCTCCAGGAAATCAATTCATTAAAAAATCCTACAAAAAGTTCGTGTCTTAAGTCTTTTGTATTTCTCCACATATTTCTTTAAAGGAAATTACGCCGGATTTCAAAATAACGATTTCAAAAAAATGCTACAAAATATAAACGGATTCATAACGAAATCAAAATCAAATCGACAAAATCACTTGTCTCCCTCCATACACAGACAGACAACACACACACTCACAACAATATATACCGAACAGACTGTAGAGGTTGGGGCAAAAACAAATCTATACAAAAAATATTACCACGTCTGTCTCCAAGGTACAGCGAGTGTGGGAAAATTATTCACAAAACCACACTCATACAAGAGGACGCTATGTAATCGTATTAAATTGCTATTAACTTAGATTAACCGCCATTATTTTTCTGTGTAGTAAAATCTAGAAGCAAAGCAAAAAAAGAAACTCGAACCCGAACTCAGTGCAAAAGCCAATAGCACTTGCAGAGAACGACAACAAAAAAAAAAAGTCGTAACACGCCAACAGAAACCGAACACTTAGTTATGAATGACTCATGTAAATAGTTCGACATGTCGCTTCAATAATGGAGGCAATACTCAGTTGGAAGTGCAGCTGTTGCGTCTCTGGCAAACGAGTCGGGTAATCTGCAATAGTTTTAGTTGGAGTTTATGAGGCCAGAAAGGGAGAGGGGTTATCTAACTATGTAACTACCCAAGAGTTTGCTATATTTGTGAACAACGATTTGTAATTTTGTTTTGTTTTCTATAAATCTCTGTGTGTGCCTTTGCAAGGTGTCCGCAAGAATGCCATGAAACATGCAGAACGTCATTCAGACCGATAGCTACAATTTTGATTTCCAACTTGTTGCCACCATGGATTTGTGCTTGTGCCTTCAGCTGTGTTAGTGCATTTATTAGTTTGTATCTCAGTCGATGGCTTTTGTAGCTGTTGTTGTTCTACATATTCTTTTGGATTTCGTTTTTCTTTAACCAAACAAAAGTGAGATCATGATTCCACAAGACCAACAACAACTGCAACCGCAATTAAATCGCTTATTTACATTATTTTCTTGAGGTTTCTAGACGCGTTTCATTCGTTATCTAATTCTTGTCTTGTTTGTTGTTTGATTTTTAACAAAATCTTTGTAATTCCAAAGAATTCATTGTTTTGTTATTGAAAAAGTATGGCGAAGCAACAACAACAGCAACAAAAAAGAAAATAACACAACTATGTTACTAAGGTCATTTGCGGTGTAGGCAAGAAGAATGTTGACTTCAGGTCTAAACATTATTGGGGGATGAATAAAAGATGAAATATTTGCGGTCAGATGGGTGTTGGAGATAATTTTTCATTGATTATATAATACAATCATATAAAATTCTTCAATTATGAAACTGGAGGATTTTTATACCTTACGGTACACAGAGACAAAAGACAGACGTATGTTTTACAATTTCCATGGTCTTCTTTCAAAATTCTGAATTGATTCGGCCGTGTTTGCCCTTCAGCCACTCCTGTAGCCATGTTATAATCATATTTTAGTCGCATAGAAATTTTACAGATCAGTCTGTCCAAAATGACGCATCAGTTTTTATGTGGAGAAATTTTTATAAATTTCGGCTGCAATGAGGTTTTTCCGTTATTATAATTTATAGTTTGAAAATAAACTATTTCAATAACCTCTTCTGAGCTCGAGGGCATGCCAGTCTCTGCAGATGAACTGGGCGAGCACTGAGTCTCTGTGAAGGAGATGGACGGCCACTGAGTTTTGAGAGACCAACTAAAGGGCCATTGAGTATTTAGTTAAGAATTAAAGGACCATTGAGTTTCTAAATACGACTAAGTCTCTGTGGACGAGCTGAAGGGCCAGTGAATCTCTAGATATGAACTTAAAGACCATTGAGTCTCTAAAGACGAGCAGAAGAGCCATTGAGTCCCTAGAGACGAACAGAATGACAAGAGAATTTCTACAGACCAAGAGAAGGGCTATTGGGTCTCTAGAAACGAGCTGAAGTGCCACTGAGTCTTTAGAGACGAACTAAAGGACTTCTGAGTCTCTAGGGGCGAACTAAAGGGCCATTGAGTTTCTAGAGACGAGCTGGAGGGCCACTAAGTCTCTGTGGACGAGCTGAAGGTCAGTGAAACTATAGATATGAACTTAAGAACCATTGAGTCTCTAGAGACGAACGGTGGGCCATTGAGTCTATAGAGCTAGTTGAATGACGAGAGAGTCTCTATAGACCAAGATAAGGGCTATTGGGTCTTTAGAGACGGTCTGGACGACCACTAAGACTCTGTGGACAAGCTGAAGGACCATTGAATCTCTACATATGAACCCAAGGGCCATTGAGACTCTAAAGACGAGCAAAAGGGCAATTAAGTCCATAGAGACGAGCTGAATGGCGAGAAGTCTCTATACACCAAGAGAAGGGCTATTGGGTCTTTAGAAACGAGCTGAAAGGCCAGTGAGTCTCTAGAAACGAACTAAAGGGGCACTGAGTCTCTAAAGACAAACTGTGGGGCCAATGAATTCCTAGGGACGAACTTAAGGGCCATTGAGTATCTAAAGACAAGCAGAATGACCATTTGTCTCTAGAGACGGACGGTGGGCCATTGAGTCTATAGAGACCCGGAGTTTGTATAGACCAAAAGAAGGGCTATTGGGTTCTCTAGAAACTGGCTAAAGACCCATCGAAAAGAATTAAAGGACCAGTGAGTCACTAGAGACGATCAAAAGGGCCACTGAGTGTCTAGAGATGAGCTGTACGGCCATTAAATCTCTGTAGACGAGCTGAATTGGCTCTGAGTCTCTAGATACCAGCTAAAGGACCACTAAAAGCCTAGAGACGAGCTAAAGAGCCACAGAGTTTCTAAAGCCGAATTAAAGGATGATTTGAAGCGCCAGAGAGACTCTAGAGTTGAGCTAAAGCACCTTGGAGTGTCTAAGGATGAGCTGAAGTGCCTCGGTGTCCTTAAAGACGAGCTGAAATGCCTCGCTGTCTCTAGAGACAAGCTGAATTGCCTTTGAGCCACTAGAGTCGAGCTGATAGACCACTGAGTTCCTTGAGACAAGGTCAAGGGCCACTGAGTCTAAACGAAAGGGCTATTTCCTCCCTATGGGGCTCCAGAGTCTTTTTGGACTGAAGGGCCATTTAGTCCCTGGAAACGAACGGAGGGCCGTTGAGTCTATAAACGAGTCTCCAGTCTCTATAAATAAGCTGAAGCGCCGGGGAGTATTTAGTATGAGATAAAGGTCCTTGAAGTCTCTAGGGCCGAGTTTTTGATACCCTCTGCTATGATACATACAAAGTCAAAATGAGGACCTTTAAGGAAACTTGTAAGACAGATAGGCACCTATTAGAAATTTCAAAAAACTTAAAAACGTAGCAAAAAATTCGATAAAACCTTCGGAATACCGAACGAAGGGTGTACCATTCTATGGGAAATATACCAAATGTAGACCTACATTAATTGTGTTTTGCAAAGGTGGTTGGAACCCGTAATAACCTTCAAAATCTAAATGCCAGACAACTTCCATAAAAAATGTGCTTAAATTCGTCGGAATATGCAAAAAATTGTGTTTTATGCTGTTCATGAATTTTTGTAGTCTATTGGGATTAAAATTTTTACTTCGATGACTTACAAATGGAATGACAAACATTATATACCTCCATGTTATGGTGGTGGGTATAAAAAGACTATTTGTACGGGAGCAAGAAGAGATGGTACTATACATACAAGTTGAAGGGTTGAGAAGTATATATGGCGAGTTAAAGTTCAGGACGAGATGAAAGACGAAGATATATTTGTAAGTGTTATATGTAGGCGATCAGATCGGTTATTTACTGGATAAGAGAGGAGCCTTGCTACAGATATTCTGTCTAGAGAAGTTCTTTTAAATATGTTAAGATTTCCTTGAAAGGGTCTCATTTTGTATACCCTCCACCATAGTATAGAGGGTAAATTAAGTTTGTCATTCCCTTTGTAACACTTCGAAATTTACATTTTAGACCCCACAAAGTATATATATATATATATATATATATATATATATATATATATATATATATATATATATATATATATATATATATATTTTAACAGCATAAAATTCTATGTCGATTTAGCAATGTCCGCCCGTCTGTGGAAATCACTCTAGCTTCCGAACGAAATGAAGTAGGTTGATAAAATTCTACTCAAATGTGTATTATGTCTGCAGGACTTTTAGTATTGAAAATGGGCCATGTAGATCCACGTCTTCGTATAGCCACCATATAACGGTTCCTCCCGACCCGACAACCGGAGTTGTTTCAAAATAGGTATTTAAATTTTTTAATAGATACTACGACTTAAGACAGAAACTGGGCCATACAGGTCCACGTCTTCGTATAGCCCCCATATAACGGTACCTCCCGATATTCGGTATTTTGATGATTTTAGCGACATTATTTACCGGAATTGTTTCAAATTTGGTATTTGAAGTTCGTATTGGATACTACAGCATAAAACAGAAGATGGGCTATGTAGGTCCACGTCTTCGTATAGTCCCATATGACGCTACCTCCCGATTTTGTATAATTTTATGATTTTAAAGACATTACCGGAACTATTTCACATTTTGTATTTGAAGTTCGTAATGGATACTACAGTCTATGCCAGATTATTGTCTGTGCTGATCCACGTCTTCGTATAGCCACCATATAACGGAACCCCCGGTATTCGGTATGTTGATGATTTTCGCGACATTATTTACCGGAATTATTTCACATTTTGTATTTGAAGTTCGTAATGGATACTACAGCCTATGCCAGAATATTGTCTGTGCAGGTCCACGTTCTGTAACCCTCATGGTACCTTCCTATATTCGGTATTTTGATGATTTTAGCTACATTATAAACATATTTTTTTCAAATTTCGCATTTGAATATTGTAACGGCTTGTGAAAAAAGTTGCCTTTGCAGGTCCTATAGAGGTCTTATAGGTCTTATAGACCCTAATATACATTCTGTATTTTAAAGATTTTAAAAAAATTTTTAACGGATTTTATTATTTTTGAAAATTACCAAATTTGTACCAAATAGTGGAGGGTATTCAAAGTTCGGCCCGGACGAACTTACAGCCTTTTTACTAGTTTTTGAAAATCATAGCTCTTTTATAGATCTTCTTTCTATGGTAGACTTTTAAAGGGTCCTCTCTTTGTCGAAAACTTTCTGTCACTAGAAAAATCTTAAAAATCTCTTTTTTTGTAACAACTGATTTTGAAATATTAATTAAACATAATAATTTCGCAAATTTTCATAAACATCCATTAAATTTATATGTTTGTAATCGTTAACAAATGGAAACCTATTTGTTTGCAAGCAATTTTATCATTGGCTCTTTTAAGTCATCAACACAGCAGCAGTTATTTGTTTAATAGACGTCAGTCTGGCAAATGTGAGTTCATATTTGTTTTGGCAAACTCTTTAATTATCTAAGGTAACCTCATTTTCAAGGTAACACTTATGTCGGAACCCACTTCGGTTTGTCATCATCCATGGCGAAGTGGTGGATATGTTTGTGAAAAAACTGATGGAATCTATGCTTGAAATTTGAAAACGGCAGAAACCACAAAAAGCTAATTGGAGATGTGTGTGTCAACAAATTGAGTTACATTTCAATTAGTTGGAATTTGTCATAGATGGACTGAGTTCATGAATGGAACTTGGTTTTCATTACGGAAAAGCTATTTAAAAAAAAAAAATATTTTAAATATTTTTTAACATACCAAAACGGAGGGAATATTTTTGTGGGAGTTTAAAAATTATTTACCTGGAAAGGAAAAAGAAAAATATTCGGATTAGTGTTGTTTTTATTAAGAAAACATTAGACAGTAAAGAAAAAATCATTTTGAATATTTAATTGTTCGAATGCAAAATTTTCTGAAATTTACAATAAGTTAAGTTAAACAATTACAAAACATTCAAAATGGCAATAAAAATTGGCCTGAAGTTAATACTAACTGTTTCCAATTGTAGTTATAAAGGTAGAACAAACATGTTTGAATATTTTTATACCCTACATGGTCAGGTGGTCAGAGTATTATGTCTTTGTGGATTTTTTGTAACCGGCAAAAGGAAAAGAGATAGACCCATAGTCCCCTTGATGATCTGCATAAAATCACATTCTGAGTTGATTTATGTATGTCCGACCGTCTGTCCGTCCGTCTGTCCATGTATTTTTGTGAACAAAGTACAGTTCGCATTTATTACCCGATCCAGATGAAATTTTGCACAAATCATTTATTTGGCCCAAGGACGAACCCCATTGAAAATGGAGATAATCGATTAAACTTTAGATATAGCTCCCATATATATCTTCGTCCGATTTGCCTTTTATTGTGCACCACACGTGTAATATCAGCCCGATTAGTATGGAATTTTACACGCACAACCAAATTAGGCCTGAAAATAAGTATGCCAAATTTGATCGCAATCGGTTCAGATATAGCTATAGCTCTAATATATATTGTTCATCCGATTTGTTATTTTAGTCCTCCGCAGCCGTAAGATGCACTCTGTAACAACAAGATTTGGGGAAATATATCAAATACAACTCAGAAATACAGTTGCTAAATTTTATCGAGATCGGTTCAGATTTGGATATATCATCCACATATAACTTCGTCCGATTTAACTTTTATTGTGCACCAAATGCCTAATATTTGTCCAAATGGGATGCAATTTTGGCAATTACGACCGAATTGAGTCTATAAGCTAGTATGTCAAATTTGGTGAAGATCGGTTCAGATATAGCTATAGCTCACATATATATATTTATATATATATTGTTCATCCGATTTTTTATATTTGTTACCCTGAGCGGTAATATGCTCTCCGTAACAACAATATTCAGGGAAGTATATGAAATACAGCTCAGAAATATCTTTTTCCCAAATTTTATCAAGATCAGTTCAGATTTGGATATAGCTCCCATATATATCAGATGGGCAATACAGGTCCGAATTTAAAATATACAAATGCTTCGGCATATTTAGTCTTTTGAACTTTAAATTATAATTATAATCATAGCGTGTTTGATTGAACTGATGAATGAGATGAAAAAACCTCAATCAACTTCAGACTGCTGTCATTTCTCTGCCACTCGTCCGACAGCTGTTAAAATTATTCCAATGGCAGCACATTATATTGTTTACAAGCGTACAAAAGCATTTTGGTAAGAATTTTCCAGAAAAAAATGTAATTCGCGATGTGATTTCATTTTTTTTTTGGCTGAAAAAAACAAAAAAAAAAAAAAAAAAACTGGAAGAGCACTACAGCATTTAAATGTGAATAAACCTTCATCTGTGTCTCGTACCATCGCTCGTTACCGTGATACTGACGTCAAGGAAATGGACGGAAGAAAACAGCAACATCACCAGAAATGGTTCGAAAAGCAAAGAAGCGAATTAATCGAAACCCGTGTCGCAGTGGCCGAAAATGGTTCGTGCACTGAACATATCGCAATATTTCCTTCGACAAATATTGAAATATGAGCTCGGAGTAATGCCATTGAAATTCCAAAAAATGGACTTACACCGCAATAGAAAGAAAATGGACTCAAAAGAGCTAAATAGTTGCTTCGGTTGGCCGAAAGTGGTGAACTGATAAATTTGGCTTTCTCCGATGAGAAAACATTCGTTGTCCAGCAGTTTGTAAACAAACAAAATGATCGTGTTTATTTGCCAAAGAGATCAGCTGAAAATGTTCACCTTCGGTTGGCCACCAGAACTCAAGCGCCGGTCATGGTGATGGTGTGGGCCGCCATAACAGCCGATGGTCGCTCTCCGCTCATATTAATCAACCATGGCGTCGGAATAAATGCCGACTTTTATCGCGAAAATATTCTGGAGGGTGTATTAAAGCCCTAGGCACGCAAACTTTTGGCTGCAGACCTTAAACATTCCAACAGGACTTAGCGCCATTGCACTCAGTGTTGGACTATTGTGTCTGGAGTATTTTAGAAAGCAAGGTTGGCACTAAAAAATACCAAAGTATCGATCACCTCAAGCAAGCTCTTCGCCGGGAATGGGACAAAATACCGGAGAGCAATATTCGGGCAGCGTGTGACTGTGTTATTGGCCGTTTGAAGGTCATTATTCGTGCCAGAGGTGACCAATTCGAAGAAATCCAAACTTATTCTAAAATTTGATGCTATTTCCGACATTTTTTGCTTTCATTCAATAAAATTTAAAAAAAAATATGTGAAAATTATGGCTTTTGACTTTGTTGCAGGTTTTTTTTTTATCTCACCCTTTAATTATTTCGTGTGCTCATTCTCTATCATTGTCTTAGCCCAAATCCTCTTCTCCAATTTTTTCTGCAATTTCCCAACATTTTTGCC
Source organism: Musca domestica (assembly GCF_030504385.1). Taxonomy (NCBI): domain Eukaryota; kingdom Metazoa; phylum Arthropoda; class Insecta; order Diptera; family Muscidae; genus Musca; species Musca domestica. The sequence continues at coordinate 7,949,306 of NW_026712315.1, read as the reverse complement.
ATTACCCATTTTCGTACACTTCGTTTAATCTATTTCAGTGTGCTGCTCTTTTTCGTTTTGCTACTACATTTCATCAGCATTTCTGTTGGCAATTACTTCGACTTTATTCCAGTTTGGCAAATCATTGAACTATTGTAGCCATGGCTTACATGTACAGACATACATAAGTTGGTTCCCCGGTATTTATTTGGACTGTGGGGAGATTTGATTCATTCAAATAAGAGCCAAAAAGAGATATACAGACATACAAACAATTGATTAGATTTTGCATGTGGTTTGCAAATACAGTCTTCTCCTCTCATCGTTCGGAATGCCTTACATGGCTGGCTTGATATACATTTTGTTGTTGTCTTTTCTTTACCAGTTCGAATTTTGCAATTGGCTTTGTTTAAATTATTATATTGCAAGTGCAAATTTATATCTTTCCATGCATTTCTTTTGTGTGGTTTCTTGTTTTTGTTGTTGTTGTTGGTGGAGGGGATATGTCGATGACTCTTTGACTCTCCGCTGGAGACGTTTTGCCAAGTGTTTTGCAATAGGCATTTGATGAGTGAGGAGTCAAGCGGACTTGGTGTTGAAAGAATAAACCTTAACGGTAGGTGATTTATGCGCTCAAGGTGTTGTAATCTGATTGGAAATGGGTTTTGAAATCTCAATTTGAGGTCTTTGGACCTCCCTAAAATGTAGAGAGTCACTAAAAAGCATACCAAGAGATAATTGATAAGATAGATAAGGTCTAGGTTTTAGTTTTCTATTCCACTGTTTAATGACTTCCAGGCTATCTATGAGACTTTTTGGCCCAGTCGATCGTAAAGATTGACTCCTCGATCCTTCATATCTTGTATGGGCTCATATCATCTCAAATGCAAAGCTTCATTGGCCTTTTAGCTCGTCGATAATGCCTCGCTTCGGCTCAATTATAAAAACATGCTGACGTAGAAATTTCCTATAGAGCATTCCACTGCTGCTCTTCCATATATTTCCGTAAGCCATCTGTGACCTTTCAGCTAATCTATGAAGTCTTCCCAGCCCTGCAAATCCTAAATGCTGACTGGTTCACCCAATTTCACAGCCCGTCATAAAGGCTTGGTGGCACTTAAGGCCGTCTCAGTGCCGTGAGCCTTCAGAGGAAGAGGTCCTTCAAGGACTCAGTGACTCTTAGGCACGCCTGTAGAGATCCCATGCCCCTTAAGCTCATCTATAGATACCCCCTCGGCTTTTTCATAGAAAAATCTATGGAAACTTCTTTGGGTCCTTCAGAGCTCGTCTATAGAGACTCACTGGCCCTTTAGGTCATCCATAGAGACTCAGTGGCCGTTCAGCTCGTCTACAAGGGTGCCCATATTCGACGGACCCATTTTTTTGGGCCCATTCCAATCGACGAGGCTTGTCCGCAGGCAACATTCTTTGCGTCAATTGAATTTTGTACGGGAACAAATGCAAATCAATGCGAATAATCCGTTGTAAAGTGGACCGAGCCATGTCCAACTGCTGAGAACGGCGTTTTTTGGGATGTTCTTGGGGACCTCTAAACACTGGCTCGTACGGCAGCGATATTCTCGGCCGATCGCCTTGGTCGTCTTTAATATGGCCTCTTTGGATTAGAAAGAGTCTTACCAGTCGATAATTTTTCGTATAAACGCTTAATGATGTTCTTAGAAGGCACACTTCTCACATTTTTTAAAGTTTTAAAAGCACTTTAAGTTTTTACAATTGACTTATTTTGTTGAATGTAAATTTCAACTATTTCAGAGTGCTCGCGTGGCGTGTATTGATTCATGATAAAAATCAGCTTGGACTGACGCTTCAAACGCGGTATTTTATTAAGTGATGTGACATCTCTGTCAAAACTTATGGCGTTGCCAGATGGGTCCGTCAAATATGGGCAACCCTGTATAGAGACTCAGTGGCCGTTCAGCTTGTCTTTAGAGACTCACTGGCCCTTCAGCTCGTCTATAGAGACACCTTGACCCTCCAGCTCATATGTAGAGACTCCCTGGCTCTTCAGCTTGTCTATAGGAACTTTCTGACCCTTCAGCTAGTCTATAGAGACTTACTGGTCCTTCAACTCGTCTATATAGACTCAGAGACAATTAAGCTCGTCACTTCAGGTCATCTATGAAGACTCATTGCCCTTTTGCTTGACTATAGAGACTCAGTGGCCATTAAACTCGTCTCTAGAGACTCAGTGGCCATTAAGCTCGTCTCTAGGCACTTAGTGGCCCTTCAGCTCGTCTATAGAGAGTCCTTCGCCCTTCAGCTCATCTCTAGGGACTTCCTGGCTCTTCAGCTTGTCTATGGAGACTTTCTGGCCCTTCAGTTAGTCTTTAGAGCCTCACTGGTCCTTCAACTCGTCTATATAGACTCAGAGACAATTTAGCTCGCCACTGGCCCTTGAGGTCGTCCATAGATACCCACTGGCCCTTCAGGTCATTTATGAAGACTCACTGGCCTTTTTGCTTGTCTATAGAGGCTCAGTGGTCATTTAGCTCGTCTCTGGGGACTTGATGGCCGTTAAGCTTGTCTCTAGATACTCAATGGCTATTTAGCTCGTCTCTAGAGACTCAATGGCCCTTCATTACTTCTGAAGAGACTCAATGAGCTTACACCTCGCTTATAGAGATTGTGCCACCCTTCAGACTGTCTTTAGTGACCACCTGGCCCCAGCTTGTCTATAGAGACTGCCTTGACCTTTATCTTATCCATAAAAACTCCGTCACCCTTCAGCTTGTCTCTAGAGACTCAGAGGCCCTTTAGCACGACTATGGAGACCACGTGGCCCTTTAGCTCGATTATTGTGGACTCTACACCAGTCATAAGAAATAAAATTTAAAAGGAAATTAGTACAGATTTGGTAGACATTTTTCTACGCGACATACTTTTTCTTTAAACTTCGTAAAAATGGTCCAATTGGTAGCTGATTTGAGCTATATTTTGTTCTTAGGTTAAAAATTAACCTTCTGAAGTTACAGGTGCCATATTTTATACCCATGTGCCTCAAAATTGAACTCTGAACTAATTTAAGTGCTTGTGTCTTAAGTCTTTTGTTTTTTAAGATCAGATATAGTTACATCAATATGTTAAGTCTTTTACCAAGTATGTATTGATGTATTTTTGGGTTTATACTGTCCTGTTAATCTTTTGTAAATAGGCCCTCTTCCCAGACCCAAATGGTCCTAGCTTAAATTATGAAAAATACAGGGCAAAATATAAAGGACCTTTCTCCTACGTTTAAAGAAAAAAATGTCTTAAAAACTCAATTAGTAATTTTATTTTTATATCAAAAGTAAAGACAACCCTACCCTTAGACGATGGGAGAGCCGAAGTCAATTGTTATATATACCAAAACTATAAAAATTCGCTTTAAAAACGTCTCTTTGTATTAAAAATGTTCCGGTACACCAAAAATTGCATTAATTTTCATTTCATCATTTACCACAATTGAAAGGTCATGACTTCTAACAAAAAAGCTATTTAATAAAAACTGTCACTCATGCCTGCAGTCAAAACAATTCATCAAATTATAAAGCCACAACAAAGAAACAACCCAAAACAATAATCATATTCAAAATTTCTTGACCATGAAAGTTTTGCATTTCATTTTGAGTGCTATTATCATTTCTTTTTGTTTTTCGGAATAGGGCGTATAGTAGGTTTGCCAGACAGACTAGCTGGTGTAAAGAAAGTTGTTGTTGTTGTTTTCAAACTTTGCCAAGGAAATAAAGAAAAAAAATAGCAAACATAACCAGCATTTGGCCATGGCACGTACCGTGCCGGTATGGTTGAAGATGGGAGGTTTCGAGAGCCATACCGAAGACTGTAAGTGATAGTGGGTGCGTGTTGAAAAGTAATTTCACTTTCATTTCGCTTTGTGTTTATTTTGAATTCAAAGTCACTGAAGCCAGCATAGCCGACGAGTAGCGACCATACATAAATATATACTTTGAAGCTATTATCATAATCAATATCTGAAGTTTTTGACATTCAACGAGTGGTCTGCGTGCGTAAACATGTATGGAATTATGCGTGGAGATATAATGGATGAGCGAGCAGTTGAGTGAGCATTTAAGTCAAATTGAAATTTCGCGCCGTGAAATTTGGTTATTATATAGGATAAATTAGTATTTTATTGAAAAATGGAATGGCATCATATAAGAATGCTTTTTTTTCTAGCAATGCCCTACTTTTCATTTATATTTCATTTCCAGACGAAACGGCTGAAGCTAGAACATTAAAATTGAGCATGATTGGACACAAAATTGGACAAAAAATTGAAAAAATGAAATTTTCTATGAAGTTGCTTTTGAAAATGTGTACTAAGTGTGCGAACTGTACTAAATGGTACTAAGTTTGGAATTGTTTGGTGGGTGGCAGATGAAGCTGGAATTTTGAAATTTTGTATTGAGATTGATGGTTGGTTTGTGATAAAGAGGTGCTTTTGGAAATGGGTACTGCAAGTGTACGAGAAGTACTAAATAGTACTATATATTTGGTACAATCTGGTATTCTGTTGAATCAATAGTGCTTGAAATCTGAAATTTGGTATTGCCGTTGAAGTTCATGTGTCGCCTGGACTATGAAGGTAGTTTGGAAATGCTTCCTATATTTGTGGAAAAGAACTAAATGGTACTAAATTGTAGAGAGGTAGAGCTGCAGTCCTCAAATATTGATATTAAGGTCTCTGTTGGTATCTGGAAACGAAATATGGAGGTGGTTTTGGAAATGTATATTATAATTGTACGAAAGATACTAAGTGGTACTAAATTTGGTATTGGCCGAAATCCTAAAATTTAGTATAGATGTCACTGTTGTTGTCTGTGGTCAAGATATGGATTTCGTATTGGAAATGTGTACTATAATTTTTCGAAAAGTACTACGTGGTACTAAATTGGGTAGAGGATAAAGAGATAGAGCTGGAATCCCGAAATTTGATGTTTATGTCTCGTTTGGTATCTGGTGTAGAGATATAGAGGAGCAAATGTTTATTTTAATTGTTCGAAAAATGTTAAATGGTACAAATTGCGGATCGCTGTTGGTGTCTAGGATGAAAAGACTTAGATTGTATTGTATTCTACAGATCATCTGCAGATTGGAAGCCTTCTGCTGGTTTTGTATGGAGTAGTTCGTCATGGATTTTCAGCAGGTAGGAAAAATCTAACAGTGTAATCAACGAGAAATTTTTTTATTGGAAAGAAATTTCAACTGGCCTCCGGAACAGTAATGGCGGATTTTAATTTTGGATAGATGAGATCTAGATTGTTTTGTATTCTACAGATCTTCTGCAGATGGATGGCCTTCTACTGGTTTTGTGGGGAGCAGTCCTGCATTTTTGTGCATTTTTTTTGTCCACCGAAACAGTAATCGCTGATTTTATTTTTTAATATTTTAAACAAGCACAAGAGCTATAATCGAGGGTTTGGAATGATTTGTTCGAATGCGGGGTTTGAAGACCCTCCTAAAAGATTTGTCCTGTATAAAATGACTTTTGAGGGACATCTAGATCTCTGTTTTTGTTTTAAGAATTTCCAGGGCTACAATCGGGATTTTTAAGGGTAATTAAAGCAAAATTTTTAGGGATTTGGATATTGTAGGCGTTTAAGGGGATGTGGATTTTTAAGAACCAACAGGGCGGGATAATCCATAAATGTTTATAAGAAACGGTATGCAAAGCAACCCTAGAGCTATTATTGATATTTTTGCAAAATCCTCAACGTTAAAATCGAAAATTATTAAGCGCCGCAAGAACTGTGAACGCCGATTTTAAGAAGGGTCAACAATCAGTAAATATGGATTTTTTAAAGATCGAATTTTTTAAAACCATCAAATTTACATTCATACATTAATTTTTACCGGAGTTCCGAGGGCCATTACAGCTTTAATCATATATCTCTAAAGCACAAACAAATTAAACTATAATTTTCTGTTATTGAAAATATAGTCTAATAACGACCAATGTAATGCCACTCCCAGTTATTTTTCCTTTTTAATTCATATTTTTCCCAAACAATTTATATGATAATTAATGTCTCTGAATAGAAAATTCCAAAATAAGATGATATGCATTTTTTTTCATCCACTTCTCGTAAAGTTTAACAACAGCAAACAAAAGACTTAAGACACAAACCCTATTCACGAAAAATTTCCCTAGCTTGCCAAGCAAGAAAATTTTAAAACAAAACCAAACAATATATTTTCCATGGCTAGTGTCACACTGCCAGCAACTGTCATTATCGATAGACACACCAATCAGACGGCCACTCAGCCAAAAAAAAAAAAAAAAAAATAAAAAATAAAATAAATAAATAAAAGAAATTAAATGAAAGTAAGAATTTCCAATTGAATGCAAAACAAAAGACACTCACACACATACTGGCACACAATGAAAATGAAATCACTTTCATTTTCTTCGACACCATGATTTTCGTTTGTTGACATTTCAAAGTAATTGTTCGTTCGACAATATATTGAATTATTTTCTCAATTACATAGAGAGATACTCACTCACTCGAATAAATATAATATTCAATGTCCATGGGAATGTCTGTCAGTCTGTCTGATGACAGGCTTGATTACTGCTATGCAATAACAATGTCATAATTTATTGAAAGCAAACGAAAAAAAAACCTAATATGTGTTTTTAATTCAATAATGGCAAAAATTAATTTGAAAAATTTCTACTGAGTCGAAGATACACGCACATGGTGAGGGTCACCTGAACGTAAAAAGAATTACCAAAAAAAAAAAAAAGAAACTTCCAAGAGTTGCCATAAAATTTCAAAAAATATTTTTTATTGGCAAATAACAAATAAATAAACGATATAAACATCAAATCTACAAATATGTATCTAGCGTGTGCTGCACACACACACACGCTAACACCTAGCCATATCTAGTTGCCATGTAGACTTTCTAAACAGAGCAATTTATTATAAAAAAAAATATAATTTCATTGTATTTATCAGATAGTAGCTATAAAAAATAAAAGAAGTACTACAGTAACAACACGTAGTCATAGCAATGTCTGCACGAAATGTTAAAGAAACAAAAAAAATACTGAAATAAAACTCTTAAAAGTAAATCAAGCAAATTGTTCTCCATTTTTATGCCAACAATAACGACGACGACTAATTTAATGAGCTATAATTCATGAAATTTGCTTACAAATCAACACGTTTTGTTGTCGAAAGTTTTTATCGTTGTCATTTTTTTCTTTAATTTTAAAATTGCTCTGATGAAATCAGTGAGATAATCGGAGGAGAGAAGAACACAGGAGACCACTTCTTATAATCTACCATTTGTAAAAGACTTGATGGAGAGAAGGCCTATTGATGACTTTGTTGGAAAATCTGTTCATGGTATTTTATGAATGAATTCTATACAGGAGCCGCAAGTTTTTAAAGGTTATTGAAGCACTTTCAAAGGCGACTTTTTAGAGGACCATAGAAGCTGTCATCGAGGATTTTTTAAAGATTGCCACAATGCTGCATGACCATGCCCGACCATCAAGTTGAACTTTTAAAGGACCAACATGGCTATAATATATAATTCTCTTAGAGTAACACCAGATCTATTATCACAGATCTTTTAAAATACCACCAGAGCGGATTAAAAAAAAAACGCTAGGGCCACAGTAGCAGATTGTTAATGATCCTTCAGAGCAAAAGTACCAACAAATCTATAATCATTTTTTTAAAGGAACACCCGAAAAGACCAGCATTGTATTTGGTGGTTTTAAATGACCAAAAAAGTTAAAATTCTGATTTTTTAAGGGCCACCAAAGTATTTTTTTAATATATATATAATATGAAAATTTAAAGGACCACTAAAGCTTTAGTCACTATTTTTAAAGAGCAGAGCAATAATTGAGGATATTTAGAAGACCCCGAGACCAGGGTGTTAAGTTTTGGAATCGTGTGTGTTTTAAAGGAATTTGAATGTATTTTAAAAGGACAAACAATACTGTACATGTGTACCAAATGTACTTTTTAAATGATCGAGCACCTTTTAAGGACCGCCAGAACGAGGGGTTTAAAGGAGCTTCCGAACAGATATTTTTAAAGGATCGTCATGCCGGAGATTTCTAAGTACTACTACAACTATGATCGCTTTTTTTATTTTGAAGTACCAAAATGTGCCTCATTACTAAAGGACCACTAAAGCTTTAACCAGATTTATATAGCATCTCAAAAGCAGATATTTTGAGGACACCGCAGCTATACTTTGCATTTTCGGAAGAACCACCATAGCGGATTTGTTAAAGAGTACCAGGGAAAATATCGAGAGTTTTTAGGACCATCAGTGTTAAAATTTAGAATTTTAAAAGGACTTGCGGAACAGATTTTTAGTGACCCGCAAGGACTATAATCGCTGTTTTTTAAGGACGTTTAGAACAGTAAATGTGAATTATTTTTTAATACAACCCATCGCGGATTCTAAAGGAAAGGAGCATCGCCATCTATAGTCATATTTTTTAAGTACTCAAAGAGCTGTTTATATTTTTTAATTTTTGAAAAGGACTCAAGAGCTAATTTTTAAAGAGCCACCAATCATAAACATCTAAAGAACCACTTATTTTTCAAAGGACAACAGGAACAGATTTGTAAAGGACCTTTAAAGGACAAAGATTGTTGTGGTACAGGACAATTTGACCCATAATCGCTTATTTTAAAAAGGACCACATGAATAGATTTATTAAAGACAAACCAAGCTATAATCGATGGGCCACCAGTGCGTGAATCGATGTATTCTTAAAAGCATCAGAGGAAAAGACTATTACTGATTTTTAAAGACGCCAGGACGTATTTTTTGAAGTAGATTTCTCAAGGATTAAAATTATGATTCCACTACAGCAATAATAAAGGTTTATCTTTTAAAGGACGAACTAATTTTTTTTTTGCTGAAGGAACTCTGAAGATTTTTTGAGGGTCTCTACAGCAATTATCAACAAATTTTAAGGAAAACAGCAGAACTATAATTAAAAAAAAAAAAAAAAATAAGAATAGCGGATTTTTTTTAATGCCAACCAAGTTATAATCCAGTGGTTTATATTGATTTTCTAAGATTGTGGGCCTGAGTTTCTCTCAGCGATGTGACATTTGGAGGTTCCACCAAAGGATCTTACGTCCATTGGTAGTATCAAGTGAGGAGCTGACTGTGTCCAAGACACTCATTTTCAAAATTGCATAGATTCTAAGATCGAGTCATCAATTTCATTGTTTTCATTTGGGTTATCAAACTCTTTCCCAAAATTGCATTGGCTATAAAAAATACTCTCAAATAAAGGAGTGAAATTGACAAAGATTTTTATCCTTGACAATATTTTCAAGGTGTCAGTTTGCCAAAAGCTAACAGATAGAATGGACTCTCTTCTCGTCTACTAAAGACTCTAGAAGTATTTTCGGTGTTTCTCGGTACTCCATTCCGTAGTGAGTTATATGAATCATGACATGGACCAATCTTTAGACCCTCTGATACAAATAATTAATGGAATTCTCATTAATGGGGTGATGTCCTCACAAATCTGATTCTGAATCATAAATAAAATTATTGCGTGGTTTATTTGCAGAGAAGGCGTTAGAAAGACCGAAGTCAATCTAAGTTTGATTGAGTTTTTAAAAAGTGTAAAGCCTTAACCAAACTCAGATTGTAAGGATAGGCAAACGTGGCTATGTCGGCTCTAAATATCCTTTATCTGGTTTCTCTCAAAAGGATATGGGTCTCAAATAGTTATCTAGACGAAGTAAATGTTTCACGTATCCAACGATGTAAGCAAAAGAGTGAAGGCAAACAGAGCGACCGCTTCCTTGAATGTACATTTTGCCGCACGTATTTATTTATAAATATTATATAGATTTTCCTTACATAACCCTTGAACTTTTACATACCAACATTTAAATTATTTTTTTTATTTATATATTTTTTTTTTCAAAATTAGGTGTGAATGCTGTCGTTCATAATTTGTTATGTTATTTCTATGGAATTCGAAACTCTTCTAACCCGTTTGGGATTACCTCTAAAACTGCATTCACACTCACTTTCATTTTTATTTCGGAATATATTTCACTTTGCATATGACATTTCAACTCCACCTCAACATGATGCATTTTTGTTTCGAATAGGTGAGTTGAGCTGAACTGAACTGAACTGATGATGATGACGGGTGAATAACACTTCTGATTTAACATTTTTTTTTCATTAAAAATCCCTGTGTTTTTCCAAAGAAACAGCTTCAAATTTTATAAACTATGGAAATTGGAGGCTTTATGACTTTGGCCGTAGGCCGGTTTCTTCTACGTCATCTTCCACTCTTTCGCTGTGTCAACAGGTATTATTTATAATAATAATTGATGGTGTGATTTGAAAGACATACCCATAAAAGATGGCAGTCAGTGAGTCTATTGTAAAGTTGTTACAAACTTGACAATGATAATGGCCATCAGTGAGAGTTGCCAGTTGCCCAGACAAATGGAGAGAGAGACAGAAGTAAAATAACTGGCATAGATTATCTTCATCATCTTCTTCATCGTTGTCGTCACTATAATGATGATGATGATGTTGATTGCATGCCAACGTTTTGATTTTAATGAGTTCAATGGTTTAGTGACATTGTTCATTTTTTTTCGTTTTTTTCTTCGTTACTTTTCTTCTCTTTTTTTGAGAAAAAGCCAACGAACAAAATATTTATGATCCAGAAAGAAAGAAATAAAACAAGAAAAAAAACTTTCGCTTTTCTTCTTAATTTACATTGTAACAAAAAGTAAAAAAAAACACAGGAAAAGAAAATAATAAGAATTTTCGTATTAATATTTATTGTTATTTTACACAAATATATACTTTGGTGGCTCAAAAGAAAGAAAAAAGTATTCAATTTGAATTTCCCATTGATTGAAGAGGGGAGATAAAATTCACATTTACTTTTTTAATTATTGTTTTAATGGTGTTTCTTTTTTTTGTTTTTGTTTTTTCCTTTTTTTGACAAAGAAAATTATGTTGAGTCATTTTCTTCATTCTATCTTGTCATGGTTTTTGTGCCATTGCCATTGTCAAAAATGGCCTATGGCTTTTAATGGACCAAAACTAACTTGACATTGTTCTCAATGCAATCTAAAAAGGCAATTGAACGCATTTTTTAATTTATGTTTCTTGTGCAAGTTGTGCTTTGACGCGTTTTTTCAGAATTTTCAAGAGGAATGTTATTTTCAGGTTTGTGTCTTAAGTCTTTTGTTTTCATGCATTTGGAAATAGATTAAAGCAAAGAGTATATTTTGGATTTTAATGAAAACGAAAAAAAAAAAAATCTTCGTAAAAAGTAGAATTTGAGAGTAGTTGAAGTTCGGTAACAGAAATTTCTGATAATGTGGTTTACTTTGTATCACATGGTGTCAAATGACCAAAAAGGATTATGTTAGGTTAAAAAACTTGATGAAATTAGAAGAAAACATAGTTTTATCAATAAAAGCCATTTTTTCTGCTCATCAAGAATTCGAAAAAAAATATTAATAAACCTTTTTGGCATCCTACATATCTAGTTGATTGAAATATTTGTGTTTTTATACCCTCCACCTTGGAAAGGAGGGTATATTAAATTCGTTATTCCGTTTGCAAAACCTTTTAATACTCGTCATAGACCCCATATATACAGGGTTAGATGAACAAACTGCAACCAACTTCAGACTGCTGTCATTTCAAAGCCACTCATCCGACGGCTGTTAAACTTATTCCAGTGACAGCTCATTATATTGTTTACAAGCGTACAAAAGCATTTTGGGAGAATTTTCCAGAAAAAAATTATTCTTGATGGAATTCAAGCGTGATAGTGTGATTTCTTTACATTTGGCTGGAAAACCACAAGTGGCTATCGTTAGAACACTCCAGCATTTAAATGTGAATAAATCTTTTGTGTCTCGTACCATCGCTCGTTACCGTAATACTGGTAGCGTAGACCGACGGCAACATCAGCAGACATGGTTCTAAAAGTAAAGAAGCGACTTGATCGAAACCCGCGCCGCAGTGGCCGAAAAATCGCAATATTCTATTCGGCAAATATTGAAAAATGAGCTCGGGGTAAAGCCATTGAAATTCCAAGAAGTGTAAGAACTTGCACCGCAACCGAAAGAAAATAGACTCAAAAGAGCTAAAGAGTTGCTTCGCTTGGCCGAAAGTGGTGAACTGCCGAATTTGTTTTACTCCGATGAGAAAACATTCGTTGTCCAGCAGTTTGTAACAAAATGATCGTGTTTACTTGCCGAAGAGGTCAGCTGAAAATGTGCACCTTCGGTTTGCCACCAGAACTCAAGCTCCGGTCATGGTGATGGTGTGGACCGCCAAAACAACCGATGGTTGTTCTCCTCTCGTATTAATCGCCCGTGGAATTAGAATAAATGCCGAGAATTATCGCGAAAATATGCTGGAGGGTGTATTAAAGTCTTGGGCACGCAGAATGGTTACAAAATGTGGTTCCTCGTTTCATTTCCAGTGCACAGTGACGACCAGAATCTCCGGATACCAATCCGTTGGACTATTGTGTCTGGAGTATTTTGAAAAGAAAGGTTGGCACTAAAAAATATCAAAGTGTCGATCACCTCAAGCAAGCGCTTCGCCGGGAATGGGCCAAGATACCGCAGAACAATATTCGGGCAGCGTGTGATGGTTTCATTGGCCGTTTGTAGGCCATAATTTGTGCCAAAGGTGACAAATTCGAAGAAATCTAAAGTTATTCTAAAATTTGATGCTATTTCCGACATTTTTTGCTTTCCTTCAAAAAAAATTTAAAAAAAGTAAAAAATTATGTCTTTTGACTTTGTTGCATTTTTTTATCTCACGCTGTTTATCTGATGGCTGTTTAAAAAAAGTAATATTTGGATGTTTTCGTATTGGAAACATTCGGATGGTCTCCTGAAATTAAACGATACAGTTCTGCTTGAGAAAAGGAAGAAAGGAAAAGGGTATTCTGTGTATATCCTAAAGAAACATCATGTTCTATGGATAGAAGACCTTACGGATATTGCACGTCTTCTATAGAAAGATTGATGAATATTCTACTAACTTTAGATAGCCTCCTTTATATCATTTATTAATTAAATACATTCCAAGGTTATCCTCTGATTTGAAGACCTTCTATGTGGGTTTTATGGCTAGAATATCTTCTGGAGCTTATCTAAAATATTCAATTTTCTTGAAATAAATTATCTTTATAAGATCTTCAATAGATGGAATAGCCTTCAGGAGATTTTCTGTTGATATGATTTTGTTGGTGACATTTTGGAGATCTTTTAAGATGTTTCAGTAGGTTTTCTAGTAAATTAAACCTTTCTGTGCATTTTGAGAAAATCTTGTGGTAGAAACTTTAAAGAATTTAGAAGACCCATTCCAAAGTTGTTCTTTACAAGGTCTTCAATTCATGGAATAACTTCAGAGGATCATCTCATGATATGCCTTTGTTGGTGACAGAGAGATGTTATAAATCGAGGTGAAATTTTGGCATGCATTTTATGACGTGTGCTGGATTTTACCAGATTTACAATCGTCGGAGATAACCATTGATATGAAACAAAATCCTTGTCTTTTTTTAAATCCTCTAAATTTCATATAAGTTTCTCTTTTGTTTTCATTGCTTTGCGTTTTTCTTTCTTTCACTAGCAATTTTCATGTAAATATATATCTAGTGATTTTTGCCAATACTTAAACTACATCATTGGCGTAGTTATTGTTGGACGTTGACCCCTGCTTTTATTCACCCTAACCCTCACACGATTTCCCTTATAACGATGTAGCTCTGTTCCTAGGAAAATGAGAGAGACAATACCGGTATCACTTGGACGGAGAGGAATGGAGAGGAAGAGAGAGAGAATATGGATATTTTTCGGATTATTATGAAAACCCCTAGACTGAATCGAGAAACCCCATAACTTATTCAGCTACGCCAATGTCTGGATCATCGATTGAAATGAAAACGAAAGACATTGGCACACACCTAATGTAAAAAAACGAAAAAAACTGAACAAACATAAACTGAAAGTAAAAACTCTTCTTTTAGCTTTTTTTACTTGCCTTGACAGTAAATATAATAGGCATGAATTCACATCCAATTTGAAGAGCATAGAGAGAGAGAGAGAGAGAGAGGGATAAAAAAACGGTGAAGATGAAGGCGCATTTCATTAAAAAAATGAAGCTTCAAAAGTCTGCCATGAAATATAGAGATGAGTAACCAGTGGCAATAGTCAATAATAGCAACAACACTTTTGAACAAAAATTTCTCAATAATTGGAGCATAAACAAACTGCAGCTTCGACTAATACTACTTTCTTGATTCGAAACAATTCTTCGCCAAATGGTGAAAAACTATAACTGCAACTGTTAGTTGGCGTTGATGATGAGGCTTCATAGACACATAGGCGTAGGTGGGATGCTTTGGCGTAAATATATCCTTTGTAGTTTCCATTAGATATTATAAATTAAGGACTTCTACAGACAGTGTAATTGTAAATTGATGTTGTATCCAAATTTAAATATGTCGGGAGGAAGCAATTAGAGAAACATTCGCCTCCTAGGTTAGAAAAAAATTCTTACAAAAGTATTAAAAACTTCTTGTGAATTTGGAGATGATGATACTGTAAATATCTTCAGTCAATACAAAAGTTGCAGAGACAATCCTCAAAAAATCTTAAAAAAAAAAAAAAAAAACTGTTGGAAGTGAAAATAATCTTAAATCTCCAGCTCACCCCTCTTGGGAGATAGTGGTATAAGAACATTGGTCGTCCCCCTTCTTTAACTATGCTGCTTCGGTCTGAACTTATTTCCCAAGAAGTGCCCAAATAGAAAGAATGTGTCCAAATAAACGTTGAACAGATTTGCAGCTCAAACAGTTAGGGTCAACCGAATCATTGAACTGTACCGAAAATCCACCTATTCGACACAACTTCAGATGTCGTACGAGGTTATATGGCAATATAGAACTCAGTCAAGATGCTACTTTAATTTCGGAAAACGGGGTTTGTCGTTGCAAAAATTATTTTTACAAAGAGTTGGAGCCTTAATAGTAGCATTGAAACATCCAATGCCGAAATATCTGATTTGGGAGAATTTTTTAAAACCACTAGGCACCGAGAGTCTCTGTTGTAGGAGAAATATGTTTGAAATATTATGCTTCGATGGAAATGGTGTGTAAGTTTTGTAATTTGTCATGAAGCTCCTCCTCACAATTTTCAGATATTGACTTCTGTTTAGTTAGAAAAAAATGGATAATTCCTCGGAGTAAATTTAATTTTCCAGGACCGAAGACAAGATAGGCTTGTGAAAGTGGCTCAGGATTTCAAGCATTATTAGAAACCTCTCGAAAAATTAAGAGTCAAGCAAGAATTAGAGGTTTTAAATGTATGATCGTTGAGTATTTTTTTTTTTTTTGAAATCTCGGGCACGAGAGGCTTTTCTGGAGAAAGAACTATAAACTCCAAAGCAGCTTTTTTTTTTTTTTGAGAGATATATTAGAAATGACTTATAATCCCTCATTGGAAATGACAACGATGTTTTGTAATTCGACATAAAGCTTCTCCTCACAAATTTCAAATAGAGATAATAATAATTCATTATTCCTCAGAGCAAATTTAATTTACCAGAACTCCAAGAGGTATGGGAAACCTCTCTAGAAATTTAGATATAACTAAGAATGGGAGATTTTAAATATTGATTTCTTCTGTTTTTGTAAAAGTAATAAAACTCAGATCCGTTTCAACATTTGAAGAATATATATTTGTTAGGCCTTCTCCTGGCAACTTTTAGAAGTTAGAAAAAAAAGCTCACTGGTGGTATTGGTGGGAAATTTCCAAAAATTTTTGCTATAATAAGTTTTTTTCCTCAATGGCTTATCTGGAAGGTAAAGGTCTTATAGGATCATTAAAGGGCTCACTAGGATATCGGAAGTCAACGAAAGTTGTTTTTCCGAAATTCGATTATTGGAAGAGAGACTTCCTTTGAGTATGAAAAAGCTCTAAAAGCTCAAACCTGACAACTTTTAAAAATTTATTTAAAAATATGAAGAGCCGGTATTGGTGGGAGCTTTCCAAAAATTGTTGCGAGAATAAGCTTTTTTCCTTGATGGCTAATTTGGAAGATAAAGGGCTTATAGGATCATTGCAGAGCTCAGTAGGATCTCGGAAGTCAACGAAAGTTCTTTTATTCGATTATTGGAAGAGAGACTTCTTTTGAGTATGAAAAAGCTCTTAAAGCTCAAATTGCTTTGAATTTTGGAATCAGGAAGAAAACTTTAAACTTTCCCAGATCTCTTGGAATTATTTGAAAAATTTTTTGAGAGGATAGATTTCACCGTCTTCCTGCAACAGACATTTTTTGACATTCTGTATAAATTTAAAGCCTCTCTAGAATTTTTATTCTATCTGAAGTTTTGCTTATAAATTTTAGGTAATGTCATCAAGATGTTTCCTTGGAATTAGAGTAATATCTCCTAACTCGAAATCCGTTTTGTGGAGAGATTTGTATTAGGAGTGGATTCTACTTCAGCGGAAAAAGAGATGTTTGAAAGCTTTTTTGAAATTAAATTTATTATTAATTTATTTATTAAATTAAAAAAATTTCATATATCGCACATAGAGAATTCTCTGGAGTTTTGGAGGCGGATCGTTATTTTTTTTACTATCCTCATCAGAAAAACTAAAATTTATTTCCGCTTTTAAATACTCTAGACACTGAGGGATATTTTCTATAACACTCTTTTTTACCAATCTTTTAGGCAAATGTCCTTTTTACAAAAAGAAACATCCCTAGAATTAGAAGAAGTTCTGCAAAGCACCTTTTCTTTTGGCATTACATTCTGAGAACTTCGGAAAGATAAAAAAATCTCCAAGATCTGTAATTTTACTAAAATTTTGCATATGTTCACAAACATATCGACAACTTAAGGATAATATTTTCGAATCCTATTCAAAAACTAGAACTGCTACGCCACTGTCATTTTTCGAGCACATATTTTATAGCCATTAACTTCATGCTTAATCTGGGCAAATGAATTGGATATCGCATGACGATTTCATTTATTGTTAACAATTTTCTTTCCAACATAAATAGATTTGGCACTTTTTTCCAGAAAAAAAAAAAAACATTTTCAATGTTCATTTAATTTAAAATATAAGCCGTGAATTTGAAAATGTTCGTTTGCTTTAACTATAGTCGCGAGCCTTTTACATTTGGCAGACTTACCTCAAAACATAAGCGGCAAGCGAACTTGTTACACGCACGTTTGAAAAGAAAAGTAAAATTCAATTCAAATCGACCGAAATAAAATGCGAAGCAATTTAACGGCAAATTTCACAAACTTGTTGGCAGTTGGTTTTTTAAGAAAATTTCGTTTGTTTTCTTTCGATTTCTTTTTTTTTTGGTTATTTTCACTATTTTTTTTTAATATTTCACTTCAACTCCTTAGCATTGATTTTCAATAAATCCAATTTATTTGATGTGTGGAATTTTTATTAATTTATTGTAATCTGTTCTATTAGTTTTCAAATATCCAAAGAACAGGAAGTTGTTGGTGACGTTTCTGGAACACTCACACACACAGGTTTGTATTGGCTTCCTTATTATTTTTCGAAAATAACCGTCAACGAGTTTTTTTTTGATAATTTTCAAAACAATTTCAAAAATTATTTTTTTTTATCAACTACTCTTTTTCTTTGCAAACAGTTTGTTTTATTTCCCGTTCGAATGCGTCTGCATCGTTTGCGTTTCTTTGAGAAACTGATCGTATGGAAACCGCCTGCGTCCTATGTAACTACAACGATAGGTAAGAGTCGTGGTGGATGCCTGCTATGGTAGCTTGCTGCTGCTGCTGCTGCCGCTGTTGTTTGTGGTGGAGCTGTTAATTTGTATTGCGGTTGCCACTGCCATCAGGCCAACGATTTACTGTAATTTCTTGCATTCAAGTGGATTTACCCTCCCCATCCATACAGCCGGTCATTCATTCAATCAACAACATAACATGGCAGAGCCGTAACAGTGCTGTCCTCGGTTTTCCACAAGCAACTACGACTTGATTTAGTTTAAGCCATGTTAGTTAAGCGCCAACGTTAACGTCTTATGTTTACCATAAATGCAAACGCACACACTCATACCCTCACCGTACACCTTACCTCCCCACAATAGGCAATACACGGCCGTACACATATTCATCCATCCATCCATCCAACTATCAACCATCGAACCAAGCCACCAACCAACCAACCACCCCCCCTCAAATAGTCATTCACTCTTTGATTTTGTTTTGTGTTGTTGTTTTTGTTGCTGCTGAAATCCATTGAATTTCATACAGTTTGTTGATCTGTTAAGGTTGCCTGTTGCTGAAACCCGGTTTTTCTGTTGATTATGGTCATTATTTTCAGTTGCTGCTGCTGCTGTTGCCAATGTTTTTGATATCTTAACAGAAAACTGTAATAGATAGTCAGATGATGATGTCTCTGAAGATTTGTAGTTTTGTGGTTCTGGAAATGTAGAGCATAGATGGATTTTTGCTGGATAAGGAAATGTAAAGCAAAATATTAATTAATTTAATTTGTTGATGCCGTATGGAATTTAGATATGAACAATTTTGGCCGACATTTTATATGTGTTCTCGGTCAGGAGAGCGTTGTTATGAATGTTAGGTTAGTAGATTTTTTGGGATTGAAAATAAATGAAAATGGGTCAATTATGATTTATATAGGTTTATGCTCTAAGGCATTTTTAGGGTATTCATGATAAATTTCAATCAAATTAGGTTTAAATCTTTTTCAAGCTTTGCAAATAATAATAACGGTCCAAGTTGCGGTATGGTCCCCATATAGCATCCGATATATTCGGTATGTTGTTAATTTTAGGCATATTTTTGAACGAAATTTTATGAAAGTTGGTACTTGGAGTAAATAATTGCTACCACTTTCTTTGTCAGAAAAATGCTTCCGAACTCCCTATATTCGGTATTTTGATATTTCAAGACATACTAAAAATGTTTCCAATTTGGTATATCAGAGTTCTCATATAGAATATTTTCTTATAACGGTTAATGTTTCGTACAGCCCACATACAGGGTGAGATAAAAAAACTGCAAAAAAAAAAAAAAAAAAAAAAACGCCATAATTTTTATTTTTTTATTTTATATTTTTATTTTACTGCTGTCGGACGAGTGGCTTAGAAATGACAGCAGTCTGAAGATGGTTGCAGTTTTTTCATCTCACCCTGTATATTTCGAAACCCCTGAAAAATCATTTTAAAAATTCTATGCTTTTGACAATTAATCATTCTTTAAGAATTCCATTATATTTTGCGGAAATCCATAATTTTTTACAAGTAAATTTTTATGCAACACTTTGTGTTGGCGGTATTATAAGTTTGATTGGGCCAAAAATTAGGTAACACCACGAAATTTTGATTTCCCACATAGGAAAGTATATATGGATCTTCCTATCTCGCCGAGCTGAGTCGATCTAGCTATGTATGTCCGTCTGTCCATGTTAATTTGTAATCACTCTACAGGTCGCACTTATGGCCCGATCTTCACGAAATTGAAAATGGAGGTTGGGTTAAGGTCAGAATAGAACCCTACTTCTTTTGGAGATGGTCGAAATGGACCAAAAACTGAAAAAATCTTGATTTTGTAGTTGCTCTACAGGTCGCAATTATGGACCAATCGACGCGTAAATTAGCATGGGGCTAGAGCTTAAGGCTGGGCAGAAGCCTTCCAATTTTGATGGTCATCGGTCAATACCTAGTGGGTGAAATAGACTATAACATTTGTGTTAAATAAAATTCAAAATTTCCATTAAACCGCGAATATTTTTAATGCCGGCGACGTAGATGCCGATAGTAAATATATCGGATATATATAGCGAAATACATACAATGTGTATAAACAAAGGAAGGGGATGTTAGCTAAAATGCTTATATCTCCAGAATGGCTGGACCGATTTTGACAAATTTAGTCAATTCTGAATGCCCTCCAGGCATAAAAGAATAAAATGTAAAAAAATCGTCTAAAAAGATGCCAGTAATGATGTTTATACAGATTTTGTAGTATTTTGTGCCATTTTTTTATTTTTTCATATTTTTTATCGCATGCGATTTTTTCAATTTGACTTATAATATTGTGGTGTACATTTTGTAATATTTTTTATACCCTCCACCATACAATGGAGGGTATATTAACTTTGTCATTCCGTTTGTAACTCCTCGAAATACTCATATCAGACCCAACAAAGTATATATATTCTTGATCAGCGTAAAATTCTAAGTCGATTTAGCTATGTCCGTCTGTCTGTCTGTCTGTCTGTCTGTCTGTTGTAATCACGCTATCTTTCGAATGAATTGAGATAGATGGCTACATTTTGCACACATGTTTATTTTTCCAGTAGGCAGGTTAAGTTCGTAAATGGGCCATGTAGGTCCACGTTTTCATATAGCCTCCATATAACGGTACCTCCCTATATTCGGCATTTTGATGATTTTAGCGACATTATTCACGGGAATTGTTTCAAATTTGGCATTTGAAGTTCAAAATGGATACTACACCATAAGACGGAAAATTGTCTGTGCAGGTCCACGTCTTCGTATAGCCCCCATATAACGGTACCTCCCTATATTCGGTATTTTGATGATTCTAGCGACATTATTCACGGGAATTGTTTCAAATTTGGCATTTGAAGTTCAAAATGGATACTACACCATAAGACAGAAAATTTTCTGTGCAGGTCCACGTCTTCATATAGCCCCAATATAACGGTACCTCCCTATATTCGGTATTTTGATGATTTTAGCTACATTATTCACCGGAATTGTTTCAAAATTGGTATTTGAAGTTCGTTATGGGAACTACAGTCTGTGACAGAAAATTGTCTGTGCGGGTCCAGGTCTTCGTATAGGCCCCATATATCAGTACCTCCCTATATTCGGTATTTTGAAGATTTTAGGTACAATACGCACCGAAATTGTTTGAGATGTGGTATTTGAAGTTCGTAATGGATGCTACAGCCTGTTACAAAAAATTGTCTATGCTGGTCCAGGTCTTCGCACAGCTCCGATATAACGGCACCTCCTTATATACGATATTTTGATGATTTTAGATTTATTATTCACAGTTTATTTCAAGTTTCGAATTTGAATATGGTAATGGCTTATGACAAACAATGCCTATGTATGTCCACGTCGTATAGACCCCAATATAACGGCTATATTCGGTATTTTTAAAATTTTAAAAGAATTTTTTAAGGATTTTATTTTTTAAAAATTTCCAAATTCGTTGCAAATGGTGCAGGGTATTAAAAGTTCGGCCCGGCCGAACTTACTGCTTTTTAACTTGTTCACCTTACAACACTGGTTGGGGTTATATACAGGTTGCAATTATTATCCGATCCTCACGAAAATTTTCACAAGGGTATGGTAAGGCTCAGAAGAGATATAATATATTTGGAGGTTGAAATGGACCAACAACTAAAAATGTTCCTGATTTTGAAGCCGTTATAAAGGTCACACACTGAAACCAAAGGACACAAAATCTCGTATAAAGTTCGAGATTAGGATAGCGAGTAGAATGGACCACTACTTTTGTGTGAAAAAATACCAACATTACTTACTGGCGATATCCGAAATACACAAAAGGCGAACTTCTGGCTTTTTTATGCTGATTTCGTTGTTGGGAAAATATCCCTGAGGGTTGGGGTTATTATATACAGTCTGCAGTTATCGTCCGATCTTCACGAAAAAGGTTAGGGTTAGGCACAAAAGGGCTAGGCCTACACCCAGAGAAAAAATGACAACATCCGTGTATGAAATGACCACATCCGTGTATGATAGTGTATCAACCACGTTTGGTGTCAAAATGAGCACGCTGTTGTCATTTTGACACCGAGATTTTGGCAACGATTTCAACAACAGATGTGCATGAAATGAGCACATACGTGGTCATTTCGAGCACGCCCCGTTGTCAGATTGTCAACGCTTCGTTGTCAGATCGTCAACGCTTCGTTGTCAGATTGTCAACGCTCCGTTGTCGGATTGTCAACGCCCGTTGTCAGATTGAAATCAATGGTGGTCATTTTTTGATATCCGTTCCTTTTCCATTTTATACCCTTAGTAGAAGAAACGACATTTTTTGAAAAGTATTTTATTGAACGAAACCAATTACATAAATTCAATATAAATACATATTTGATTTAACAAAACAATTCGAATTACATATATTCAATGTATAGAAACAAATTAAATTAACTTAAATCTGAAATAAACTTTTCCATTATTCATAGGATATAAGTGAAATGGGTAAGTAATAAAATCTAAAATTGGTATTAAAAAAATTGTATCCTCATTCAGAGAACCAACTTCATACGATTGTAAATGGTAATCAAAGTTTTTAACTTTTACTTGGTTACATAAAATGTAAACATTTTCATTTTCAATTATTAAATGTTTAATTTTGAAAAGTTCAATTGCGGCATTATTTGTTGCTAAATAATAGTTTTTTTTATACCTAGTTCCCTTAAAAAAATGTCATCAGACACTTTGCAATTTTGGTAATTTAAAACTGGCTTACTTTTTTTGTAACAATATTCCTCTTTTGCCAAATCTTCGATGGTATGCGTATTAATGATAACATTTGGTTCTAAGTTATCTTCGTGTTTTAATAAAAAATTGGAAAATTTCAATCCAGACTTAATAGATAATGAACGACAGGGATTTACTCTTGATGTAGTATTTCCTAAATAGGCTTTTGCTTCCTTGTGTTTAGCTTCGAATCTCATGCTCCAGAGATATTTAAGGGGACCACATTTTCGGATAGCTGTGGGATAGTGGACAAGAAAGTGGTGTTTCGGTTTTAACGAACCGTATAATGTTATATAAAGTGAATGGTGATCTCTAATTAATTCTTCCAATTTTATTAAATCGTCTTCTATATAACTTGGTCTTAAAAGTAAATCGATTATTTGTAATAATATTATAAAAACTTTCCAGTGATCGTTGGAGAAAGGAATTAAATCGCCTACCATTAAAGGTAAAAAATTAGTAAAACACATAGTTTCACTAGCTGTCATTTTTAAGTTATAGTTTTTCAATCTACATAAATCTAGTGGTCCAGATTTATTTCCCACTTCAATTTCTCCAAATTGGAATAAAGATTTTCTGCTGTTAATACAATCTAACGTAACAATATTTTCTTGAATCAGCCCGAGAATTACATTAGACATATCGTAGACACATATGCCCTCGAAAATGTCATGCATAATATCAAAACAAAAATTTTCAGTGACGTTAAAATTTGGTAAAGATTCGAAGATACACTTGTTTTTAATACCTGTTTCTTGAAAATTATTTTCCAATACATTTGAGTTGTAATTCTCTTGGTTTCTTAAACTATCTAAATGCTGAATTGCGTCGAATTGCATTTGGGACTTTTTTCTTCTACATACCCGGCAAAATCTTTTAGAGTTAAATGATTGCACGTAGCCTAAAATACTATTAACTGCTAAATTATCTCCAATAATTACACCTAAAATAAAATGCACCTTCTGAACACTTTGTTGAACACAAATTTCAACCCCTTCTTCTAGAATTTTTAACTCTTCTACAAGATTGTGAAATGAAACTTCATTTCCACGTTCTTTTAAATCCTTTGATGGTATAAACGCAGCAGTTAATATATAATCAAGTTTTGACAACAAGTGCTGTGGCATTGAAGGAAAGCTAATATAACAACCACATATGGAAAATGTATGGGTTCCAAGAGGATTATTAATTTGAAAATCATCCATGTAAAGGACATAGGGAATAACTAAATTGTACTGATATTTTAATAATTTAGTTTTATATAACTCACCGTTTGTAAAATTTTGTAAAACAGGTGAATTTAGGAATTTTTTGGAGTTTTCTAATGTCAAATCTAAGAGATTTGGAATTTTAAAAAGGGCACTTATCATGAATTTCAGTGGCATTATATAAATATTGGATAACTTTGGACCTAAACTGGGATTTCCGCTGATAACAATTTCCGAGACTTGATTGCTAATTACATAAACCTTTGGATCATCATAAAAGTTTAGTTCTTTTAAAATTTTTAAAAGTCTATATTCCGTTCTAGTTTCTTCGAAAGGATTTTTACAAAAGTTTAGTAAGTACCTTAAGTCTTCATAATTTGGATGATCAGTTATATATTTTTCAATTGTACATGAAATGGATGAAAGCAGAATTGAAACAGAATGTTGTATTTCTATAACATGATTTCTAGGCATATAGCTTTGACCATGTAATTGTAAAGACAGATATAAGGTTTTCTTTTTCAAAACATTTAAATCCTTTTCTATTGTATTGTTGTTAATAACAGTTTCACTGTTTGTATAATCATTTTCTTTTGATGATGACATTTCAACTGGCACATTAATGGCTTTAACCATTGGTGGAGCTTTTGTGTGATTCTTGTGAAGTTTTTCTAAATGAATTCTGAATGACGTAAATTTTGTAAATGTTTGCTTACAGTTGTCCTGAACGCATTGTACTTTTAAAAATTTAGTGGACATTAAATGGTCTGTTTTCAAATGAGCTATTAAAAGATTTGCCTTATCAAAATGCTTACGGCAACGAAAGCAAATATACATTTTGAATTGTACTTTAATTATTGTTGCAGAAATTAATAAGTGAAGTCAAATTAACTGATTTTATATCATATACAGTATTAATTTCATAAAAATATTTTTGGATAAAAATCCATGGAATTTGGCAGGCATTTGGATATTTTAAAGAAAGTGCATGAAAAATTTTAAAACATGTATCTAAACATTCGAGGAACGATTGAAATTTTAACAAATTGTGGTTAAAAAAAAACATAAAAACCTTTTATATTGAAATCGGACAAACCCTCCACAATTATAAATGGCTGTATAGTTAATCCAGCATTGTAATACTTTTCAGTGACTGTATCAATTTGCCTTTTATAATCGTTAATTGTCGGTAGTCGCAGTACGAAACTTTCCTGCGAATCAGCTATTGTTACTTTTTTTCGTAATTTACCGTTTCCACATTTAAACCTAGCAGGTGATGGTAAAACTGAATTCAACAGTATTGCGTATATATAATCTTGAGCATCTGCAACCGAAATATAAAATAAATATTACTTTTAATGTTTATGATAAATCAGGAATTAAAATTTACCTATGCTGCTTGCCGTCAAAACATTTGCGAAGAGTTGTTTGCAATATTCGTTATGAATATTTTTCCCATAATAATTGTAAATTTTTTTCTTAAATTGGTCCCATTTAGAAAGTAGAAGATTGCCTTTCTGTGGATACATAATATCGAAATCAATGTTGACCTAAAACGAAACATTAGTATCCATATACAAATAAATAGCTCATGGCTACTTACCAATTCTGAAGCTCTTGCATCGGACAACTTCGTCCATTCAAGGAGAAATGTATGGCTACTTAAATTTTTTATATCTCTTTGCCGTATGTTAAAAGATCTTTTCCATTTTTCGCAGATCGATCCCCAATCATTACATTCTCTTAGTAAGGAAGCTTTCAATGAATTTTCAACTGATTCATCAATTTCGGGAACATCTTTGTTACAAAAATTAGGAGATGTGTGAGTTGCTGCTTTGCTTGTGCTAGGCTCGGAAATCAAAAGCTTTATTCTTTTGGACTTCTTGTTTCTATACTTGGCATAAAGTTTTCCGCTTGCGTTGTTCTTTCCTTTTCTTGAAATGTAATAATAATCCTAAAAATAAAGACATATTATAAGTTAAGAAACTACATAATCAGATACGTTGTTTATATTGTTAATCTTACCCTCATTTCGTTTTCAAGAGGAAAAACGGAACAAATTTCATCCAATATGCGCATATAGTCTTGAGTGTAAAGAGTAACATTGTTGGTTAAAATATCTTCAATAATTATATTAATTATATCATCTCTTTGCTCGTCACTTAATTTCTTATTAACGCTACTACATTCAAGCGCTAGTTTCCCCTTCGAGGTATGTGTTAACAATTCCGTTAGATCCTATATTAAATAAAAAAACTACATTAACTATGCTTACACAAATATTACTCTTACCTTACCTCTGACAAAATTCCTTTGGCTTTTGAGCAGTTCGAACCTGTAGTGTCGGGAGTACCAGGAGTACTTGCAGGTGTCTCGTTGCGTTTCCACCATTCACCTATTTTAGATGGAACTGACATAGTTTCGTCATCAATCCCGAGCTATTGTTATGACAATATTAATACTGAGTTCAACTCTGTAAAACAAATAATACGTACCTTTCGTTTTTTCCAAGCAAAGAGCTTTTCTCTGAATTCAACACGCAGTCCCAATGGTGGCACTGCTTCCTTTAAATCTTCTTTTTTCAAGTACTGCAAGCTGCGAAATGTTACATGTGATGCTAAAAGAACAAAAAAGAAAATTCTTTGTTAATTACACTGATTAACTGAAAAATTCATTTTTATTTACTTACCTTTTAATTGTTCAAAAAGCGACTCCATATTTATTCCTTTTAAGAACTCCCTTAACATATAATCGTCCTCATTGTTTTCCGCATCTTGACTGCTGCAATGGTTTGTATCGCGAACCACAACAATATTGCCATCGATTTCTAACAACTCACCAATGATATTTTGAGGATCTTGCGAATTATTATTCATTTTCAATAAATTTTTTGCACAATGCGTCCTTTCTCTTTCAATAACACGGAAAAAATGGTAAATATGCAGCCGATTGCACACGAGTAAAAAAAATGACAACGGTGGTGCATGATTCATACACGGTAGTTGCTAAAATGGCAACGATCGTGTACGATTCATGCACGTCGGTGTACAAAGTAACAACGGTGGTGCATCATTATGCAGGTGGTGGTGCATAATTCATACACGACCGGTGTCATATTGACAACGACCGTGTGTGAATCATGCACCACCGTTGTCATTTTTTACTCGTGTGTAATCGGCTGCAATTACCAATATTACAAATGGACAAATTAAGCACGGCTGTTGTTGGTACCGAAAGTTGACCACGTCTCGGTGTCAATTTGAGCACGTTCGTGCACAATTCACCAACAGCCGTTGTTGAAAAATATAACAACGGGTCGTTGCGAAAATGACAACATACGTGCTTGATTTCGCAACGGGATTTTTCCCTCAGTGTATTGTTTTCAAAGATGTCCGCAATATATTTAGGGGTTGAAATGGAGCAAAAACGGAAAAAAATTCTTGATCACACAATTGAAGCTGTCGACACGCCTGAAAAGAGCGTTAAGGACAGGGAAGAATTCTAGCATTTTGGATGACCATTGCATTATATTTAGCTGTAAAATGGACCAAAACGGAGACGGCGTGCGTAAATATTGGGCAAATGTCCCTGTTCATAATGCTAAGGGTAATATCTGGGCCGTGCTCCGTAACATAATTTTAAAAGCGAAATCTTCCAAAATGGATTTGGACATAAAGGGGCTTCTAACATATTGTGGTGTTGTAGGGTATCACATGGTCGGCCCATGTTTTAGGCATATTTTTGAACGAAATTTTATGAAAGTTGGTACTAGAATTTAATAATAGTTACCACTTTCTTTGGCAGAAAAATGCTTCCGAACTCCCGATATTCGGTATTTTGATGTTTCAAGATATACTAAAAATGTTTCCAATTTGGTATATCAGAGTTCTCGTATAGAATATTTTCTTATAACGGTTAATGTTTCGTACAGCCCACATACAGGGTGAGATAAAAAAAACGAATTATGGCCTTCAAACGGCCAACGAAATCCTCACACGCTGCCTGAATGTCGCCCTACGGTATTTTTGGCCCATTTTCAGCGAAGCGCTTGTTGGAGGTGATCGACACTTTGGTACTTTTTAGTGCCAACCTTGCTTTCCGAAATAAGCCAGACACAACAGTCCAACGGATTGGTATCCGGAGATTTTGGTGACCATTGTGCTCTGGAAATAAAGCGAGGAACCTCATTTTGCAACCAATTTAGGATAGCAGTTCCTGTTGGTGGTAGGTTTGTGATAAATAGGTAATTTTGGAAGTGTGTACTATATTTCGTACAATTTGTTAATGTTTCCCATTGATTAAATAACATTTCGTTTGTTTTATGTTTTAACTTATTTTTTTTACATATTTGAGGGGCGCCACAATAAACATTTTTTTTAAACGAAGCCATAGGAAAATTTTATAACCTACACCAGTGGAGTGGTGAGGATATTATGTCTTAGTGCATTTGTTTGTAACATGGAGAAGGAAGCGAGATAGATCCATAGTTACTTTTGAAGATATTCATAAAATCATTTGTTGAGTAGTTTATGTATGTCAATCTGTCTCCGTCCGTCTGTCCATGTATTTTTGTGAAAAAAATGTAGGTCGCATTTATTATCCGATTGAGATGAAATTTTCCAAACAGTATATGTTTGGTCCAAGGACGAACCCTATTGAAGTTGTTGCAAATCGACCACAAATACCTCTGTCAAATTTTATCATGATCGGTACAACTTAAGATATAGCTCCCACATACACAGTGAGATAAAAAAAAACTGCAACAAAGTCAAATACCATAATTTTTTACATTTTTTTATTTTTATTGAATGAAAGCAAAAAACTACGGAAATAGCATCCAGTTTTAGATTAAGTTTAGATTTATTCGAATTAGTCACTTTTGACACGAATTATGGCCTTCAAACAGCCAATGAAACCGTCACACGCTGCCCGAATGTTGCTCTGCGGTATTTTGGCAAATTCCCGGCAAAGTGCTTGCTTGGGGTGACACTTTGGTATTTTTTAGTGCCAACCTTCCAAATACTCCAGACGTAATAGTCCAACGGATTGATATCCGGAGATTTTGGTGGCCATTGTGACCTGGAAATGAAGCGAGGAACCTCTTGGGTTGCGCGTACTGAGTGCGATGTTCTGTGGTCAAAATGTTAGATTAATAAGAGCGGAGAGCGACCATCGGCTGTTATGGCGGCCCACACCATCGCCATGGCCGGCGCTTGAGTTCTGGTGGCCAACCTAAGGTGCACATTTTCAGCTGACCTCTTTGGCAAGTAAACACCAAAGTAAAAACCAAATTCAGAAGTCCACCACTTTCGGCCAAGCGAAGCAACTCTCTTTTGAGTCTATTTTCATTCTGTTGCGGTGTAAGTTCTTTAACTTTTTGGAGTTTTAATGACTTTATCCCAAACTCATTTTTCAATATTTGCCGAATGGAATATTGCAATATGTTCAGCTCACGAGCCACGGCGTCGCTTCTTTACATTTCGAACCATTTCTGCTGATGTTGTAGTTTTCTACGTCCACTTCCTTGACGTCGGGCTACGCTACCAGTATCACGGTGACCAGCGATGGTACGGGACACAAAAGATTTATTCACATTTAAATGCTGGAGTGTTCTAACGATAGCCAGTCAGAGGTTTTTCAGTCTAATATAAAGGAATCACACTATCAAGCTTGAATTCCATCACGAAAAACTTTTTTCTGGAAAATTCTCTCCAAAATGCTTTTGTACGCTTGTAAATAATATAATGAGCTGTCAATGGAATAATTTTTACGGCTGTCGAACGAGTGGCTTAGAAATGACAGCAGTCTGAAGTTGGTTGCGGTTTCTTCATCTCACTCTGTATATCTTCAACCGATTTCGGGTTAATTGTGCACCAAATGGCCAATATTAGTCCAAATAACTTAAATTTAGGCACAGTCGACCGAATTCATTATAGAAGCGAATACATCAAATTTGGTGAAAATCTGTCCAGATATAGCTATAGCTCCCTTTATATATGTTTCATCCGAGTTAGCCTTTAAATCTCTCACATTCGTAATATGCACTCCGAGATCGTATAGGGCTCGGAAATACCTTTTCCCAATTTTTATCGAGATCGACTCAGATTTGAATATAGTTCCCATATATATCCTTAATCCGATTTCAAGCTGATTGTGCTAATATCCACCCAAGTGGGGTGCATTTCGGGACGTACGTTTCCATTTTGTGCAACTCGGGTCCAATATATATATTTATATACCCTCTGCCTTGAAAAAAAGGGTATATTAGCTTTATCATTTCATTTGTAACATCCCTAAATATTCGTCGTAGACCCCATAAAGTAGATATATTCCTGATAAGCATAAAATTCTAAGTCGATTTTACGATGTCCGACTGTATGTCTGTTGAAATCACGCTACAGCCCACATTATTTTACGTAAAGCTTCAACATTTAGCAGAACAATTTGTATTGTGTGTACGATGGTTGATATTGAAAATGAGATATATCGGCCCAAGATTTTTGCCACATTTTTCCACGGATTTGTCTAAAACTTGGCATTTGTAGGTCATAATGGTTTCTAGCTCGTGTGGCGAAACATTGTATGTATAGGTCCACACTTTGGTATAGCCCCATATAAAGGTACCCCCGATATTCGGTATTTTGCTTATTTTTGCCACATTTTTCCACGGATTTGTCTAAAAATTGGAATTTGTTGGCCATAATTAGATCTAGCTCCGGAGCCGGAAAATTGTATGTATAGATCCACGTTTTGGTATAGCCCCTATATAAATGTACCTCCGGGAACCTTCAAAATATGGAATATTGACAGGCAATATTCGATATTTTGGTAATTTTTGCCACATTTTCCATGGATTTGTCTATAAATTGATATTTGTAGTTCATAATGGGTTTTAAACCGGTGGCAGAGCATTGTATATTTAGTTCCAGGTTTTCCTATATCGCACATATAACGTTACCCACCGATAGTTTGTATTTTGATAATCCTAGTCGCATTTACGCCCATAATTGTTTCAAATTTGGTATTTTAGAATATTTTGGCCATATAGCGGCCTCATTCGCTTTAGAGTTTTTTGGTAAGTTTAACTGCATTATCCAAACGGTCTTACTGGTATATGCTTTTATTTAAAATGTTTCCTTTAATGTATTTTTAATAGTTTAATTTATTCCTCCTCATGCACTCTATAGCAATGTTATTTGGTAAAAAAGATAAAAATGTCTCAGTCAAATTTAGTGAAAATCGATTCAGAATTGGATATGCCTCCCATAGGTGGTGTAGGGTATCATATATTCGGCTCCAACCGACTTTTGACTTTACCTTACTGGTTCATTAATAATTAATATTCAGCTGTAGGTTTGCTTTTCTAACATTTGTTCACTGTTGTTGTGCAAAATGGTAAGGCTTAATTCCTTAAGTATTGTTTTTATAAAAACGACGTTTGTTTATTAGTGGAGAACGATGGTTATTTTTACCAGGGGGTAAGGCGGAGAATACCTAGGTTTCGGAAAAGAGCCACCAATCCTCGTCAGTTCCCTTGTTTTGTTGTTTGGTTTTTTTTTTTTTAAATCTAGAAAAACTATATATAAGCTTCTTTTTAAAATAGCTTTTCTAAATATTCGACCTGTCTACGGACCAAGAAATCTATTCTACTTTATAGGCATACATTTATAGGCATACATTTATGCTATTGGATTAGGACAAGATAATAGTAATGCGTGAAATGTTTTTTCTTTTAAAGGAAACATATTTGCGAAATGTTTAGAAAAAAAAAGTTCAGGATATTTTTCCCAGCGGTAGCTGCTTTTACAGCAATTTGCCCATACATAATTCCCGAAAAATACCAGAAAATAAAGAAATTATGAAATTACAATCTCGTTTTTGAAAAAAAAATATCGATGCAATCGTGGGAAAGTAGATCAAACGTTGGCTTGCAATCCATATGACATAGATATGATTGCAGCTGCACGATGTGTAAACGGCAGCGAAAGAAAACAAAAGACTTAAGACACAAACATGTAGTGTCATTGTTTACATGTCATTCCCCGACTTTTAACACTAACAGCGGCGCTGTGTAGCAATATCTACATAAATGAATAAATACAAATGTGCCACCGGCATCTCATTCATATGGCGAATATGAGTTTTCATAATAATAATCAACTGAAAGTGAATATGTCACTTAAAATGATCATCGTCATCATCGTGATCCGGTTACACTGGAGTATTGCCACTTTATAAATTGTCACTTTCATTTCAATAATAAGTTGTATCTCATCTTGCTGATGTGCCAATGCCCTCAAAGATCTACAATTAAGTTGGTGTTTTATTAAATTATTTTTTTTTCTGCAAACTCAGAGTTTCGCGCAAAATACCCTCTACCCGCCATCATCAAGAAAAATGACCCAATTATGCAGACAATGTATTTTGTCCGTGGCCTCCATGTGTCTCACTCAGCATTACTCTGGGTTATTTGCAATAAAAACAATTGCAAATATTTTTTTTCGTTTTGTATTGTTTGTTATTACCAATTGGCCACCAGCAATACCAAAACACAAAATAGAAACATTACGAAATCTTTCACGCAAAAGACAAATTCGAAAATGTTTAGGCGATTTATTTCTTTTTTTTATTTGTTTATGCGGGGCGTTGTTGCGCATAGAAGAGCAATATCTTTCAAGGTCAGTAATTTGCAAATTGAATTAAATCTTGGTGATTTGTTTTTATTGTGTATGGCATATTTATTGCCATGCACCCTACATGAGATGTAGGTGGGAATGAATTATGTATATGACTTGGTGTAAAGGTTTCACAGAATGTCTCATAAAAGAAGAGAGGCTTTGAGAGTGGGTGCTATGAGGGATTTTTCAGAAGGTCTCCTATGTGGAGAAGACCGCTAGAATGTTTTCTCTCTCTCAGAAGTTCTATGCTGATAATACCTTCAGAATGCTTCCTATATAACGAAGACCTCTAGAGCAGAAGGTCTTCTTTATAAAAAAGACTTCCAAAATGTCATCGATATTGGAGGGACTTCGAGAAGGTCTTCTTTGCAGATATGATATCCAGAAAGTGTTCTGTGTAGATAAAACCTTCAGAGGTTATTTTATATACGCAGGAATTCCTGAAGGTCTTATATTCAGAGAATACCTCCACGAGGTCCTATATAAGGTCTGCTATGAAAGGATGAACTCAAGACCAAACTGTGGCCTTTATAGAGAAGACCACCTAAAGGTCTTCAATATAGATAGGTCTTCCAATAGGTCTTCTATGTGGAGAAGACCTCCAGCGGGTCTTGTTTACAGAAAACACCACCGCAATGCCTTTTGTGTGGAGAAGACCTCTGGAAGATCTTATGTGTAGAAAATACCCCTGGAAGGTCTTTGTGTAGAGAAGATCTCTGGAAAGTTTTCTGTGTGAAGAAGACCTCTGGAAGGTCTTCTGTGTAGAGTAGACCTCTGGAAGGTATTTTGTGTAGAGAAGATCTCTGGAAGGTCTTCTGTGTAGAGAAGACCTCTGGAAGGTCTTCTGTGTAGAGAAGATCTCTGGAAGGTCTTCTGTGTAGAGAAGACCTCTAGAAGGTCGTCTGGTTAGAAAAGACCCTCAGAGTATCTTCCGTATATAAAAGACCTCTTGAAGCACTTCTGTGCAGAAAAGATCTTTGCACTGCCTTTTGAGTAGAGAAGACCTATAAAAGGTCTTCTGTGTAGAAAACACCTACAAAAGTTCTTCTGTATGGAAAAGACCTTCAGAATGTCTTTTGTGTGGGGAAGAAATCTGGAAAGTCTTCTGTGTGGAGAAGATCTACAGAAGGTCGTCTGTATAGAGAAGTCCTACAGAATATCTTCTGTATAGAGAAGACCTACAGAAGGTCCTCTGTGTAGAGAAGACCTACAGAAGGTCCTCTGTGTAGAGAAGACCTACAGAAGGTCCTCTGTGTAGAGAAAACCTAATGAAGGTCTTCTGTACAGAGTAGAGAGAAGACCTGTGGAAGGTCTTCTGTGTGGAGAAGACCTTCAGAATGCCTTTTTGTAGAGAAGACCTACAGAAGGTCTTCTGTATAGAAAAGAAGAAGACCTTCAGAAGGTTCTCTGTGTAGAGAAGAAGAAGGCCTTCAGAAAGTTCTTTGTGTAGAGAAGAAGAAGGCCTTCACAAGGTTTTCTGTGTAGAGAAGAAAAGGTCTTTTATGTAGAGAAGAAGAAGACCTACAGAAGGTATTATGTGTGGAGAAGATCTTAAAAATTTCTTCTGAGTAGAGAAGAGAAGGCCTCCAAAAAGTATTATATGTAGAGAAGCCCTTCAGAAGGTCTTCTATATTTAGAAGACGTCCAGAAGGTCTTCAGAAGATTTTCTTGTAGAAAAGACCTCTATTTGGGGTTCATATAGAGTCAGTCCTCTAGTATATCTTCAATATGTGGTATTCTATACAGAAAAGCCTTCTCGAAAATCCTCTATTCATATGAGACCTACGGCAGGTTTTTTATATAGAAAAAGCCTCTAGAACGGTTTTTTATCTCCAGAAGTTTTTCAATATAGACGAGGCCTTCAGAAGATATTTTTGGTAGAGAAAATCCATGGAACAGTTTTCTGTATAGAGAATAACCCCATGTGGTCTTTCCTGGTGTAATATCTCGGAAAAGACTTCCAAATGATATGAAGAGAAAGATGTTTCCATATAGTATAGTCATACATCGAGAAGTTGCTGTAGGGTACCAAGTTGTAGAACCCCAGCCTATGACCTTTTTAAAACATGACGTATTATTATTTTCGTCGTTTTTGCTATTGACCAAAAAAGAAATCTTGGCCAAGTAATTTACATAAAATTAACATATTTTATTTGCCCTGCCAGAGAACCCTGCCAAGTGCATAATGTGCGGCAATGGCTTGGAGTAATTTCAACTTTTAATTTACCAGCAATTTGGTGTTGAAATAAATTTGAAACCAAAAAAAAAAAAAAATGTGGACGTCCGCTAAGTATTATTTTAATGCCCTGTGCCAAGTTTTTGTGGTGCGGTTGGCAAAAAAACACTGAAAATTTAATTTTATTGTTAATACCCTAAAGCGACATTTGAGCTTGCAAGAATTATTCTAAATTCAACAGGCCAACTAAGTTATAAACTCGTTGTATTGAATCTAGAATAAATCGTTTGTTTGTGTTGCTAAAACGGATGTTGCGAATTTAGAATTCAGTTCATAAATCGCGGATTAGAAAACGCTCGTTAGAGAAAAATCACTTCCCCATTCCATAGGAAATACAGAAAATGCCGTATAAATTGTGTTTGATGTGTGTCTAGTCTTGTTAGCATTTTTGGGTTCATATGTGTTCTAGAGTATGTTTGAGACCGGAATTGAGGAAAAATATTAAGTTTTTTTAAGCTGATTATCATTGATGTGTGGAAAAACTCTTCATAAGAGTTATATGTTCCATGAATATTTATCAACCTCAATTAAGATGTTTTCTGCAAAATAAGTGCGCATATGGGGCTGATTGAATGCGGAAGAAGGAAGTTTCTTTTCAGTAACACATAACAGGTGAATGAACTCTGATGGAAGAATGGTCACATTTGTGGAAAAAAAATTTGGATTTTCTAAATAAAATAGGCTCTAAATAATTATGATATCCTGTTTACAATGTTAAATGAGCCATTGTTTGTAAATCGCAAAAATTTTAATACGTAAATATAATTAATGTTACAAACTAATTTTTTTATAACAATAAATTAAGGGTAATTTATAAACATATGGAAGCAAAAAAAAAAAAAACAGTAGAGAAAGTCTTAAAGCCGGGCGGGGCCGACTTTATGATACCCTACACCACTTTGCTAATTTAGTAGAGCTCCACATAACAATTAAAGTTTTTTATGGGAGAATTCAATCAAAGGTACACGCTATAATTATAATTATAATTTAAAGTTCAAAGGACTAAATATTCCGAAGCATTTGTATCTTTTAAATTCGGAATTGTATTGCCCATTTGGTGTACAATTAATTTGAAACCGGATAAAGATATATATGAGTGCTATATCCAAATCTGAACCGATCTCGATAAAATTTGTATTTGATATATTTCCCTGAATATCGTTGTTACGGAGTGCATACTACGGTTGTGGGTAACAAATATATAACAAATCGGATGAATAATATATATGGAAGCTATAGCTATATCTGAACCGATCTTTACCAAATTTGACACACTAGCTTCTAGACTCAATTCGGTCGTAAGTGCCCAATTCCATCCCATTTGGACAAATATAAGACGTTTGGTGCACAATAAAAAGTAAATCGGACGAAGTTATATATGGAGCTATATCCAAATCTGAACTGATCTCGATAAAATTTAGCAAATGTATTTCTGAGCTGTATTTCATATATTTCCCCAAATATTGTTGTTACAGAGTGCATATTACGGCTGCGGAGGACAAAAATAACAAATCGGATGAAACATATATATGGGAGCTATAGCTTTATCTCAACCGATTTCGAACAAATTTGGCATACATATTTTCAGGCCTAATTTGGGTGTATATGCAAAATTCCATACAGTTCGAGCTGATATTACACGTTTGGTGCACAATAAAAGACAAATCGGACGAAGATATATATGGGAGCTATATCTAAATTTTGACCGATTATCTCCAATTTCAATAGAGTTCGTCCTTGGACCAAACAAATGATCTGTGCAAAATTTCATCTGGGTCGGGCAATAAATGCGACCTGTACTTTGTTTACAAAAATACATGGACAGACGGACGGACGGACTTGCATTAATCGACTCAGAATGTGATTCTATGCAGATCATCAAAAGGAACTATGGGTCTATCTCGTTGTCTTTTGCCTGTTACAAACAAATGCACAAAGACATAATACCCTGATCACTTTGTGGTGTAGGGTATAAAAACTACACATAGATTTGTACACAAATCAATCTAATATATTTTGAGCCTGATACTTCTTGCCTCGATTGTAGGTTTCATAAGATTGTTTTTGTTAATTATTAAATGAGATAAAAAGAAGCTTGAATGTTACATAGGAATGTAATGTAGGAACTGCATAATAAGCAGGTATTCTTCTTAAAAGCGTTAATACTTTCACACACGGGGGGATTATAAAAACTCAAAACCGATCTCTCCTAAAATATGAAACATGTAAATTACTTTTCAAAATTCTTTTTTTATACCCTAAAACACTAGGTGTTGGGGTATTAAAAGTCTACGAATTTTTATACCCTACAACACTATGTGTTGGAGTTAGATTTTGGGACTGGGCAGGAACCTACCAATTTGAGCGGCTATCGGACAATAATTAGCGGGTAAAATAGACCCTATCTTTTATGTTAGAAAATAGGAAACTTTCCACTAAACCGCGAATATTTTTAATCGCAGCCAAATCACAAATACATTAAAAGATCACTTCTGACCATTACAGTGATGCTAACAGCCAAGAAATCGGATATATAGCAAAATAGGTACAATATATATGTAAAAGAATTGATCTTATTTATTCTGCTTATAAATCAAAAACCGCTGGGCCGATTTTCACAATTCCCATCAATTCGGAATGGTCTCTTTCCAGAAAAGGATAAAATCTAAGAAAATCGCGGGATAATATACCAATAAAAAAATTATATCTTTTGTTTCATTTTTTTTTCCATTTTTGTCATATTTTTTATCGCATGCGATTTTTTCAATTTGATTTACAATTTTGAATTTTATTTTTTTTTTTAAATTTTTACACCCCCCAACACTACGTTTTGAGGGTATTATATGTATGTAGCAATTATCGTCCGATCCTCACGAAATTTTGAATGGGGGTAGGGTCGGAATTGAAGCCCTTTGTTCTTAGGATGTGCATATAGAGTTTTACATGGCTAAAAAATGTTAAATTTTTCTAATTTTGTAGTCGTTCTATAGCCACAATTGAAAACTAATCGACACGGAATTTCGCATCGGGAGAGAGTTAAGGACAAAGAAGAAGTCTAGCATTTTGGATGACCATTGGATTATATTTAACTGTAAATCACAACTTTCGTGTGCAATTGTTTTAAGTACTTCACAACACTACGGAGTGCGTAAATATTGGCCAAATTTTCCGGGTCAAAACCTAAGGGTAACCTCTGGGCAGGGCTCTTTGGCATTATTTGAAAAAAGAAAACTTCCAAAATGGATTTGGATATATAGGGACTTCGAACATAATCTAGTGTTGTAGGGCATCACGACTATAGCCCTTGCTTACTTGTTATATTTAATTGCGCTCCAGGTGGCAATCATCTGTACAAAATTTTGCAGTTGCCTTACAGGTTACAATTGTAAACCAGTCTGCATGGGGTAAGATTTTAGAGTGGGCAAATTAGAATGATCATCGGATAATATTTAGAGGCTGAAATAGTCAATAATTATACCCTCAGACATATGGATATATACCTTGATACGGCCAAAACGTGCCCTATTCGAAAAAACGGTTTTAGGTCTCTTTGAACCAAATCCGTTTCAGAACAATTGGAGTTGATCTAGCGATGTCCGTTCGCCTGGCTGACTTGTGCGCACAATAACTCCCGAAGGGAGTATCCGATTTGATCCATATAAAGGATATTTTGCTCCATCTTTGCAAATCCTAATATTTCCATCGGTGCTAGGTCAGGTGCGAAAATGAACAATATACCACTTCATCAAATACCTCACCCAGAAAGTCTTCAAATGACATACATCAAAATTTTTTATTAACCCAAAGTCTGATGTGGATGGAATATATCGATAATATTTCCATCAACACAATATCTGTTAAAAAGATGTTAGAGATCGGACTACAAGTGGCTATCGTTAGAGCACTCCAGCATTAAAATGTAAATAAATTTTTTGTCTCTCGAACGATCGCTCGTTACCGTGATACTGGTAGCTTAGCCCGACGTCAAGGAAGTGGACGGAAGGAAACAGCAACATCAGCGGTTCAAAAAGTAAATAAGCAACTTGATCGAACCCCTAGTCGCAGTGGCCGAAAAATTGCAAATATTGACAAATAAGCTTCGGCAAATATTGACAAATAAGCTTCGGCAAAAATTGACAAATAAGCTCGGGGTAAAGCCATTGAAATTCCAAAAAGTGCAAGAACCTAAACTGCAACTGAAAGAAAATAGACTCAAAAGAGCTAAAGAGTTGCTTCTTTTGGCCGAAAGTGGTGGGCTGCCGAATTTGGTTTTCTCCGATGATAAAACATTCGTTGTCCAGCAGTTTGTAAACAAACAAAATGATCGTGTTTACTTGCCAAAGAGGTCAGCTAAAAATTGCCGGCCATGGTGATCGTGTGGGCCGCCATAACAGCCGATGGTCGCTCTCCGTGGTATCAGAATAAATGCCGAATATTATCACGAAAATATTCTGAAGGGTGTATTAAAGCCTAGGACACGCAAACATTTTGTTGGACATTCCAACAGGACTCAGCACCATCGCACTCAGCACGCACCACCCAAGAATGGTTACAAAATGAGGTTCCTCGCTTCATTTCCAGCGCACAAAGGCCACCAAAATCTCCGGATACCAATCCGTTGGACTATTGTGTTTGGAGTATTTTGGAAACCAAGGTTGGCTCTAAAAAATACCAAAGTGTCGATCACCTCAAACAAGGAATGGGACAAAATACCGCAGGGCAACATAAGGGCAGCGTGTGACGGTTTCATTGGCCGTTTGAAGGCCGTAACTCACGCCAAAGGTGACCAATTCGAACAAATCTAAACTTATTCTAAAATTTGATGCTATTTTCGAAATTTTTTGTTGTCATTCAATAAAACTTAAAAAAAGAAAAAATTATGGCGTTTGAATTATTTGCAGTTTTTTTATCTCATCTATATTGTAATTAATATTTTGGGTCCTCATTAGATCGGTAATTGGGTACAGAATAAAATTTTGGTAAGGTCACACATATTTCCAAACTTAATAATCGGTAATTTAGCATTTATTGTTGCAAGAGCTGAAGAGATATTTTCAGTAGCCTTTCATTAAATGATATCTCCCGATTTGTGGTTCTTCAAGGTCATGGCTAAATTTTTCATTTAATTACTCTGTAATTTGACTGTAAATTTTGTAAGTAATTAAAGACAACCAAGATGTTTTATTCAAGTACAGATTTTGGGTCATTTCCAATTGAACAGTAGCCTTTTTTTTTGGTATTTTCAAACCGATTTGAATATGGCACTGCCGGTCTGAATGCTAGCTGTATATTATTTTTCTGTGTATTTCCCTTAATTGATTATCGTAACAAGCTTCCGAAAATCTGTGGAAATAAGTCGTCTTATCTAACCGATACGCTTGCTAATCGCTTACTTAACTGTAAATTAAATACATTACTGTTAAATCGTTTTTTTAAACAATTTGTCCAACAATTTGTTAATAATATCACCTTAAACCATAAACAAAATATGAGCTGCAACAACAAAAATTATTTAAAACAATGATGAATATGATGATGATGATCAGACCGGAAACAAATCACACTCGAGCGAAGCCTGCATCTATTGGCATAGTTATCTGTGAAGCATTTCGTCGGCATTTCCACAAACAAAATGCATGCAGCAAATGTGTTCGGTTCAATGGGTAGTTCCATTAAGGCCTATTTTGTAATGGATTCAGATCATCAGTCAGTTGGCTGCATTTATGCAGGCAGGCAGGCCGATCAGGGAAAAATTTCAATAACAAAACAATAAGTTTCCATTATCTATTGATTTTTACCGGCGTAATAGATGCCAATAAGGGGGATAGGGGAGCAGGAGGAAAAAAAGTTACATAATATTTAACCTTATAGTTTTTTTTGTATTGTTTTTATTTTTTTATTGCTATTGTTGTCTACTCTCTATGATTACGCCTCATTTCACCGGCTCGGACTACACCGGACAGATGTGATTGATGATGATGGCATCCGAAATGGGAAGCGTAAACCCAGCCAGACCTCCAAAGAAATGAAGTTAATTGTCGGTAAACGGTTCAAGTGATTGTAAATGTTATTGTTTTACGACATGGTTTTTATAGATTCCCCATGCTCCACCTCCCCACTCGCCCCTTGGATATGTGTAACATACGTTAATAATATTTCGGTTTTGGACTTATTCGAGATGACATCAGCCTTATAACTTATATAAAAAACAAACAAAGTAAATGACATGGCTCTGACAATCTGCATGTGCACTTTTTCTTTCTTTCTTTTGCGCTATCTCTGCGGGTTATTATCCCGCTTGGACCGTCTCGTTTAATGATCATCATGTAATTGCCACTTTTGAGTAGTTGATTGTCACTAGTTTTGATGTTGTTTTTGTTGTTGAAAATCTATTACAACACTTTGTCACATGTTGAAAGTAAGCCGAAAAGTAGCGGCACGCACTAACGCTGAATATTTTGAATTCAGATAATATTTGAAATACAATGGATATTAAATGATTTTGTGGCGAACATTGACTTTATGGCTCAAAATGACTCGAGGTGATAAAATGAGAGGATTACGTGACAATGTCTGCTTGGGATTTCTTTGATAAGAAAGTCGAGATATGCAGATTGAAAGAAAGAAAGTTCAGCTTTTAATATTTGGAGGAAAAGTTCCGTCATACTCTGCCCGAATATTGCTCTGCGGTATTGTGGCACAGCGCTTGCTTGAGCTGATCGACACTTCGTTATTTTTTAGTGCCTACCTTACTTTCCAAAATACTTCAGACACAATAGTACAACGGATTGGTATCCGGAGATTTTGGTGTCCATTGTGCGCTGGAAATGAGGGGTTCCTCGTCAGGGTATTATGTCTTTGTGCATTTGTTTGTAACAGGCAAAAGGAAACGAGATAGACCCATAGTTCCATTTGATGATCTGCATAGAATCACTTTCTGAGTTGATTTATGCATGTCAGTCCGTCCGTTCGTCTGTCCATGTATTCTTGTGAGGAAAAGGCAGGTCGCATTTATTATCCGATTGAGATGAAATTTTCCAAACAACATTTGTTTGGCCCAAGGACGAACCCTATTGAAATTGGAGATAATCGGTAAAAATTTAGATATAACTCCCATATATATTTTCGTCCGATTTGCTTTTTATTGTGCACTAAACGTGTAATATGGAATTTTGCACATACAACCAATTTAAGCCTGAAAATAAGCATGCCAAATTTGATTGAAATCGGTTCAGATATAGCTATAGCTCCCATATATTTGCTTCATCCGAATTATTATTTTTGTCCTTCGCAGCCATAATATGCACTCTGTAACAATAATATTTGGGGAAATATATGAAAGGCAGCTCAGGAATACCTTTGCTACATTTTATCGAGATTGGATCAGATTTGGATATAGCTCCCATATATAACTTCGTCCGATTTACCTTTTATTGTACATCAAACGTCTAATATTTGACCAAATGGGATGGAATTTGGCACTTACGACCGAATTGAGTCTAGAAGGTAGTATGTCAAATTTGGTAAAGATCGGTTCAGATATAGCTATAGCTCCCATATATATTGTTCATCCGATTTTTTGTATTTGTTACCCACAGCCGTAATATACACTCTGTAACAACAATATTTGGGGAAATATATCAAATACAGCTCAGAAATATCTTTGCCAAATTTTAACGAGATCGGTTCAGATTTGGATATAGCGCCCATATATATCTTTATCTGATTTCAAATTACCAAATGAGCAATACAAGTCCGAATTTAAAAGATACAAATGCTTCGGCATGGTTAGTCCTTTGAATTTTAAATTTAATTATAATCATAGGGTGTTTGATTGAATTCTCCACTAAAAACTTTTAATTGTTATGCGCAGATCTACTAAATTAGCAAAGTGGTGTAGGGTATCAAAAAGTCGACCCCGGCCGACTTTAAGACTTTCTTTACTGGTTTAATATAGACGTCTTATGAGGGGTTCTATGGAGAGTGAACTGATAAATCCAATTCGCATGTGTGACCCAGAATTGCATAAAATACGGGATGTGCAATGATTGAAGATCATCGGACACTTATTTTCCATTCTTGTGATACATAGGGGAGTAGGCCAATATAGTCTATTTTCACTCCTATTGTAAGGGATTTTTCGCTTTGTTTTAGTTCTCTCTTAGATTCTTAAGCAATGTAAAAGATTGTATTACAACATTCCTTAACAAAATTTAACACGAATCTATCGAATTTACATTCTCAAGTAATTCTCGACAGTACCTGCAGAATAAATCATTCCCACTATAATTAGGGCAATGCTTAACAACTTGGACTTGATTATAGCCTATGTACTTGTAATCCATTTTAAATTGTATACAATGTTGGTTATAATGGGACTAGGCGAGCGAACATAGTTGGTTGACCGTTTGGATCAACTCCCACTAAAAACAAGATAATATTAATACAAAGGTCAAAAAACAGTTGGAATTATAGTTCCCCGCGAGTAGTGGTAGACAACATCGAGGGAGATGAAAATATTATACAAAACAATGAAATGTTTTGTGGTGCCACAATCCATCCAAACAAACAAACAGATATACACAACCTGGAAAATGTTAGGTTAGTTACAATTGGCAACCGTTGTTATGCGGAGTGCACCCAACAAACGACCTTCACTTGTTTTCATTTGTTTTTATTTTTTTTCTTTCAAATCACTCTCTGACTAACTTCAAATACAACAAAAACTTAGTTGTTTGGTGTTGAGTTTCGTTTGGCATGCCCAGCGAATTTTCCCACCTTAATCTGGCGTTAAGTGGTTGCAGCGGTTTACCAGCTGAAGTTAGAGTTTGACGACCATATTTTTCTCCAGTTGCCACAAAATGCGGAAAACCAGAAATGAAAAACAAAACATGTAAACAAAAATTAATTTGTTTATGTCATTGTTGTTGCTGTGGGAACACATGTTTTATTCATAGGACAATTTGACAATGCATGTTCTCTTAGGTTCTTAGTTAATAGATCAGAATATATTTACATTTTATGATGATTTATCAAGTAAGATTTAAATAAATAATTAGAACTATTTTGGAAAACAAATGGTTTCATTTTTTTGGGCTCAATTTTGGAGTAAGTATTAACATATTTGGACAATGAAATATGATTTCAGTATTTCGGTACTTGCCAAGCCGCCATCAAGAGCCAAAAAAAAAAAAAAACTTCTTCAAAAGGCATTCATTCTATTTTTAGAACACTGTAGTTGAATGTTGGCTCTTTTGTGTTCTCAGACTGCTATTGTTTTGGGAGATGATGGCAGAATATGTGTTTAAGAGAGGGCAGAAGCCTGCCACTTTAAATGGAAATCGGATAATAATATTTAGAGAGTGAAATTGACGATAACTTTAGTGTAAGCCAGCAAAGAAAGGTCAAAAGTCAGCAGGGCCGACTATATAATACCCTAAACCACCATGCGTATTTAGTAGAGCTCCCGTAGAAAAACAGTTTATAAAGGGATTTTATGTGAACCAACTATGAACCTTATTTGAATTT
Source organism: Musca domestica (assembly GCF_030504385.1). NCBI lineage: Eukaryota > Metazoa > Arthropoda > Insecta > Diptera > Muscidae > Musca > Musca domestica. The sequence goes on along the minus strand of NW_026712315.1, from coordinate 7,905,081 downwards.
GGGAACTACAGGGTGAGATGAAAAAACTGCAACCAACTTCAGACTGCTGTCAATTCTAAGCCACTCGTCCGACAGCTGTTAAAATTATTTCAGTGACAGCTTTATATTTGGCTGGAAATCCACAAGTGGCTATCGTTAGAGCACTCCAGCATTTAAATATGAAAAAAATCTTTTGTGTCTCGTACCATCGCTCGTTACCGTAAAACTGGTAGCGTCAAGGAAGTGGACGGATGCAAGATCAGCAGAAATGGTTCGAAAAGTAAAGAAGCGACTTGATCGAAATCCGCGTCGCAGTGGCCGAAAAATGGCTAGTGAGTTGAACATATCACAATATTCCATTCGGCAAATATTGAAAAATGACCTCGGAGTACAGCCATTAAAATTCCAAAAAGTGCAAGACCTTACACTGCAACAGAAAGAAAATGGACTTAAAAGAGCCAAAAAGTTGCTTCGCTTGGCGGAAAGTGGTGAACTGCTGAGTTTGGTTTTCTCCAATGAGAAAACATTTGTTGACCAGCAGTTTGTAAACAAACAAAATGATCGTGTTTACTTGCCAAAGAGGTCAGCTGAAAATGTGCACCTTCGGTTGGCCACCAGACCTTAAGCACCGGCCATGGTAATGGTGTGGGCCGCCATAACAGCCGATGGTCGCTCTTCGCTCATATTAATCGACCGTGGCATCAGAATAAATTCAGAATATTATCGCGAAAATATTCTAGAGGGTGTATTAAAGTCTTGGGCACGTAAACATTTTGGCCGCAGACCTTGGACATTTTAACAGGACTCAGCACCATCGCACTCAGCACGCGCCACCCAAGAATGGTTACAAAATGTGGTTCCTCGTTTCATTTCCAGCGCACAATGGCCACTAAAATCTCCGGATATCAATCCGTTGGACTATTGTGTCTGGAGTATTTTGGAAAGCAAGGTTGGCACTAAAAAATACCAAAGTGTCGATCACCTCAGGCAAGCCCTCCACCGGGAATGGTCCAAAATACCGCAGAGCAACATTCGGGCAGTGTGTGACGGTTTTATTTGCCGTTTAAAGGCCAAAATTCGTGCCAAAGGTGACCAATTCGAAAAAATCTGAACTTATTCTAAATCTTGATGCAATTACCGAAAATTTTTGCTTTCATTCAATACAATTTAAAAAAATGTAAAAATTGTGGCGTTGGACTTTGTTGCATTTTTTTTTATCTCACCCTGTATATGGAGCCATAACGATAACTGATTTGATCTCGTTAAAATTTGACAGAGATATTCCTGGGCTGTATCTGATATCTGGTACAAAATTTCATTTTTGTGGAGTGCATATTAGGCATTTGAGGGACTTAAACCCAGATCGAATGGAACATATATATGGGAGCAATAGCTATATCTGAACCGATTTACACTAAATTTGAAGTGGTAGTGAATTCAGTCGGATGTGCCAAAATTTAGGTCATTTGGACTGACATTATCCATTTGGTGCACAATAAACCTGATATCGGTCCGTCTGTCCGTCTGTAGAAACTACTCTAGCTTTCAAACGAACTGAAGTAGATTGTTAAAAAAAACAAGGGAACTGATGAGGATTGGTGGCTCTTTCCGAAACCTAGGTATTCCCTGCCTTACCCCCTGGTAAACATTACCATCGTTCTCCACTAATAAACAAACGTTGTTTTTATAAAAACAACAATAAAGGGATAAGGCCTGACCATTTTGCAACAACAAAATAGAATGATAAATTTTACTCAAACGTGTGTTATGTCTGCAGGATTTTTGGTTTTGTAAATGGGCCGTGTTGGTCTACGTTTTGGTATAGTCCCCATATAACGGAAGCTACCGATATTCGGTATTTTGCTAATTTTAGCGACATTATTTATTGGAATTCTTTCAAATTTGGTATTTGAAGTTCGTAATATATACTGCAGCATAAGACAGAAAATTGTCTGTGCAGGTTCACGTCTTCGTATAGCCCCCATATAGCGGTACCTCCCAATATTCGGTACTTTGTTGATTTAACGACATTGTTCACCGGAATTCTTTGAAATTTGGTATTTGATGTTCGTAATTGATGATGCAGCCTATGACAGGAGATTGTATGTGCGATATTCTGTATTTTGATTAATTTAGCTACATTGTTACCGATTTTTTAAATTTCGCATTTGAATATTGTAATTGCTTATGATAAATGTTACCTATGCAGGTCCATGTCATCGTATAGACCCTAATATAACAGTTACATTCGGCATTTTGAAGATTTTAACAGAATTTTTAACGGATTTTATTGTGTTTGAGAATTGCCAAATTCGTTCCAAACGATGGAGGGTATTCAAAGTTTGGCCCGGCCAAACTTACAGCTTTTTTACTGATGTTTTTAAATTGCCAAAATCGTTCCATATTGTGGAGGGTATTCAAAGACCGGCCCGCCCGAACCTACAGCTGTTTTACTTGTTATGCTATAAATAGCTCAAGTATTAAAGGTACAATAAATTCAAAACCGTTTTTATACTCCCACCTTCGAAAGGAAGATATATTAACTTTGCCATTCCATTTGTAACATCCCTAAATATTCGTCGTAGACCCCATAATGTATGTATATTCATAATCAGCATTAAATTCGATTAAATGGTGTCCGCCTGTCTGTCCGTCTGTTTGTCTGTTGAAATCACGATACAGGCCATATTATTTGACGTAAAGGTACCTCCCGATATTCGGTATTTTGATGCTTTTTTCCCCAAATTTTTCACGGATTTGTCTGAAAATTGGTATTTGTAGGTCATAATGGGTACTAGTTCGTGTGAAATTTAGACATTTTTATATTTTTTCATGTATTTTTATACATTCAATATGAACATTGTTTACTTCAATTTATTATTAATTTGACAAAGGTAAACATATCCGTTAATATAATTGTTGAATATTGACATCATAATTTATATGTTGCGTAATTAATCTATGACATCATATACCTAACCTTCCGCCCTGTAATTTCAATTATTTTAATAAATTATCAATGGTGTCCGCCTCGATTATTACTCGAATGCCTTGAGTCCACCAGAAAACATTAAACGAAAGACTTAAGCAACAAACGTAAATTTTTCTCTAAGGCCTCCCAAAACCGCACAAAGGCATTTCATTAAATTTCATCTACATTTGCTGTCTGACTTTTCGATTTGTAACGTATGACCAATCCAACACAAATTGTCTAGCAAAATTGTTGAAATTATTGTTATTACTTCAATATCCGAAATTAATTTCGATTACAAGTAAAGTGTACTTTTTTTGGTGGTGAGTGGTATTTCTCTTTCTCTCTCTCTCGCCATCAATAATTCAATTAAAATTAAAACTTTAAAATTAAATATTATTTTCACCTCCATACAATTTGCATATTTCTGACACAAAAAGTGTGAGTGTTCAGCGCAAGGGGCGGGTGTGTGAGTGTTGTTGCCACTTGACCATATCGTGCTTTCAATGCATTAGCAACAGAGTATCTTTTTTTTGAGCTGTGTGGAAGCAAATGTAAAAAAGTAATACCACCATCAACTTAAAAGGCATCTGAAAACGGCACCTTCTGCTGTCGACGTTGATGATGGCACACGCACTTGATATTCAAATTAATTAAAATCCACAACTTTTGCTTTTTTTGTGCACTTTGACTAATGCCCATGTATGACTATGGGATATATTGTTTTAGTCATTCGCATATGATCACTAGCACGCTTTGTAAAGTGAGGCTACAGTGTCGGCTGATGGATTATTAATGTGGTAGATAAATATTTGAGTTTCAGTAAAACATATTTAGAATAATCAATCGGAATTTTTATAAATTTATACCATCTACAATGTTTGTTTATATTTGAATACTCAATTCTCATGGATGAAGGAGAGAAAACAAGTAAAAAGCAGCAAAGTTCGGCCCTCCACATTTGGGAAAGAAATTTAAAAAAAATTCAAAAAAATCGTCTAAAAATACCACTTTTATGAAAACCGTTATATGTGGGCTATACAAAGACGTGGATCTGCATAGAATATTGTTCGTTATAGGTCGAAGTATCCATTACGAACTTCAAATACAAAAATTCCGATGAATACTGTCGCCAAAATCATCAAAATACCTACTTTCGGGGGGTACCATTGCGGTATCATCGACATATTAAGACAGTTATATCCCAGGGGTTAAAGTACCAAGAAGGAAGTCCTTGTGTGGATTTTCAGACAATACCATCAAAAAATTTGGGTACAATCTTCAAAATACTGAATATCTGGAGGACCCATTATATGGGGGATATATATGATATCGTGGACCTATATACACAATTCTCTTTGTGTGGATTTTCAGACAACTCAATTGAAAAATTTGGCTACAATCATCAAATACCGAATATCGTGGACCGATACAGCCCATCTTCAAACTTAACCTGCCTGTAGATAGTTTTTAGTTTTAGTTTCCTCTCTTGATGCAAAGTTGATAAAAACTTAATATTAAATATCAGTTGGTTTGAAGGCCTATATACCTTCAGATAAAGACTATATATTTACAAATACAGGGTGAAATAAAAAAAAAATACAAAAAAAATCAAACGCCATAATTTTTATTTTTTTTTAAATGTCGGAAATAGCATAAAATTTTAGAATAAGTTCACCACTTTCGGCCAAGCGAAGCAACTCTTTTCCTCTTTTCAGAATATTTTCTTTCTGTTGCGTTGAAAGTTATTGCACTTTTTTCAATTTCAATGGCCTTACCCAGAGCTCATTTTTCAATATTTGCCGAATGGGATATTGCGATATGTTCAGCTCACGAGCCATTTTCGGCCACTGCGACACGGGGGTTTCGATCAAGTCGCTTCTTTACTTTACGAACCATTTCTGCTGATGTTCCGTCCACTTCCTTGACGTCAGGGTACGCTACCAGTATCACGGTAATGAGCGGAGATACGAGACACAAAAGATTTAAACACACATGGAATGCTCTAACGATAGCCACTTATGGTTTTCCAGCCAAATATAAAGAAATTACACTATCACGCTTGAATTCCATCTCGAATAACATTTTTTTTGAAAAAAGCTTTTGTACGCTTGTAGCCAAGTGGTCTTAGAAATGATAGCAGCCTGAAGTTGGTTGCAGTTTTTTCATCCACCCCTGTATATACACTATTGTCCTAAAAGACATTTTAGAACTATTTTACACAACTTTTACCTAAAAATCGATTTATTTTTTCTTTAAATCCTCCATTTTTATCACAAAAAGTCTTCTAATATGTATAAAATCCTTAAATGTTAGTTCTAAAAGGCCTTGCAAAATTATTTTCTATAAATCCAATATTGTTGGCTATATATGTATTTCCAAAATCTTTTTCGGAAGATTTCTTATCAGTTATTGGCATCTTCCCGATTGCTAAGAAGCACGAATTTTAAAAGTTATTATTTTTATTATTTATATTATATTTACATTAATCAACATGAAAATAAAAATTACGCTTTTATCCGATCCTGCGTGACTCTTTTCATTTGTGCTATCCTTTGTAATTCCTTTTCGATATGAGTAACTGTCTAAACTTATATTCGTGTCCACAATTTCTTTGTCGCATACTGTCTCGACATAAAAGCGAATTAACGAAATAAAAGTGAAAAGGTTTTTGACCTACGTCAATAATTTCTTCGTTCACATTTTTTTTCGTTGAATTGATTTATTTTCTCTACTTCGGAGTGTTAGGTGCGTTTCCTTTTCTATAATTTATAATGAATGCAACAACAAAAATGCTAATTATGAAATACTACATGAGATAATTTTTAAGAAATTGTTAAAGCAAATGTAGGTGTTTGTGTGTATGCGGATTAGTCAGGCGTTTGACAGGTTCCAATTTGCGTCAATTAAATATTTGGCTTCAATTTTTGCATGCCATTAAAAACCGGGAAAAATCGCCGGCGGAGATTAACACCGATTTGGGTTAATAGGAAGTTGTACATATCAAAATTGTGTTCCGTTAGACAGTTGCCGAGAGTTATACAATCTGGATCTGGAAGTTTGCCATCGCAACAAGGATACGAAATATTCAAATACGCATGTATGTTAGTGTTATGGCAGTCTGTCATTTTAGATTCAGGTTATTTTAGATAGTTCATTATGAGATATAAAACTGGCATTAAATATTATTTGTAAGAGGTGTGCTAACTTAAAGCGAAATCTAATGTAATAACTATAAATAATATATAATTATATAGCAAAATACAAAAATCAAGGATTTTAAGAAAATATTGTAGTATAATATTGTAGATAAAACTTGGTGGATTTTAAGAAAATATTTTTAAAAGGTCTTTTAAGGCAATTGCGTGATTTTAATAGAAACATATTCATAAGACCTTTTAGGGCAACAATCCTGGATCAATAGAAAATATTTCTACAAAGTTTTTTTTTTAAGACAAAATTGAAGAATTTCAGACAAGATTTTTATACGGACTTTTAGTACAAAATTATTTAATTTTATTTACATTTATTTTTGGACAAAAATTTTGCAAGACTTTTGGGACAAGGGTCCTTTTTTAGAAAACCTCCATCCATAGTTGACCAGGAGGACATCCAAATATAAAAGACCTGGAAAACATCCATGGGAGGTCTTCTCAAATTAGACATGGAGATCATCTTATAAAAGACCGGGAGGTATTCTCATTGACAACCGGTAGGTCTTTACATAGATGACCTGGAGGTCTTCTCATAGAAGACCTAATAGTCTTCTCATAGAAGACCTGGCAGTTATCTAATAGAAGACCTGGCAGTCTTTCATAGCAGACCTGGGCTCTTTTCATAGAAGACCAGGAGCTCTTTTCATAGAAGACCAGGTGCTCTTCTCGTAGAAGACCAGGAGCTCTTCTCGTAGAAGACCTGGAGGTCTTCTCATAGAAGACCTGGAGGTCTTCTCATAGAAGACCTGGAGGTCTTCTCATAGAACACCTGGAGGTCTTCTCATAGAAGACCTGGCAGTCTTTCATAGCAGACCTGGAGGTCTTCTCATAGAAGAGCTGCAGGTCTTCTCATAGAAGAGCTGCAGGTCTGCTCATAGAAGAGCTGCAGGTCTTCTCATAGAAGAGCTGCAGGTCTTCTCATAGAAGAGCTGCAGGTCTTCTCATAGAAGAGCTGCAGGTCTTCTCATAGAAGAGCTAGAGCTCTTCTCATAAAATACCTGGAGGGCTTTTCATAGAAGACCTGAAGGTCTTCTCATTGAAGTGCTGGAGGTCTTCTCATGGAAGGTCTTCTCATAGAAGAGCTGCAGGTCTTCTTATAGAACACCTGGAGGTCTTCTCATAGAACACCTGGAGGTCTTCTCATAGAACACCTGGAGGTCCTGGAGGTCTTCTCATAGAAGACCTGGAGGTCTTCTCATAGAAGACCTGGAGGTCTTCTCATAGAAGACCTGGAGGTCTTCTCATAAAAGACCTGGAGGTCTTCTCATAGAAGACCTGGAGGTCTTCTCATAAAAGACCTGTGTATATCACGATAACTAATCCTCCGTCAAATGTGAGCTATATTGGAGCTTGTGGTACCGAATATCACATGTCTTTTCCGCTATCTTCTATGAATCCACAAAATATTGTTTTTTTTTTTTTTTTTTGAAGTCCATTTTTTGATTTAAATGTTCGACTACGTACACAATTGAATATACTTCCTGTTCAAGGTGTTTCACAGAAAATCAAGGCGCACCGACTGGCTAAACAAGTGGCCAGTAAAAAAAAAAAACAATAAAAACAACTTGCAATGAAAACTCACTTGATCCCAGAAACCCAATGCATTGCTAACATCTTGGCCATCTACCACACATTGTAAACCGATAAACCAAACCAAAATCAACTTGAAATCGAAGTAGAAAAAAAAAAAAAAAAACTTATGGAGAAAATTATGATCAAATTAAACGAAAGTGTAACCAGTTTAGTTTGAAGATTATAACGTTAAATGCTAGCGGCAGACTTCTCCCCTCTCCGCAAGAGGCCATGCCCGCCATTTAGAAGTGAGCGAGTTTCAATGAAGACATAATTCATATGGCGACCGAGAGAAAAATTCAAAAAAAATTCAGACAGACAACCAAAAATACTTCCTTCCTTGTGGGCCACCACAATTCCTCGTTCAGTAACGAAAATGGGCTGTAAATGTTACCAAAATGCCACTACATTTGTCGTAATAAAATCGCTTCACACACACACGCTCGCACCGGCAATTTTTAGCAATTGCCCAAAAATGTATTACATAAACTTTTACTTTCGTTTTAGAAATAAACTAAGTCCAAGTCTGGATGGGGCCGCATTGAATTTCACTTGGACTATTTTGCAACGCTAAAGACGTTGTTAATGAAATTTTCAAAAAATACTAACTGAATATTTGTTTATATTCGATTTCTAATTATTCGCTAAAAGCAATAACAACAACTAAATGAAAACGTAAACATTGAGGCACGTAGCTTTTGGTGTTGTTGTTGACTTGCTGTTTTTTTTTTACTTAAAAATCAATATCATTGTGAATTTTAATCAAAATTCATCGTCAAACGCCACCATTTGTCGTTGAAATGTTCATCATGACGCTAAATGCAGCACGCGTTCGCTTGGAGATCCACATTCACTTAGGGTCTCCGGAGGCCACATGCGGTGTGTGCGAGCATACATATTTAGCCGTCGAAAGGGAAATTATTTCCATACGCACTTGGTGTGCGTGTATGTTTGGTAGTGGCTGAACGCATTTATAGGGTGACATAATAAAGAGTGACTGGACGCCACAAGAGAATACAGGCAGTAAAACGCCAATAGAAATGTTAATTCTAATAGCTACAAAGGGTATATATTTTATAGCCAAATTTAACTTTTTACCACGCATGGTCGAACCTCCACCATAACATTTTAAAATTTGTATACCCTCCACCATAGTATGGAGGGTATATGTCATTCCGTTTGCAACACCTAGAAATATACATTTTAGACCCCACAAAGTATATATATTCTTGATCAGCATAAACTTCTATATCGATTTATCAATTTCCGTCCGTCTATCCGTCTGTGGAAATCACTCTAGCTTCCGAACGCAATGAAGTAAGTTGATAAAAATTTACTCAAATGTGTATTATGTCTGCAGGACTTTTGGTATTGAAAATGGGCTATGTAAGTTCACGTCTTCGTATAGCCGCCCCCATAAACTTGTACCCCCCGATATTCGGTATTTTGATGATTTTAGCGACATTATTTACCGGAATTGTTTCAAATTTGGTATTTGAAGTTCGTAATGGATACTACAGCCTCAGACAGAAAATTACCCATGCAGGTCCACGTCTTCGTATAGCCCCCATATAACGGTACCCCCCGATATTCGGTATTTTGATGATTTTAGCGACATTATTTACCGGAATTGTTTCAAATTTGGTATTTGAAGCTCGTAATGGATAGCCTATGTCAGAAAATTGTCTTTGCAGGTCCACATATGATACCTCCCTATATTCGGTATTTTTTTTATTTTAGCTACATTATAAACAGATTTTTTCAAGTTAAGCATTTTAATATTATAATAGCTTATGATAAAAGTTGCCCATGCAGGTCCACGTCGTCGTATATACTCTAATATACGGCTATATTCGGTATTTTTAAGATTTTCACAGAATTTTTAATGGATTTTATTTTTTTGAAAATTGCCAAATTTGTACCAAATGGTGGAGGGTATTCAGAGTTCGGCCCGGCCAAACCTACAACTTCTTTACTTGTTTAATAAAATTTCTCATAAGATTTGAAATCAAAGTCCGATTTTCTATATGGGTTTCTCAGCCAAGAACGTTGAAGTTTTTTTTTTTTTTTAAATCAGCAGATGTGATTTTTTGAACCCTCACCATACTATAGAATCTATTTTAAGTTTATCATTCCGTTTGTAACACAACGAGTACGTGATATCATACATCAAATTGCATATTCAGTAGAGCTACCGTAAAAAAAAAGAAATATATTAACCATTGAAGCCTTTGAATGGATATTATGGCATTGAAATCGAAAAGGGACTCATATGGGAGATACATCGTACACCGAATTAGATAAACTTTGTGGACTTTCAGAAAAAAATTTTGTAAAAGGGTGAAAATCATAGATTTTTAGAATATATTTTCACAAGGCCTTTTGTAATGCGAATCGAAGATCTATAATTTTTTTCCAAGTTACCCTTGGACCAAATCCATGTATTTTAAGAGAATATTGTTAAAAGGACTTTATGGACAAAACATATAGAATTTCAGGGAATAATTTGACATGGTCTTTTCCCAGACATATTGGGAAAAACAACCATTTTTTTTACACCTGGATGTTTTCTCTTCGATGTCATGGATGTCTTTACCGAAGAGCAAATTGGCTAAACTCTTAGGTCCAATTTTTCTGGTCAAAACTATTTCGATGTAAAAACAAGTAAAAAAGCTGTAAGTTCAGCCGGGCCGAACTTTGAATACCCTCCACAATTTGGTACAAATTTAATATTTTTCAAAAAAAAAAAAGATCTGTTAAAAATTATATTTAAATCTTAAAAATACCGAATGTAGCCATGTATTAGGGTCTATACGAAGACGTGGACTTTTCATATGCGAAATTTGAAAAAAAATCTGTTTATAATGTAGCTAAAATCATCATAATACCGAATATAGGGAGGTTCCATGGGTGTTATAAAACATGAACCTGCACAGACAATTTTCTGTCATAGGCTGTAGTATCCAGTACGAACTTCTAATACAAAATTTGAAACAAGTCCGGTAAATAATGTCGCTAAAATCAACAAAATATCGAATATCGGGGGGTACCGTTATATGGGGGCTATACGAAGACGTTGACCTGCAGAGACAATTTTCTTTCATAGGCTGTAGTATTCATTATTAAATTCAAATGCCAAATTTGAAATAGTTCCGGTAAATAATGTCTCTAAAATCATAAAAATACCCAATATCGGGGGGTACCGTTATATGGGGGCTATACGAAGACGCGGACCTAAATAGCTCATTTTCTGTCATAGGATGTAGTATCTATTACGAACTTCAGATACCGAAATTTAAACAATTCCGGTAAATAATGTCGCTAAAATCATCGAAATACCGAATATCGGGGGTACCGTTATATGGGGGCTATACGAAGACGTGGACCTACATGGCCCATTTTCTGTCTTAAGCCGTAGTATCTATTACGAACTTTAAATATTAGTTTTGAAACAATTCCGGTAAATAATGTCGCTAAAATCATCAAAATACCGCATATCGGGAGGTACCGTTATATGGGGGCTATACGAAGACGTGAACCTACATGGCCTATTTTCAATACAAAAAGTCCTGCATACATAATACATATTTGAGTAAAATTTTTTCATCCTACTTCATTTCGTTCGGAAGCTAGAGTGATTTCCACAGACGGATAGACGGACGGACATTGATAAACCGACTTAGAATTTTTCGCTGATCAAGAATTATGTCACGGAGCAGTGCCCAGATATTACCCTTAGCATTTTGACCAGGGACGTGTCGATTGACTTCCATTGTGTGATCCGGAAATTTTTTCCGTTTTTGGCTCCTTGAACCCCTAAATATTTTGCGATTATCACGAAGCAAGCAAGAGGCCCCTCTGTATCCCCAAATTTAGACTCATCTATATGATTTGCTTAAAGAAGCATAAAAAAGCCAAAAGTTCGCCTTCTTCGTATTTCGGATATTGCCTGTTCGTATTTTTTCACACAAAACTATGGTATATTCTGCTTATAATACCTCCAACACATAGGGTGATGTAGGGTATAATTGGCCACCACCATATCTAAATTCTAGAGATCGGTAGCGCTATCCATTCATCCAACGGCAAATTTAGTACCATTTAGTACTTTTCCATCCACCTCCATCTCTAAAAACTTTGTACCAACAGAGGCTTCAACATCATATTTTCGAATTTCATCTCCATCTCAGCACCTAATTGCACATTATGCGGAATTTAGTACTTTTCGTACGTTCGTAGTATCAAATTTCTATCCCTCCACTAAAAACAAAATTAAATAACATTTAGTTATTTTCGTAGAGTTAAAGTACGAAGTTTCGAAACACTCTCAAAATCTCAACTTCAGATAGCAACAGAGACATTCACCTCTGTAATTTCCCCCATCACCATGTTTAGTAACATTTAGTACAATTATGATAGACATATTCAAAACCAGCTCCTTATCTCAATCCCAGACACCAAGTGTGACCACCCAATATCAAATCTAGTACTTTTCGTACAATTATAGGACGCATTTTCAAACCGCTGCCAAATCTAAAACACAGATACCATCAGTAATTTAAATATCAAATTTCTCAAATTTGGTCTTTTTCCCTTTGCCTAATATCAAATTTAGTACGAACCAAAAGAACGAATTTTCATAACAATCTCCATATCTCAACCTCAGGTACCAATAGTGACCTCAATATTAAATTTCAGGATTTCAGCTCTATAATTTCCCCCATTGCCAAATGTAGTACCATTTAGTACAATTATAATACTCATATCCAAAACCACCTCCATATTTTAATCACACTCACCAACAGTGACATCTATGTCCAGCCTTTCTGCCAGTACCAAGGTACAGTACAGGGACGATTTACCAAATACCAAATTTTGTACCATTTAGTACACTTAAGTATACATTTTCATAACTACCTACATCATACAGTCCAATAGAAATCTTATTTTAAACCGGTTCACCTAAAAATTCAAAATGTTCCAAACTTATTACCATTTAGCACAAATAAGTACGTTCCACAGTCCTAGAATGCAACAGTATCTTATTTCTAAATTTTGCATTATCACCTCTATCGGTTCACCCGAATCGAAATTGTTCCAAATTTAGTACCATTTAGTACATAAGTACAACTTTCGAAAATTTCCCATTCCTACACTATGCCAGTTTTTTTATGATTCCTGTTCCATCCGTTCCTCTCAATTCATATTGAACTAAATTTAGTACCGTTTAGTACTTTTCAAAAACATGAGTACACACTTCCAAAATTTCCTCCTTAAATTGACTCTCCTTCTTAATTTTGATTTCCATTCTAAGTTTCAAGTCTTTAGCTCTAACCGTTCACATGATACGAAATGGTACCAAATTTAGTACAATTTAGTAATTTTCGTACACTTATAGTACATCTATCATACGCCCCACCACTTAGCTGTACCATTTCCTCAAATACAAAGGGGACCATATTAAGTATCTTTTAATACTTTTCGTACTGCTCTAGTACGAATTTCCGAAAACCCAGCCTTACCTGAACCTTTCGGACCACGAATGACCCTCACCCAAAATTTCAAGATTCTAGCTTCAGCCGTTTCGTCTGGGCGTTGATGAATCGTTCTGTCTGTACTTTACTATTTATGCCCTACATCATAAGGTGGTCACGGTATTATGTCTTTGTGCATTTGTTTGTAACAGGCAAAAGGAAACGAGATAGACCCATAGTGCCTGTTGATGATCTGCATAGAATCACAATCAGAGTCGTTTTATCATGTCCGTCCGTCCGTCTGCTCGTCCGTCCGTTCGTCTGTTCGTCCGTCCGTTCGTCTGTTCGTCCGTCCGTTCGTATTTTTGTAAACAAAGTACAGTTCGCATTTATTGTCCTATCCAGATGAAATTTTGCGCAAATCATTTGATTGGCCCAAGGACTAACCTTATTGAAATTGGAGATAATCGGTCAAAATTTAGATATAGCTCCCATATATATCTTCGTCCGATTTGCCTTTTATTGTGTACCAAACGTGTAATATCAGTCCGAATAGTATGGAATTTTGCACGTACGATCAGATTGGAGCTGAAAATAAGTATGCGAAATTTGATCGAAATCGGTTCAGATATAGGTATAGCTCCCATATATATTGTTCATTCGATTTGTTGTTTTAGTCCTCCGCAGCCGTAATATGCACACTGTAACACAAATATATGGGGAAATATATCAAATACAGCTCAGAAATACATATGCTAAATTTTATCCAGATCGGTTCAAATTTGGATATAGCTCCCATATATAACTTCATCCGATTTACCTTTGATTGTGCACCAAACGTCTAATATTTGCCCAAATTGGATGAAATTTGGCACTTACGATCGAATTGAGTCTAGAAGCTAGTATGTCAAATTTGGTGAAGATCGGTTCAGATATATAGCTATAGCTTCCATATATATTATTCATCCGATTTGTTATATTTGTTACCTACAACCGTAATATGCACTCCGTAGCAACGATATTCAGGGAAATATATTAAATACAGCTCAGAAATATCTTTGCCAAAATTTTATCGAGATCGGTTCAGATTTGGATATAGCTCCCATATATATCTTTATCCGATTTCAAATTAATTGTGCACCAAATGGGCAATACAATTCCGAATTTAAAAGATACAAATGCTTCGGCATATTTAGTCCTTTGAACTTTAAATTATAATTATAATCATAGCGTGTATGATTGAATTCTCCCATAAAAATTTTAAATTGTTATGCGCAGCTCTACTAAATTAGCAAAATGGTGTAGGGTATCATAAAGTCGGCTCCGCCCGACTTTAAGGCTTTCTTTACTGGTTTATTAATATTGATGTATGATATATAGATTTCATTACCAAAAGAAAAAAAAAACACCCTTTACTCAACCCCCATTTGTGGTCAGCAAAATCCTAAAAACGTGAGCCACCAAGCCTCACCCACAATGACAAGCCAAACGAGAAAGAAACGCAACTATTTTCTTTTCATTGGGGTTTCACTTTTCATTTCACTTTAACACTCAACTTCAAGTCCCCTCAGACAATATTCTATCAAAAAATATATTTTCAACATTTAAATTAACCATCTAAGAGATGAGGGGGTTTTGAATGCAGCTCTAATGCGATTTATGAATTCCGAGCAAGCATTTGTGCCACCAACATAGTTGGGAGGCTTGGCATTGATTTGCCGTGTGCGGCATTGTCCCACTGCACAACCTTTGGTCATACTTCTTGCACACACTTGTGACCATCAGACATGCTTGACACTGCAGCAGCGTTAAATAAAATTTAAAACATATTCTGCACTTTTTTGGACAGTCATCGTAAAATGTTCGAAACAATGCATTTTAATGAACCCCATTGTCATTGAATTGTGAAGCTTTTTATTTTAAATTGAAGCGAAACCCTTGCATTGAAAATCAATTTGAATTTATGCTTTGGATTTTGGTCTGCGAGATGGGGGTTTTAAGTGGTTTACATTATTATTGGAAGATTTTTTACGCATATAGACTTATCCAGTATGTTGGAGTCAAGAGATTTTGAGTTCGAGTGTGTCAGCCTCTTTTCGCTCTGCTGTAAAATATAGCTATATTTTTGGGGAGAGTTTTAACTTTTATACCCTCATCCATATGGCTAGTATATATCATTTGATACGGCTAAAACGTACCTCTTCAAAATAGCCATTTTAGACCCTATGTCTCTGTGGACGAAATCCGTTTCAGGACATTTGCAGTCGATATAGCAATGACTTTCCGTCGGTCCGCCTGTCTGGCTGGGTGGTGCGCACGATAACTCTCGAAGGCAGTATCCGATTTGGTCGAAACTTGGAACATCGTAATATTATTATCAAACTTAGATCGAGTTCGTAAATGGGTAATATCGGTCTACTCTTTCTGGTACCTCCCACACAAAATTTCAACATTTTCAAAGAGAAAGGATAATCCGATTTTGCTCCAACTTTGTAGATCGTAATATTTCCATCAGTGCATCCTCAGGTAAAACAAGTAAAAAAGCTGTAAGTTCGGCCGGGCCGAACTTTTAATACCCTCCACCATTTGGTACAAATTTGGCAATTTCCTAAAAATAAAACCCGTTAAAAATTCTGTTAAAATCTTAAAAATACCGAATGCTTATACGACGACGTGGGCCTGCATAGGCAACTTTTGTCATAAATTATTACAATATTTAAATGCGAAACTTGAAGAAAAATCTGTTTATAATGTAGCTAAAATCGTCAAAATACCGAATATGGGGAGTACCGTTATATGGGGGCTATACGAAGACGTGGACTTGCACAGACAATTTTCTGGCATGGGCTGAAGTATCCATTACGAACTTCACATACGAAATTTGAAACAATCCCTGTAAATAACGTCGCTAAAATCATTAAAATATCGAATATCGGGGGGTACCGTTATATGGGGGCTATATGAAGACGTGGACCAACATGGCTCATTCTTTGACTTTGGATGAAGTATCCATTACGAACTTCACATACCAAATTTGAAACGATTCCGGTAAACAATGTCGCTAAAATCATCAAAATACCGAATATCGGGGGGACCGTTATATGGGGGCTATATGAAGACGTGGACCTACATGGCTCATTTTTTGATTTAGGATGTAGTATCCATTACGAACTTCAAATACCAAATTTGAAACGATTCCGGTAAACAATGTCGCTAAAATCATCAAAAACCGAATATCGGGGGGTACCGTTATATGGGGCCTACAGGAAGACTTGGACCTGCACAGATAATTTTCTGTCTTAGGCTGTAGCATCCATTACAAACTTCAAATGCCAAATTTGAAATAATTCCGGTGAATAATGTCGCTAAAATCATCAAAATACCGAATATCGGGAGGTACCGTTATATGGGGGCTATATGATAACTTGGACCTACATGGCCCATTTACGAACTTAACCTGCCTACTGGGAAAAAATACATGTGTGCAAAACTTTAGCCTTCTATCTCAATTTGTTCGAAAGATAGCGTGATTACAACAGACAGACAGACACACAGACAGACAGACGGACATGGCTAAATCGTCTTAGAATTTTACGCTGATCAAGAATATATATACTTTGTTGGGTCTGACATGAATATTTCGAGGAGTTACAAACGGAATGACAAAATTAATATACCCTCCATAGTATGGTGGAGGGTATAAAAATGGAAAATATTTATCTACTTCATCAAGTACCTCCCCCAACAGGTCAAAATTTGCATCTAAAAAAATGTGATGTAAGGTTTGATTGTCTTCAAGTTTCAGAAATATAAATATTTTTATTAACCCAAGGTCTGGTGTTAAGATTGAATATATTGGTCCATCCCTTCTGGTACCTCGCCCACAAAGGTTCAATATTTTGAATACCCATGAAGCTCATAAAAAATCGAAATTAACATTCGATTCCATTCAGACTGTCAGTACAAAATCTGTTATAAAGATGTTAGAGATCGGACCATTTTTTCAGGTACCTTCGCTACAAAAGGAACAAAATTTTGAATATCATAAGACGCGGAATTAAGCTCCAATTCCATTCAGACTTTGCACATCTCAACATTTCCATCAACACAAGATCTGTAATAAAGATGGTAGAGATCGGATATTTTCTTCTAGTACCTCCCTCACATAGAGTTCAAGATTTTGAAAATCAAAAGACTCAAAAAAAGCGAAAAGAGAAACCAACTATATTTAATTTTCACACATACAGGGTGAAATAAAAACCAGTAAAGAAAGTCCTAAAGTAGGGCGGGCCGACTTTATGATACCCTACACCACTTTGCTAATTTAGAAGAGCTCCACATAAAAATTAATTTTTTTTGTAGGAGAATTCAATCATACACTCTATGATTATAATTATAATTTAAAGTTAAAAGGACTAAATGTACCGAAGAATTTCTATCTTTTATATTCGGACTTGTATTGCCCATTTGGTGCAAAATTAATTTGAAATCAGATAAAGATGTATATCGGATACATATCCAAATCTGAACCGATCTCGATAAAATCTAGCAAAAGTATTTCTGAGTTCTATTTGATATATTTCCATGAATACCTTTGTTACGGAGTGCATATTATGGCTGTGTTAAACAAATACAACAAATCAGCTATAGCTATATCTGAACCGATCTTCACCAAATTTGGCATACTACCTTCTAGACTCAATTCGGTCGTATGCGCCACTTTCCATCACTTTTGGGCAAATATTAGACGTTTTGTAAGGTAAATCGGACGAAGTTATATATGGGAGCTATATCCAAATCTGAACCGATCTCGATAAAATTTAACAAATGTATTTCTGAGCTGCATTTGATATATTTCTCCAAATATTGTTGTTACAGAGTGCATATTACAGTTGGGGTGGACAAAAATAACAAATGGTATGAACAATATATATGGGAGCTATAGCTACGGATAATCGGTCAAAATTTAGATATAGTTCCCATATATATCTTCGTCCGATTTGCCTTTTATTGTGCACCACACGTGCAATATCAGCGCGAATAGTATGGAATTTTGCACATATAACTCTGTTACAACAATATTTCGGGAAATTTATCAAATACAGCCCGAAAATACATTTGCCTAATTTTATAGAGATCGGTTCAGATTTGAAAATAGCTCCCATATATAACTTCGTCCGATTTACCTTATATTGTGCACCAAACGTCTAATATATATAGCTCCCATATATATCTTTGTCCGATTTCAAATTAATTGTGCACCAAATGGGCAATACAAGTCCGAATTCAAAAGATACAAATGCTTCGGCATATTTAGTCCTTTGAACTTTAAATTACAATTATAATCATAGCGTGTATGATTGGATTCTCCCATAAAAACTTTTAATTGTTATGCGGAGCTCAATTAAATTAGCAAAGTGGTGTAGGGTATCATAAAGTCGAAATAGCATCAAATTTTAGAATATGTTTAGATTTGTTCGAATTGGTCACCTTTGACACGAATTATGGCCTTCAAACAGCTAATGAGACCGTCACACTCTGCCCGAATGTTGCTCTGCTATATTTTGGTCCATTCCCGACGAAGCGCTTGCTTCAGGTGATCGACACTTTGGTATTTCTTTGGTGGCCATTGTGCGCTGGAAATGAAGCGAGGAACCTCATTTTGTAATCATTCCTGGATGGCGTTCTAAGTGCGATGGTGCTGAGTCCTGTTGGAATGTCCAAGGTCTGCGGCCAAAATGTTTGCGTGTCCAAGGCTTTAATACACCCTCAAGAATATTTTCGCCATAATATTCGGCATTTATTATGATGCCACGGTCGATTAATACAAGCGGAGAGCGACCATCGGCTCTCATGGCGGCCCACACCATCACCACGGCCGGCGCTTGAGTTCTGGTGGCCAACCGCAGGTGCGCATTTTCAGCTGACCTCTTTGGCGAATAAACACGATCATTTTGTTTCTTTATAAACAGCTGGGTAATGAATATTTTCTCATCTGAAAAAATCCAAATTCCGTAGTTCACCACTTTTTGTCAAGCGAAGCAACTCTTTAGTTCTTTTAAGCCTATTTTCTTTCTGTTGCGGTGTAAGTTCTTTCACTTTTTGGAATTTCAATGGCTTTACCCCGTGCTCATTTTTCAATATTTGCCGAATGGAGTATTGCGATATGTTCAGCTCAAGTCGCTTCTTTACTTTTCGAACCATTTCGAACCGACTAATACTTTTTAAATTGCTTTCAAAAATGTTACGAAGTAAAAGGTTTGAACCAAATGAGATTCTCTCTTCATATAATAATGTTCAGTGTATTAATAAATATTAGTGTATTACAATAAACATTTTATATATTTATACCCTACAACACTATGTGTTGGGGCCAAAAGTTATGTTACGAATATAACTTTAGATTTAAGTTAATTTAGATGAATTCCGTTAATTTAAGAATTTGAATTGTAACGTAAATTTCTACTACGCAGTTTATTTGAATAACTTCACAACAACAACTACTGTATAGATTTTTCTACATCCTTCCATTTCCTCTTTCATTTTCTATTTTGTTGCTGACGTACAATTCTTGTTAAACGTCATCATTGATGATCGCTTAATTCCTCTTTCTTTGTTACCCCCTCGCCTGTGTATGTGTTGTTGTTATTGTTCACTCAATGTAAGTTTGTATGTGTTGCTGTTATTGTTCACTCAATGTAAGTTTGTATGTGTTCGTTGCATTGGTAGATTGTTCGTAATCTAGGCGTTACCAGATCGTCTAGAAACTTCTGTAGCGACAGGCGAGGCTCATATAAATAGGGGAAATGGAAAGGCAGTTAGTCAGTTGTGAATCAGATCGCGAATTGAAACCGTCGAGTAAAGTAAAGTGCAAAGTAAAGTTGTGTGAATAAAATCATTGTAATAATCGTAATCCGAAAGAACCCGCGTTTTATTTGGTACGAGCTGTATTGGGAAATAAAACAACGTCTACACGGGATTAAGTAAAATCCAAGAACGTAACAATTGGTGTCGGAAGTGAGATTACGATAATACTACGATGAAGTTTAAGGATCTACGAGTGGAAGACTTGAAGAAGGAACTTAATAAATTGGAATTGTCCTCTACTGGCAACAAGGCTGAACTACAAAAACGTCTGTTGGATGAGTTCGAGCGCCGTGGTATGAACATCGATACATATGAGTTTGACAGTAAGGATGAAGTGGATTTATCGGAAATGGGCGAATCCAACGGTGGGGAAGTCTCGTCAGTAGCTGCCAGGGGTGACGATTTCAGAGAAATGCTAGCCAAAATGTTTGAGGAAAATTTCAGAAGAGTCGAAGAAAATTCGAGAATAACGAACGAGAAACTCGAGTACATTACAGAAGTTGTTGGAAGGAGAGTGGAAACCGTGGAGGTCCAAATTAAAGAGTTGGATAAGAAAGTGCAGTCGGTTGACGAGAAATTTCTGTCCCACGACCATAGGGTTACAAATCTGGAGAAGAAAATTTCGGAACTGGAAATCAAAGGTGGTCCGGTGCGAGTTCCTGATAACACACTAAAAATCAAACCTCCTGTATTCGACGGCTCTACGTCATTCAATGTTTTCAAGTTACAGTTCGAGACAGTGGCTTCTAGAAATTCGTGGAACGACAGCGACAAAGCGGTTGCACTACTTCTGGCATTGAAGGGCAGTGCTGCTGATGTTATACAGAGTATTCCTGTCGCTTCTAGAAACAACTATGAAGATGTTATTGCTGCACTGGAACGTAAGTACGGTGGCGAACATAAACGAAACATCTACCTTATGGAATTAAGGGGAAGAGTACAGAGGGCAAACGAGACGTTACAAGACTTTGCAGCTGAGGTGGAACGTTTGGTGCTAATGACGTATCCAGGAGAGGATCACCCATTGCTGGACCGTATGAAAATCGAAACCTTTGTGAATGGCATACGTGACCCTGAGATTAAGTATGCAACATATGCGTCACCAAAAGCATCATTTTCCGAAACTGTGTCGTTTGCCCTTGCCCAAGAGACGGCAAGAATAGTTGTTAAGCCCCAGACCCACAAGATTCGCCAACTGGAGACCGAAGGTTGCGAACCCAAATCTCTCGTTAACTCGATCGAAGACGCCATGAGGCGAGTAATAGAAGAGACAAAGTTAGTTGGGATGACTAAGCCCAGGGTTAGATGCTACAACTGCGATAAAGCAGGTCATATTGCGCGCGAATGCAGAGCTAAGCGCAAACGATCCAGGTCATCGTCACCACCTCCAACGAAAGATGGTAGAAGAATGGCCCAACAGTCCACCAATGAGTCACAGTTAAACTAAATCGAGCCAGTCCAGCGGGGCATGAACTGGCTCCCATCGACGATGGCCCCACAATCTCCACAGCAATAGTACAACAGGAAAGTCACAACCTAACAACAACTGGGTACATCAATGGTGATAAGCGAGTTCTGACGTTAGATACTGGCGCATCAAAGTCCATCGTAAGATCAGATCTGGTAAAGGGAAAAATAACGCAACTTAATGGAGTCAGACTGCGCACAGCAACGGGGGAGCCCGCGGCAGTACACGGCAAGATTACCCTGAGACTAACTATTGCCAATAAATCGGAGAATTACGAGTTTATAGTTGCCGATATCGTAGACGAAGTGATAATAGGCGCAGATTTTATGATTGCCTTTGGTATCAATCTGGATATGAAAGAACGTGTGATGACCTGGTCTAACGTCGAAATTCCGTTAAACGTGGGCTACGATGAAAGTACACCCATTAGACGTCTGACCACGGACCATCCAGAGATAATACCGCCCTGTGCCGAAGCAATAATATGGGTACCAATGAATGGAGATTTTGGAGCCGAGAAGTTGTGGGTGGTGGAACCAACAGAAAACAGAAACAGTAACATCCTAATAGCGAATGCCCTGGTGAAAAGCAACAAGGACGGATTAATTCCTGTTAGAGTTTTGAACCTGTCAAACAAGCAAGAGCAAATTTGCCAATTTTCCGATGTTGGACAATGCACACCAGCTGAAGCTGTAGTTAATTTGGAAACTAGCACCGAAAAGCCAGCTGCCATGGAGAAGAAGCACCTCGACGGCTACATAAAAGAGTGGACACACCAATTATCACCTTCCGAGAGGAACAAGGCTAAGCAGCTATTAAGGAAATATGCCTCTACCTTTGCGTTGACAAAAGAGCACCAAGGAAGAACATCAGTGGTGAAGCATGAAATCAATACAGCAGACGCGAGACCCATTAAACAGCCTCCAAGAAGTGTTCCCCTGGCAAAAAGAGACGAGGTTCAGAAGCTGATAAGTGAAATGGAAAAGAGTGGTGTAATAGAACCATCGTCAAGTCCATGGTGCTCCCCAGTGGTCTTGGTCAAGAAGAAAGACGGAAGCACCCGATTTTGTGTGGACTACAGAAAGTTGAATGATGTCACCAAGAAAGACACTATCCGCTCCCAAGAATCGACGACACATTGGACACATTAGCCGTGACGTCATGGTTCTCCACCCTCGACCTGCAGAGTGGGTACTGGCAAGTAGAGATCGCCGAGAAAGATAAGGAGAAAACAGCGTTTGGCGTAAATGGGGGTCTCTGGCAGTTCAATGTCATGCCATTCGGACTCTGCAACGCCCCGGCTACATTTGAAAGGCTGATGGAGCGTGTGTTAAAAGGGCTGCAGTGGAAGTCGTGCCTCATATACCTGGATGACATCATAGTCATGGGACGCAACTTCGACGAACACATCAAGAACTTAAAGGATGTTCTACAGCAGCTTTCGTCTTCAGGCCTCAAGCTGAACCCAAAGAAGTGCAGTCTCTTCCAACGAGAGGTGAAGTTCCTGGGGCACCACGTGACGCCGGAGGGCATATCGACGGATAAGGAGAAAATTCAAGCCGTCAGAGATTGGCCGCAGCCCCGAAATCTCCATGAGCTGCAAAGCTTTCTGGGTCTCTGCACATACTACCGTCGATTTGTCCAAAATTTTGCCAACATCGCCGCCTGTCTACACCGTTTGACGCAAAAAGGCCAGAGGTTTCAGTGGGGCAACGACCAGGAGGAGGCATTCAGAAAGCTCAAAGACATGCTATGCAGAGCCCCCATTTTGGCATACCCTATACCTGGCGGCAAGTTTGTCCTGGACACAGACGCAAGTGCGTGCGGCATCGGTGGCGTCCTTTCCCAGGAAATCGACGGACAGGAAAAAGTCATCGGGTACTACAGCCGGACATTGTCGAAAACTGAGAGGAATTACTGTGTGACGAGGAGAGAGCTGCTTGCTGTCCTTGAGTGCGTTAAACACTTCCACAAATACCTATATGGCCAGCATTTCCTGCTGAGGACCGACCACGCTGCTCTCCAATGGTTGCTGCAGTTTAAGAATCCGGAAGGTCAACTAGCCCGTTGGATCGAGAGGCTCCAGAGTTATGACTTCAGAATCGAGCACAGAAAAGGCGGAAAACACGGTAATGCTGATGCCCTGTCTCGTCGGCCATGCAAAGTAGAATGCAAGCACTGCTCAAAGGCTGAGAATAAAGAGAATATCGTTAATGTCCGACTATTGCAATTTGAGTCGGGTGAAGATTGGTCGACGGAACAACGAAGAGATCCCATTCTGGGCAAAGTAATTTCGGCCATAGAAACGGGCAAACGACCTAGTCGCAAAGAAATTACCTCCGAAAGCCCTCTTTTAAAATCCTATTGGGCCCAGTGGGACAGTCTACTTATAATAGATGGTCGCCTATATCGCAAATGGGAAAGTGAGGACGGTAAATCTCACCGGAACTTGATCGTCGTCCCAGACTCCAAAATAAGAGATGTCTTGTCGGAGTTTCACGATGGGCCAAGTGGAGGACATCTTGGCATAGCAAAAACCGCTGAAAAGGTAAAGCAGAGATTCTACTGGGTCGGCTGTCAAAAATCCATTGCCGACTGGATCGCCAATTGTGAAAGGTGCATAAGAGCTAAAGGTCCAACACGGAAGAGTCGAGGCTACATGCAGCAGTATAATTCAGGAGCCCCTTTTGAAAGAATCGCAATGGATGTAGCTGGACCGTTCCCAACAAGCGACTCTGGGAACCGGTATGTCTTAGTGGTCGTGGATTACTTTAGTAAATGGCCAGAGGTTTATGCTATCCCAAATCAAGAAGCCAGGACAATTGTGGATGTGTTCAGCAGAAATTGGATTTGTCGCTATGGTGTTCCATCTGAGGTTCATTCCGATCAAGGGAGGAATTTTGAATCAGCGATCTTCAAGGAAATGTGTGACTCCTACGGAATCAAGAAAACCAGAACGACGCCCCTACATCCACAATCAGATGGCATGGTGGAAAGATTCAATCGCACCCTGGAAGAACATCTACGGAAAGTGGTGGACAGTGGCCAACGAGACTGGGATGAGCATATTCCCAAGTTTTTACTGGCTTATAGATCGGCCATTCATGATTCCACATCCCGGACTCCAGCCAAAGTTCTGTTCGGAAATGAATTAAAGCTACCTGGCGATTTGATATTCGGCGCTGCCCCAAACGACGATGAAGACAGTCAAAACTCTTTTAGTAAAGTCCACGATGCAGTCCGACATCGAATAAAAATGGTTAGCAACCGCATGAAGGCAAGGTACGATCGAGCGGGAAATACCGATGGGTTTCAAAAAGGGCAACTGGTACTATTGTTCAACCCACAACGAAAGAAAGGACTATGCCCCAAATTACAAACGCACTGGGAAGGACCCTACAAGATTGTCACGAAAATAAATGACGTCGTTTATCGCATCCAGAGGAGCGACAGTCCCAGGTCGAAGATGAAAGTTGTACATTTGGAGCGGCTGACCCCCTACGGAACGGGAACTGTGCCTATTCGGGACGAACAGGCTTAAGCGGGGGGCAATGTTACGAATATAACTTTAGATTTAAGTTAATTTAGATGAATTCCGTTAATTTAAGAATTTGAATTGTAACGTAAATTTCTACTACGCAGTTTATTTGAATAACTTCACAACAACAACTACTGTATAGATTTTTCTACATCCTTCCATTTCCTCTTTCATTTTCTATTTTGTTGCTGACGTACAATTCTTGTTAAACGTCATCATTGATGATCGCTTAATTCCTCTTTCTTTGTTACCCCCTCGCCTGTGTATGTGTTGTTGTTATTGTTCACTCAATGTAAGTTTGTATGTTTTCGTTGCATTGGAAGATTGTTCGTAATCTAGGCGTTACCAGATCGTCTAGAAACTTCTGTAGCGACAGGCGAGGCTCATATAAATAGGGGAAATGGAAAGGCAGTTAGTCAGTTGTGAATCAGATCGCGAATTGAAACCGTCGAGTAAAGTAAAGTGCAAAGTAAAGTTGTGTGAATAAAATCATTGTAATAATCGTAATCCGAAAGAACCCGCGTTTTATTTGGTACGAGCTGTATTGGGAAATAAAAAAACGTCTACACGGGATTAAGTAAAATCCAAGAACGTAACAGTTATATAACTCCTCGAAATATTGGTTTCCCACATGAGTCGATCTAGCTATGTATGTCCGTCCGTCTGTCCGTCCGTCCGTCTGAGTCAGAATAGAACCCTAACCCTATGATCGCATAATATTTAGGAATTGAAATGGACCAAAAACTGAACAATTTACTGATTTTGCAGTTGCTCTACAGGTCACAATTATAGACCAATCGACGCCGAAGTAAGCATGGGGCTAGAGCTTAGGGCTGGGTAGAAGTCTACCAATTTTTATGGTCATCGTAATAATATTTAGTGGGTAAAATAGACCAAAACATTTGTGTTAAATAAAAGTAAAATTTTCCATTAAACCGCGAATATTTTTAATCTCGGCGAATTCCCAAGTAGCCGAAAAGTTCAATTCTGACCGTAACGTAGATGTCGGTAGTATTAAGATATGATGTTAATATAGATTTTGCATTATTTTGTGATATATTTTTATTTTTTTTCATATTTTTTCATCGCGTGCGATTTTTTCTTTTTGACTTAAAGTAATGAAGTGTACATTTTGTAATATTTTTTCACCTTACAACACAGGTTGGTGTTATTATATACAGTCTGCAATTATCGTTCGATCCTCACGAAAGTGTTCACAAGGGTAATGTTAGGCTCAGGTCTATTGTTTTCAAAGATGTCCGCAATATATTCAGGGGTTGAAATGGACCAAAAACTGTGCGTAAATATTGGGCAAATGTCCCCGTTCAAAATGCTAAGGGTAATATCTGGGCGTTGACATAATTTCAAAAGCGAAATCTTTCAAAATGGATGTGGCTTCTTATATATTGTAGTGTTGCAGTGTATTACATGGTCGGTCCCGCACGACAATAGCCTTTGCTTACTTGTTTTTATTTTGGGATTCCGAAACCTATCTCAATCTAGTTATCTTATTTGTCATTGAAATTATTGTGATTGATCAAACAATACACAAGGTGTAATTGTTTATGTTGTTTTCCTGGTATTTACTCAAATTATTTTGTTATCTATCTTCTTCATCATAGTGGTGGGATTGGTGGGATTGCCAGTAAATAAACGACCACAAATTTGAGTTTACAATGACACCAACCACAACAAATCCCTCAGCTTTTTGGCCTTATTGTCTTCCCGATGTTATCACAGTGACAAAGTAAATATTGTAAACGAAGTAATCTGAGTTTACCTGCAAGTGGATCTATGTGGCATACTGGTGTTGGTTGCTTCAAGCCAAAAATTGTGTTATGAAAATATTTCTATAATTTATTAAAAATAACAGATATCAGAAATTGTATCAGTAAATATGGTAGAGAGGAAAAAATGCATAGCAGTTTCGTTCAATAGTTGAGATTTTTGTTTCATTTTTTGAGAGATGGAAATAACCCAGTGAACATATTGATTGAAAAATATTGTTCAAACAAAAAAATGCTTGTTCGATGTAGTCCGAAACGAGTTCCAAGGACTATTATATCGCAGCCTTAGCATACTATTATATCTTTGACACTAATGTTTATGTGTTTAAGATTAAGTGATAATGAGACCACTATTTTAGCCAGAATTTTATGTTGGAACCTTAAACGAAATCCTTGCTGAAATTTTTAGAATATTTTTTTTTTCAACTACCTCGTGGTCACCATTCTGTATCAGCATAAAATTCTTAGTCTAAGCGATGTCCGTGTGTCTGTCTGTTGTAGTTTGTGAATGGTCATGGTCGATCCACGTTTTCGTATAGCCATCATATAACGGTATCTCCCAATATTCGGAATATCTGTGATTTTAGCGACATTATTTACCAGAATTGTTTAAAATTTCGTGTTTGAAGTTCGGACTCAGTACTACCGCCTATGAAAAAAAAATTGCATATGCAGGTTCACGTCTTCGTATAGTTCCATATATTACGGTAATCGCATGAGCGGTATTTTTCGGAAATTTTTAAAAATGTTCAAGCTACTTTCAAATGTTATAGAGTATTAAGAGTTCGGCCTGGTCGAACTTAGCTGCTTGTTTACTTGTTTAAGAATAGTTTTGCAAATGTCCTCACTGTTTTTTAAGATATTTTTATAGAAATCGTGGAAATTATGTTTTCTCTACTTTTTTCAAGGCATCGTTTTTCAGATCCTATTTTTCAAGGACCCCTTTGAGTTTTTTAATGAATAATTTTTTCGTGGGCTTTATTTGTTTTAAAGGATTATTTTTTATGGACCTTAAGAATAATTTTAGAAAGGGAGTATTTTAGGAATAATTTTTGAGGGACTTCCGAGAAAAAAATATTCCAGGATCTTCTTGATTTAAAATGAATAGTTTTAAGGGTCTCGTGATTTTCTAACACTATGTGTTGGGTGCATTATAAGTTTGATTGGGTCAAAAATTATGTAACACCTCGAAATATTGGTTTCCCACATAGGAAAGTATATACGGATCTTCCTATCTCGCCGAGCTGAGTCGATCTAGGTATGTATTTCCGTCCGTCTGTTCGTCTTTCCATGTTAATTTGTAATCATTCTAAAGGTCGCAATTATGGCCCGATCATCACGAAATTAAAAATGGAGATGGGGGGGGTCAGAATAGAACCCTATTTTTTTTTTGGAGATGATCACATAATATTTAGGGGTTGAAATGGATCAAAAACTGAAAAATTTTCGAATTTGCAGTTGCTCTACAGGTCGCTATTATAGACCAATCGAAGCGGAAGTTAGCATGGGGCTAGAGCTTATTTAGTGGTTGAAATAGACCATAACATTTGTGTTGAAGAAAAGTCAAATTTTCCATTAAACCGCGAATATTTTTTAACCCGGCGAAATCTCAATAGACGGAAAGTTCAATTCTGGCCGTTACGTAGATGCCGATAGTAAATATATCGGATATATATATATATATATATATATATATATATATATATATATATATATATATATATATATATATATATATATATATATATATATATATATATATATATATATATATATATATATCCGAAATATATACAATGTGTATATACAAAAGAAGGGAATATTAGCTGGAATGCTTATATCTCGAGAATGGCTGGACCGATTTTGACAAGTTTTGTCAATTCAGAATGCCCTCTTGGCATAAAAGTATAAAAGCTAAATAAATCGCATAAAAAAGACCAATAACAATAACAATGTTAATACAGATTTTGTAGTATTTCCTTATATATTTTTATTTTTTCATATTTTTTATCGCATACGATTTTTCAATTTGACTTATAATATTGAGGTGTATATTTTGTAATATTTTTTCACCTTACAACAAAGGTTGGCGTTATTATATACAGATTGCAATTATCGTCCGATTTTCACGAATATTTTCACAAGGATTGGGTTGAGCTCCGAAGGCCTAGGCCTATTGTTTTTAAAGATTTTTGCAAAATATATAGGGGTTGTAATGGACCAACAACTAAAAATATTCCTGATTTTGCAGCCGTTATAAAGGTCACAAAGGACACGAAATATCGCATGAAGTTTGAGTTTAGGAAAGTAAGTAGAATAGACCACTACTTTTGTGTGAAAGAAGCATTATTTACAGGCGATACGCTGACTTCGTTGACGAATATAGCCAAATATCGTAGACAAGCAAATCATATATATGAGTCTTAATTTGGAGATACAGAGGGGCCTCTTGCTTCTGTAAATGATCGCAAAATATTTAGGGGTTCAAATGAACCAAAAAGAGAGAAAAATTCCCCATCATAGAATTTAAGTCTGGTATTTTGGATGTATATTGGATTATATTTAGCTGTAAAATGGACCACTGCAGCTAGAAGCAGGGCGGAGTGCGTAAATATTGGGTAAATGTTTCTGGTCAAAATGCTAAGGGTAATAACTGGGCAGCGCTCCGTGACATAATTTCAAAAGCGAAATCTTCCAAAATGTATTTGGACATAAAGGGGCTTCTCACATATTGTAGTGTTGTAGGGTATCACATGGTCTGCCCCGCACGACTATAGCCTTTGCTTAGTTGTTTTTTAATGAAAGATCTTGTTAGTTGTAAATTATAATTTAATTGTTTTGTAATGTAATTTCTATTTTTTTGGAACAATTTTCTACCTACCTAGATTTTCAGCATTTTTTAAAATATCTTGAACAAATATAAGTAAAACATGGAATTCCCGGCAAATATTTTTTAATGATAGTGGATTTTTCAAACGCACGTTTTTCAATTAATTTTTATTTTTGTAATTTTCAGGGACTATTTTTTTTAATATTTAAAAATAATTTAGATATCAGAAGTGCCAAAATTCCCTAAAAAATCATGGAATGGACTGGATGGATTTTTCAACAAACTTATGTTCTGAAATATTTAAAAATGTTTACAGGAATATTCTAAGAATTTTTAATATTTAAAAGATATCTTGACCAAATATATGGATTTCTTTCAGGGAATCCCAAGTAAAACAAGCAAAAAATCTGTAAGTACCCCTCCACCAAATGGAATGAATTTGGAATTAAAAAAAAAAAAAAAAAAAGTCCAAAAGTTGTAAGTTCAGCCGGACCAAACTTTGAATACCCTCCATCATTTGGTACAAATTTGGGAATTTTCAAAAAATAAAAACCAAAAAAATTCTATTAAAATCTATACGACGACGTGGACCTGCATACGCAACATTTGTTATAAGCCTGCACAGACAATTTTCTGGTGTAGTATGTAGTATTCATTACGAACTTCAAATGCTAAATTTGAAACAATTCCTGTAATTAATGTCGCTAAAATCATCAAAATACCGAATATCAAGGGGTACGTTATATGTTGGCTATACGAAGACGTGGACTCTAGTATCTGTTACAAACTTTAAATACCAATTTTGGAACAATTTCGATAAATAATGTCGCTAAAATCATCAAAATACCGCATGTCGTGATGTACCGTTACATGGGGGCTATACGAAGACGAGGATCATAACAGGACATGGCCCATTTTCAATACCAAACGTTTTGCAGACATAATACACATTTGAGTAAAATTTTATCAACCTACTTCATTTCATTCGGAAGCTAGATTGATTTCTATAGACGGGCAGACGGACAGACGGACGGACATTGCTAAATCGACATAGAATTTTATGCTGATCAAGAATATGTATGGTCTATAATATATATTTCGAGGTGTTATAAATGAAATGACAAACTTAATATGTCCTCCATACTATGGTAAAGGGTACAAAAAACAAGCATAACTATACCACCAAGATTCGAGGATTTTTAAGATTTTCTCAAGGAAGTCTGAGGGAATATATCTGTCAGTAAATTGTCTGGTTTTTTTTGCACCTTGTACAAACCATTCAAAGGCAAACCATTTTTTTACCCCGAAACGCCTTTATTAATACTGTATAAATATCTATCGTTTATTGATTCTATATCCTATCCTGTGCAACAGTGATCCTCCTTCATTTCAATACTCACCTTTATTGGGTTAGTAAGGTGATTTTGTTTTTTTTTTTTTTTTTTTTTTTTGTAACACTTATCAAAATATGGAACTAATACAAATTTCTGGTTTAATTTTTGTAATTTGTTGTTTTTTGTCGATCGGCGTAAAACAAAAATTAAAAAAAAAAAAACGAAAACACCAAAAGTAACAACTTCGGACGAGAGTAGTTATTTTGTTGCCGAGGATTACATCACAGCGTCGCTCCAAAGTGACTTATGGCAATGCAGTTTTCGGTTTTATGCCTAAAACGAAATGAAACCACAGACAACATTTCTTGCTTTGCTCCATGTACTTGATGGTGTTGTTGTTGTTGTTATTGCTTTTACTGTTGTTATTGTAAGAAATTGATGGAAATAATATCAGCCAGCAACAACAATACAAACACTTGCACATGAACGTACGCATAAAAACGCTTGCAAGCGAGAGTACTGATCGCCAGACGGCATAGACGACGACTATTCGAATTCGGACATGAGGTGAAATTACTTTCTTACCTTAAATGTTGATCAGAAACGTCGTAACGTACGTGAGTGTGTACACTAAGCCTGGACATAAATATCTATGTATTGTACATATTCTTCAACTTATAACCACTTTGCGCTGCACACGCACTAAGAGAGTGCATAAAGTGTAGGGTTATTTAATAAGTGCAGAAAAAGTTATTTTACCAGTTTACCAAAATTTGTGACCTAAAAAATAATATTTTTTTTGAGTGAAAGACCTATACGCCCTTAGTGTCAAATTCATTGGAAAACACTCGAAATAAATTGAAATAACAATACGTGGACCCATATTAATAATTTTTTCTAGTTTAACTTAAAATACCAAATAATGGCGAAACTAAATAGAAAATATGACTTAAACGTAGACAAGTAAAAAACAAGTAAAGAAAGTCTTAAAGTCGGGCGGGCCGACTTTATGATACCCTACACCACTTTGCTAATTTAGTACAGCTCCAAATAACAATTAAAAGTTTTTATGGAAGCTTTCAATCATACACGCTATGATTATAATTAATATTTAAAGTTCAAAGGACTTAATATGCCGAAGCATTTGCATCTTTTAAATTTGGACTTGTATTATCCATTTGGTACACAATTAATTTGAAATCGGATAAAGATATGTATTGAAGCTATATCCAAATCTGAACCGATCTCGATACAATTTGCAAAGATATTTCTGAGCTGTATTTGATATATTTCCCTGAATATCGTTGTTACGGAGTGTATATTACGGCTGTGGGAACAAATATAACGAATCGGATGAACAATATATATGGGAGCTATAGCTATACCTGAACTGATCTTCACCAAATTTGACATACCAGACTTCTAGACTCAATTAGGTCGTAAGTGCCAAATTCCAGCCCATTTGGGAACATATTTGACGTTTGGTGCACAATAAAAGGTAAATCGGACGAAGATATATATGGGAGCTATATCCAAATCTGAACCGATCTCGATAATATTTAGCAAATGTATTTCTGATCTGTATTTCATATATTTCCCCAAATATTGTTGCTACAGAGTGCATATTACGGCTGCGGAGGACTAAAATAACAAATCGGATGAACAATATATATTGGTGCTATAGCTATATCTGAACCGATTTCCATCAAATTTGGCATACTTATTTTCAGGACTAACTTGGTTGTATGTTATTGTATTCCATAATAATCGGGCTGATATTACACGTTTGGTGCACAATAAAAAGCGAATCGGACGAAGATGTATACAAATACCAATTTTAAGACAAATCCGTGAAAAATGTGGCAAAAATCATTAAAACACCGAATATTGGGAGGCACCTTAATTGGGGCCTATACCAAAACGTGGACCGATATATCTCATTTTCAATAGATTGTATCGTGTGGGCTCTGTATGAGGTCTCCGACGAATATTTTAGGATGTTATAAACGGAATTAGATGTTAGTGTCGCATTTTAGGAGCTTCATGAATATTCAAAACCCTGACCCTCTATGGGGGAGGTGCCACAAGGAGTGGACCGATATATCCCATCTTCATAGCAGATTTTGTCAGTTTGTAGAAATAATGGGATGTGTGAAATTTGAAATCAACCGGATGATATTTCGGATTAAATTATCGTTTTTGTTATTCGAAACATTGACTCTTTGTGGAGGAGGTATCAAAAGGAATGGTCCGATCTTTACCATCTTTGTAAGAGATCACGAGTTGATGGAAATATTGAGCTGTGCCAAGTCTGAATTCCATCTGATAAAAAAGTTGTGATATGTGTAATTTGAAGACAATCGGTCTCTTAGACCACATTTTATAAGGGATATAACTATTCAAAATGTTTACCCTTTTTGGGGGAGGTACTTGTTGTTGGACCTAAATTGGATTATCCTTTCTCTTTCTGTGCAGTAGAATATTTTCTTTGAACATTTCAATATTGTCGATATTGCCCATCTCCGAACGCGATCTAAGTTTGACAATAATATAACGATGTACCAAGTTTGGAAGAAATCGGATATTCCCTTCGAGAGTTATCGTGCGCACCAGCCAGCCAGACAGACAGACAGACGAACGGACGGACTCCAATGTTCTGAAATGGATTTGGTCCAAAGAGACCCAGGGTCTAAAACCGTTATTTCGATGAGGCAAATTTTGGTCCTAGCAAATGATATGTACCCTCTCTAGCCATATGGCTTAGGGTATAAAAATACTAATTCGGAATCGGAATCCAAAAACCTATCTCTGGAATTTTTTTTAAAAAAGATCTGAGCTTTTTTACTAAACCAGAGGTGATTCGCCATCCAAAAAACTCAAGAAAAATTCCGTTTCGATAGTTCTTTATTTGTTACTTGTAAAGTCAGGAAGATTTTTAGTCCTTGAGACATTTTATCCCTAAATATTTTGCAATAGTCTCCAATCAAATAAGCTTCTATTTGGACACTAGCCTCAACTCCATGCTTAAAAACAAAATTAAAAACAAGTAAAATTACGTTCGGCCGGACGGAATTTTGAATAACCTCCACCATTTGGGACGAATTTGGCAATTCTTAAAAACAATAAAATCCATAAAAAATTCTGTTAAAATCTTAACAATACCGAATGTAGATGTTATATTAGGGTCTATACGACGACGTGGAACTGCACAGACGTGGAACTGCACAGACGTGGAACTGCACTGTAGTATCCATTCCAAACTTGAAATACCAAATTTGAAACAATTCCGGTGAATAATGTTGCTGAAATCTTCAAAATACCGAATATCGGGAGGTACCGTTATATGGGGGCTATACGAAGACGTGGACATGCACAGACAATTTTCAGTCATAGGCTGTATCATCCATTACAAACATCAAATACGAAAGTTGAAAGAACTCCGATGAATAATGCCGTCAAAATCATGAAAATACCGAATATCGGAAGGTATCGTTATATGGGGGCTAAACCAAAACGTGGACCTACATGGCCCATTTTCATACCAAAAGTCCTGCAGACATAACATGCATTTGAGTAAGATTTTATCAATCTACTTCAATTCGTTCAGAAGCTAGATTGATTTCTACAGACGGACAGACGGATAGACGAGCGGACATCGCTAAATCGACATTGAATTTTATGCTGATCGAGAACATATATGCTTTGTGAGGTCTAAAATGTATATTTCGGGGTGTTACAAACGGAATGACAAACTTAATATAACCTCCATAACATGGATGAATGAGACATTAATAATTATTCACGACCTACCTTATCCTTGCGTTTTTGTTGAAGCATCGGGATAGTTCTATGGTTTATTAATATTGTTGTTTTGTTGTAACAGACAAAACCAACTTACATGGTTATGCTTCTTCGTTCAGGTTGAACGAAAGCATAACAAGTGGAGAAAGATGTAAATGTTTATAAGTGCGGTTGTAAGATTTAGAAGACTTTCCAAAAGAATTTTAGTTTAATTTAATTCTTTGGTTCCTCTTCTATTGAGCTTACGATCTCGTCACTTGAGTAAAAATGTTTTTTGTCATAGAAGTTATTTTTAAAATAACTTCTGCGGAGAATATCCCAGACAAAAAACAAGGGAACTGATGAGGATTGGTGGCTCTTTCCGAAACCTAGGTATTCCCTGCCTTACCCCCTGGTAAACATTACCATCGTTCTCCACTAATTAACAAATGTTGTTTTTATAAAAACAACAATAAAAGGGATAAGCCTGACCATTTTGCAACAACAAAATACTACGGTATCCCGAACAAACAAGCCACACTGTTCTGTTTATTGTAATTTCAAAATGCACTCATGCCTGTATCCATTTCTGTCCGCAATATCAAATTTATTAACTCATACTCTTGTTTAAATTACATAGACATATATGCTGCCCGAGGGTTGCTTCATTTTAAACACTTTTTTGGGCAAAATCTGGTTCGAAAGTCATATGCATTTTGTTGATGGCTGGCGGTATTCAGGTGGCAAACCAACATTGCGTTTACAAAGCGACACATATCTCACACTTTATTCGCACACGATGCCAAAAAGTATGCATGTGAGTGTAAATGTGTTGCCTAAAAAAAATATTGGCAAGTGTGCGTTGTATTTTGTTTAGTATTCGTTTTGTTGTTTTCCTTTACCATCATTGGCGACTTAAGTTGGATGCAACACATTGGAAACAAATCAAGCAGCTCCAAGACAGCCAACCCCCCTGTCGTGGAAGAGACAAACATGAGAAAATTCAAAGAAAAATCCTCAGACTGGCTTTGGATGATTTCAATCAATATCTGCGGTGAATAAATAAGTAAAACGAAAACGAAATTAGCCAAGGAGTCTTCGACCACTTCGACAACAACGACAATCGACTCAATAAAATACGCAACCATCTATGCGGCCAAAATCAGTTAAAAGTCCAACTAAACACAAATCTTATTACAAATGTTATTAGTACAACACTAAACTAGATTTAATGTTGACACAATTATACACTGACTAAGTATGTAATATATGTATGTATGTATTTATGTAAGTATGTAAACAGTACTAATCGACCAAACGCATGAACTGGTTATAGTACCGGCAATAATTTCAATATTTCAACGAAGTTTCGTTTACACGAAAATTATTTTCAACTGACAGCAAAAGAAAAAGAAATGGGAACTAGACCCAAAACGAAAAGCAAAAGAGACTGAAAATTGTTTTGCAAAATTGTGCGTTAAATGTCGGCCAAAGACATTAACTATTTAATATACGCACATTACATTTCCCTCAGCTCATTAGGAAGATAATTCGGGTTCACTGGATGTTATGTAAAAAAGTAAAGCTGCTCCAAAAAAGTGGTGATGAACGCTGCGAGCAGTATTTGAAAAATATTAGCAATAAATGTTATTAAAGCTTCAAAAAAAAAAATATTTTGACTTCTGTTATGATTATTCAAACTCTTGACCCTCTATGGAGTAGATCCTGAAGGAATGGATCAATATTGTCCATGGATCAATATTGTCCATAGATCAATATTGTCCATTTCCAGGTTTGGACAATATGTCGATCTAGCTATATATGTCCGCCCGTCTGTCCGTCAGTCCATGATAATTTGTAATTGCTACAGGTCGCAATTATGAACCGATCCTCAGGAAATTGAAAATGGAGGTTGGGTTAAGGTCGGAATAGAACCCTATTTCTTTTGGAGATGATCGCACGATATTTAAGGGTTGAAAAGGACCAAAAACTGAAAAAATGTCGGATTTTGCAGTTGCTCTATAGGTCGCAATTATGCACCAACCGACGCGGAAGTTAGCATGGGGCTAGAGATTAGCGCCTCCAATTTTGATGGTCATCGGGTAATATTTAGTGGGTGAAATAGACCATAACAATCCCGGCGAAATCACAAATAGGCGAGAAGGTCAATTCTGACCGTTACATGGATGCCGATAGCAAATATATCGGATATATATAGCGAAGAATGGGCTCTTGGCATAAAAGAATAAAATCTAAAAAAATATCGCAAAAAAAGATGCCAATAATGATGTTAATACAAATTTTATAGTATTTTCTGATTTTTTTTTATTTTTTCCTATTTTTATCGCATGCTATTTTTCCAATTTGACTTATAATATTGAATTGTGTATTTTGTAATTTTTTTTCACTTTACACCACAGGTTGGGGTTACATTGTAATTATCCTCCGATCCTCAACAAAATTTTTACAAGGGTTGGATTAGGGTTTGAAATTTAGGTTTAGGGGTTGAAATGGACCAACAACTAAAAATTTTCCTGATTTTGCAGCCGTTATAAAAGTCACAAATAGAAACTAAAGGACACGATGCAGTTAGAGTTTAGGACAGCGGGTAGAATGGTCTACTACTTTTGTGTGAAAAAGTGGCGGCATTATTTAGAGGCGATACCCGAAATACACAAAAGGCGAACTTCTGTCTTTTTAATGCTGATTTCGTTGACGAATATACCCAAATATCGTAGACAATCAAATCATATAGATGAGTCTAAATTTAGAGATACAGAGAGGCCTCTTGCTTGGGAGGAATTTTAGCATTTTGGATGATAATTGGATTATATTTAGCTGTAAAATGGACCACAACAACTAACAGCACGACGTAGTGCGTAAATATTGGGCAAATGTTCCTGGCCAAATTGCTAAGGTTATTATCTGGGCTTTGCTCTATGACATAAATTCAAGGGCGAAATCTTTCAAAATGGATTTGGTAATAAAAGGGCTTCTAACATATTGTAGTGTTGTAGGGAATCACATGGTCGGCTCCGCTCGACTATAGCCTTTGCTTACTTGTTTAACACAAATCTTTTGGTCTATTTCACCCACTAAATATAACACGATGGAAGGCCCAGCCCTAAGCTCTAGCCTCATGCTAACTCCCGCTTCGATTGGTTTATAATTGCGAACTGTAGAGCAACTGCAAAATCAGAAAAATTTTCAGTCCATTTCAACCCCCAAATATTATGCGATAATTTCCAAAAGCAATAGGCTTCTATTCTGGCTCAAGCCCCACCTTCGTTCTAAATTTCGTGAGGATCGGGCCATAATTACGACCTGTAGAGTGATTACAAATTAACATGGACAGACGACGGACGGACGCAAATATATAGCTAGATCGACTCAGCTCGGCGAGATAGGAAGATCCATTTCCTATGTGGGAACAAATGTTTCGAGGTGTTACATAATTTTTGGCCCAATCAAACATAACACAAAGTGCTGTAGGGTATAATAATATTTGCGTCAAACTAATGTGTTATAAGCTCTACAGGTGACCCAGTGCGTCTGGAATTTTGATTTTTAATTTCTAAATTTGGTGACGAGCCTAACAATGTTTCCTCTACTTGACAACAAAAAAATAAATTAACTGATAACAAACAAATCACGTGTTGTCCACATATTGTTTAAACCAGTTCGGGGTGGTATAACACATATTAACCTCGGCGATGATGGCGATTTGACATGCTGCAACGTCCCAATACTGGCAAATAAAGAATATAATTTTTTAAAGGAAAGTTTGTATGCTTCTTGTTTGTGGGCTCTTTGAAAATGTCTTTCTACAATACTTAGTAGAATAGGCACAACATTGGCAATTAAATACAACATTTGAACTAGTTTTATTATTATTTCAGTGACTAGACTCTCCCATAGACCCATGGCGATAGTGCTGAACAATTTATGTGGAATATTTTTAAATATTCTTATCGCCTGACTAGCTCGTAAAGATTTTGAAACTATTTAAAGGGTGTTCATATGGGGGGTGATGAATTTCTCACATTTTATTTTCAATGAGGCAGGGTTATAAACTATAATACAGTTGAAAAAGACAGATTGAAATGTTACTATTTAAGATGGAAAATTGGAACACGCCACTTAGAACACCCTTTTCGGCATCACGCATATCTCATTATTTTTTGTTGAGTCATGGCCAATAATTCTCTAATAAATCAACAATCATGAAAGTATTCGACATGAGGATACAAACACTGAACTGGAATAATCTTGAAATTGTGGAAAACTTATTGGGCAGTCTAACAAATATCATGACCAAGAAGATCGACAAGTCTTTAAAGCAATAATAAATATAACATAATGTTTTAAGAAAAATATTACTAACTATCTTGTATATATATTTGTTGACAATAACAGATCCACAATGGTAGAGTCATAATCATAGTTATTTCTTGAATTCTTTTAAAATATTTACAGGTTCTCAGAAAAAAGAAATTATGGCGTATTATTTAAAGAGAACATTTCAGCAAGTACTAGAAATTTTAATATATTTTTATACCCTCCACCATACTATGGAGGATTTAGCCATGTCCGTCTGTCTGTTGTAATCACGCTATCTTTCGAACGAATTGAGATAGAAGGCTAAAATTTTGCACACATGTATATATTACCAATAGGCAGGTAAAGTTCGTAAATGGGCCATGTAGGTCCACGATATCATATAGCCCCCATATAACGGTTATTTACCGGAATTCTTTCAAATTCGGTATTTGAAGTTCGTAATGGATACTATATCCTAAGTCAAAAAATGAGCCATGTAGGTCCACGTTATCATATAACCCCCATATAACGGTACACCCCCCATCCCGATATTCGGTATTTTGATGATTTTAGCGACATTATTCACCGGAATTGTATAAAATTTGGCATTTGAAGTTCGAAATGGATACTACAGCCTAAGACAGAAAATTGTGTGTGTAGGTCCACGTCTTCATATAGCTCCCATATAAAGGTACCCCCCGATATTCGGTATTTTGATGATTTAGCGATATTATTTAACGGAATCGTTCCAAATTTTGGTATTTGAACTTCGTAATAGATACTGCAGCAAAAAACAGAAAATGGGCCATGTAGGTCCACGCCTTTGTATAGCCCCCATATACCGTACCCCCCGATATTCGGTATTTTGATAATTTTAGCCACATTATTTACCGGAACTGTTTCAAATTTCGCATGTGAAGTTCGTAATGGATACTTCAGCCCATGCCAGAAAATTGTCTGTGGAGGTCCATGTCTTCGTCTAGTCCCCATATACCGTACCCCCCGATATTCGGTATTTTGATAATTTTAGCCACATTATTTACCGGAACTGTTTCAAATTTCGCATGTGAAGTTCGTAATGGATACTTCAGCCCATGCCAAAAAATTGTCTGTGCAGGTCCATGTCTTCGTATAGCCCCCATATAACGGTACCCCCTATATTCGGTATTTTGGTTATTTTAGCTACATTATAAACGGATTTTTCTTTAAGTTTCGCATTTAAACATTGTAATAACTTATGATAACTTCGTCATATAGGCATTCGGTATTTTTAAGATTTTAATAGAATTTTCAA
This sequence comes from Musca domestica, assembly GCF_030504385.1. NCBI lineage: Eukaryota > Metazoa > Arthropoda > Insecta > Diptera > Muscidae > Musca > Musca domestica. The sequence goes on along the minus strand of NW_026712315.1, from coordinate 7,864,652 downwards.
CGGATTTTATATATTTTTTTTAAAATTCCCAAATTTTTACCATATGCTAAAGGGTATTAAAAGTTCGGCCCGGACGAACTTACAGCTTTTTTACTTGTTTTTTTATTAAAATTTTCACGGTTCTCTTCCGCACTCTCTAATTTTCTAAGCAAAAATCTGTGTTTTTATACTCTTTACCATACATAAATGACAAACTTAATATACCCTCCATATATTAAGTTTGTAGTTCCGTTTGTAGCTCGTCGAAATAATTATTTTAGATCCAACGAATCCGATTTAGCCATGTCCGTCCGTCTGTGCGACCCTCTCCTATAAAACGTTATCTTCACAAGGAATTGAGATAGAGTGCTGAAATTTGGTGCGTTAGGATATATTTTAAAGCAAAAATCGTGATTTTTTCCAAAATTATGACCCTAAGCAAACTTTGTTGAAAAAGTTCGTAAGGATAGGACGATTGTTGAAATTGTTTGCCCTCTATGGAGTAGTTTTCGAAGGAATGAGCCAATATTGTCCATTTCATATCGTTCCTAATAAATGTGACGTGCCAGGTTTGGACTATATTGACTACTTCCTTCACTTTGTATTAAATATGTGATAATTTTTAAACAAAAGTTGAAATGTGCGTGAGGTACCAGACATTGTCGACTGAAGTATTCCATTTTATAATACAGACAAAAATTTTGGTTGAGTAAAATTACAAGAAAATCGAATCGAAAATCAGAGAATCGTTGACTTGTTTGCAAGCTATGACAGATAAATGTATTAAAAATTCTGAGTGAGGTACAAGAAGGGATTCGCAGATATATATCATCTTCACAACAGATCTTGTGTTAGCAAAAATGTGAGCTGGATGCTTATTTCACTTTCTTTGAAAGTTTTATTTTTCAAAAGCCTGGACCTCACGTGGGGGAGGCACCAGAAGAAATGGTCCAATCTACCATCTTTATAACAGATCTTGTGTTGATAGAAATATTGAGATGTGCCAAGTCTAAATGGAATCGGAAATTAATTTCGCGTTATATAATATTTATGGCTATTCAAAATATTGACCCTTTGTGGGGGAGGTACCAGAAGGAGTGAACCGATATATTCCATCTTAACACTTGGGTTAACCTTGAGTTAATAAAAATATTGGGATGTGTGAAATTGAAGACATCCGGATACTTACATAAAATTTTATTAGATTTATAATTATTCAAAATATTGATCTTTGGGGGGAGGTACTTGATGGGGGACCGATATTTTTCATTTTTGCATCTGACGAAGCACTGATGGAAATTCAAGGATTTGCAAAGTTGAAGCAAAATCGGTTATCCTTCGCTCTGAAAATGTTGACATTTTGTGTGGGAGGTACCAGAAGGAGTAGACCGATATTGCCCATCTCCTAACTCGATCTACGCTTGACAATAATATTACGATGACCGACTTTGTATCAAATCGGATACTCACTTCAAGAGTTAACGTGCGCACCAGTCAGTGCGACGGACGGACGGACATCGCTAGATCGACTCCAATTGTCCTGAAACGGAGATGGTCCAAAGAGACCTAGGGTCTAAAACCGTTATTTCGATGAGGCACGTTTTGGCCGTATCAATGATATATACCCTATATAGCCATATGACTGAGGGTATACAAAGGTTTTTTAATCTCATGCAATTTGTTTATTCCCTTACATTGTTTTCTGAGTTTTTTTTGGTCGGAAACAGCTAAAGTGGCAACTTTCTTCTCTGGCGAAACTTTCATTGTCAGTTAGATATGTTGCTTTAAAGCTCAGTTTGAAATGCTGAAGTTTCGTTAAAACTTTACGCTTTGGAGGTATGTATGTATGAACACAATTTAATATCCAAACCAGTAAAGAAAGTCTTAAAGTCGGGCGGGGCCGACTTTATGATACCCTACACCACTTTGCTATTTAGTAGAGCTACACATAACAATTAAAAGCTTTTATGGGAGAATACAATCATACACGCTATGATTATAATTATAACTCAAAGTTCAAAGGACTAAATATGCCGAAGCATTTGTATCTTTAAAATTCGGAAGTGTATTGCCCATTTGGATAAAGATATATATGGGAGCTATATCCAAATCTGAACCGATCTCGATAAAATTTGGCAAAGATATTTCTGAGCTGTATTTTACATATTTCCCTGAATATCGTTGTTACGGAGTGCACATTACGGCGGCGGTGGACAAAAATAACAAATCGGATGAACAATATATATGGGAGCTATAGCTATATCTGAACCGATCCCCATCAAATTTGGCATACTAGCTTCTAGACTCAATTCGGTCGTAAGTGCCAAATTCAATCCCATTTGGACAAATATTAGACGTTTGGTGCACAATAAAAAGTAAATCGGACGAAGTTATATATGGGAGCTATATCCAAATCTGAACCGATCTCGATAAAATTTAGCAAATGTATTTCTGAGCTATATTTGATATATTTCCCCAAATATTGTTGTTGCAGAGTGCATATTACGGCGGTGGTGGACAAAAATAACAAATCGGATGAACAATATATATGGGAGCTATAGCTATATCTGAACCGATTTCGATCAAATTCGGCGTACATATTTTCAGGCCTAATTTGGGTGTATATGCAAAATTCCATACAATTCAAGCCGATATTACACGTTTGGTGCGCAATAAAAGGCAAATCGGACGAAGATATATATGGGAGCTATATCTAAATTTTGACCGATTATTTCCAATTTCAATAGGGTTCGTCCTTGGGCCAAACAAATGATCTGTGCAAAATTTCATCTGGATCGGGCAATAAATGCGACCTGTATTTTGTTTACAAAAATACATGGACAGACGGACAGACGGACGGACGGACGGACATGCATAAATCGACTCAGAATGTGATTCTATGCAGATCATCAAAAGGAACTATGGGTCTATCTCGTTTCCTTCTGCCTGTTACAAACAAATGCACAAAGACATAATACCCTGACCACCTTGTGGTGTAGGGTATAAAAAGCTGATGCTAAAGCTTTTCATAGTGATTTTTGTAGAATTTCCCCCATACCCCTTTTGGTGTTATTAAATCGGCTCCACACAATTTTGGATAAACTTATTACGCATTGGAAATAAAAACAAGAGAGTTAAATAGTTGGAGCTCTCTTTTGGAGACATAAACATATTATCCAATGACAAGTTAATACGTTTTTTACATTTTCTCCACTGGAGAGACTAAATAATATACCACTTTTCTCAATGAAAATTCTAAATAAATATTCGTACATAAATAAAAATCGAAAGGAACAAACAAAAAGTAAACAATAAAATCAATAAATTGTTTTGTGAATTTGGTGCGGCGGTCTGACTCTCCATTGATTTATTATTGGGGAGCCAAATCAAATAGAGCGGAGAAACACAACAAATGAGAAATTCAAACTGTCATATTTGCTCCAAGCAAAGAACAACACAAGCATACATACATACAAACATATTTGTATGTACGTAGGAATGTCATACAAACTGTTGAATAAGGTGATTTGCGTCTGTCTACCCCTCACTATGTGTGCGGCCCCCTCCCTTGAACAATCACTCGGCAGTGGGCTCGGCGTGTGTGCCTCTCTCTCTCTCTTTGCTTTGTAGTTGTTGTTGAGTTTTGGTGCTGGAATAGTTGTTGTTATGGTTACTTTCCATCAAGTAGACGTGTGTCTGCCTGTCATTTAATGGAAGAGGGGTGGTGGGACTATGTTTGCCGGGGTATTATGTTTGAGATTGTGTCTGATAGAAGGGGCTGTGGATGGGGGAGAAAACTTGAATAATCCACAAGATTTCTCTCCACACACAAGTCGTCGTCCGCTACGTTGCTTGCTGGTGCGTGCTATAGCCGTAGCAAGGCAGTCTAGCAAAAGAACAGTGATCATTTGCAGTTTGCTGGTTCTAGTTCGTGGTTCGGGAACGCTCAGGTTAGTAGTGCTGGCAGAGTATTTTTTTATCTTTCTCTAATTAAATTATTTTTTTCTCAATTTCTCTGTTACATAATTCATTGGCGACGTTATTGAACCGACCGATACGTGTTCTGCATAACTCTGGAACCTTTTTGATATTGGATATTTTGCGTTTGCTGGAACAGAATTTACATAGAAAAATGGCTTTACGTTTGATTTGCATTTCTCCTGCCTTCAACAGCATGGGCCAAACCTTGGTACGCGCCATGTCCACCCAGAGTGGTGCCAAGAACATCGGCTTCGTCGGTTTGGGCAACATGGGCGGTCACATGGCCACCAATTTGATGAAGAAGGGCCACAAATTGCATGTCTTCGATATCTCCAAGCCCGCCTGCGACAACTTGAAGGCCAAGGGTGCCCAAGTTTACAGCAACACCTCCGAGTTGGCCCTGAAATCTGACTTTGTCATCACCATGTTGCCCAACAACGACATTGTGGCGAAGTCTTATGAGGAAATGACCGCCAACGGTGTTAACAAGGATACCATTTTCATTGATTCCTCCACCATCGATCCCAACTTGGTCAAGCAATTGCAAAAGATGATCAGCGGCAAGGGTGCCCGTTTCATTGATGCCCCCGTCTCCGGTGGTGTACCCGGTGCTGAACAGGCCACTTTGACCTTCATGGTTGGTGGTACCAACGAAGAATACAATGCCGTCAAGTCCGTCTTGGAATGCATGGGCAAGCGTATCACCCACTGCGGTGACTACGGCATGGGTCAAGCTGCCAAATTGTGCAACAACATGATGTTGGGCATCTCCATGATTGGTGTCTCCGAAGCCATGAACTTGGCCATTCGTTTGGGCTTGAACCCCCAGACCTTTGCCGAAATCATCAACTCCTCCACTGGTCGCTGCTGGGCCTCCGAAGTCTATAACCCAGTTCCCGGTGTTACCCCCACTGCCCCCGCCAACAATGACTACAAGGGAGGTTTCTCCACTGACTTGATCACCAAGGATTTGGGTTTGGCCTCCGGTGTTGCCACCGCCTCCAACACTCCCATCCCCTTGGGCGCCATGGCTCATCAAATCTACCGTACCTTGAAGGCTCATGGTTTGGGCAACAAGGACTTCTCCGTTGTCTATGACTTCATGAAGAACACCAAGTACAATTAAGTTTAGTGATTAAATAATAGAAAAAGCAGAAGAAGAAGAAACTTGAGGACCCAGTGCTTCCATGGTAACTTCTAAGCCAGCAAAATAAGCTGGACAAAGGAAAAAAGCCATCCCAGACCAGAAGTGCATTTATAGCCATTTAAGATTAACTATTTTTTCTGAGTGTATTATAAAATAATAATAATAAAAAAATAACAAGATTTTTAATCAGTAGAATACGTATTCCCAAAAGAAGAGGTCTGATTTTATTTTCTATTTGGATTCGTGTTATCTTAATTTAGCAGGGGTCTCATGATTGATAAAAGAATAGGCGTTTCTGTGTGAAAGAGAAAATTGCATACGTAATCATCAATTTGAATTTTTTGATATGTGAAGTGGTTATTTTTCGGAACATGCTTTTGGGGCGAACTGTTCTAGTTAGAAGATATGCCGAGAGATAACAGTAGAATTATTAAACCTAATGTGTATGAAATTTATTTTTTTTTTTTAAATAGAATAGCTTTGTGATATAATCATATCGGTACATATATGTATGGATACTAATTGGGGAATTGTTTCGAGACTTAAAATTAAGAGAGTTTTTCGTATTATAATAATTATAAGTCACAGATATTGAAGTTTTTGATCCATATAATTTAAATTTAAAAGAGCGTTCTTTGCGGATTTGAAATAGTGCATTATGGTTCTGAAAAGAGATTTTTTTTAATTTTTTGGATTTGAGAACTTGATTGGAATTATTACGGTAGTTTTGTACTTTTCGAGAACAGCGGCTCAATTCTCGTTCAATACATAAAAGATTTGATTTTAAGGACAAATAGATTCTATCTTCCCCTAACTATCTCGCACCTTCATTAAACATTCACTCTACACTGGGCTCTGCGTGTGTGCCTCTCTCTCATTGCTTTTTATACCCTACACCACAAGGTGGTCAGGGTATAATGTCTTTGTGCATTTGTTTGTAACAGGCAAAAGGAAACGAGATAGACCCATAGTTCCTTTTGATGATCTGCATAGAATCACATTCTGAGTCGATTTATGCCTGTCCGTCCGTCCGTCTGTCCATGTATTTTTGTAAGCAAAGTACAGTTCGCATTTATTGCCCTATCCAGATGAAATTTTGCACAAATCATTTGTTTGGCGCAAGGACGAACCCTATTGAAATTGGAGATAATCGGTCAAAATTTAGATATAGCTCCCATATATATCTTCGTTCGATTTGCCTTTTAGTGTGCACCAAACGTGTAATATCAGTCCGAATTGTATGGAATTTAGCACGTATGATCAGATTGGACCTGAAAATAAGTATGCCAAATTTGATCGAAATCGGTTCAGATATAGCTATAGCTCCTATATATATTATTCATCCGATTTGTTATTTTTGTCCTCCGCAGACGTAATATGCACTCCGTAACAACGATATTCAGGAAAATATATCAAATAAAGCTCAGAAATATCTTTGCCAAATTTTATCGAGATCGGTTTCGATTTGGATATAGCTCCCATATATAACTTCGTCCGATTTACCATTTATTGTGCACCAAACGTCTAATATTTGTCCAAATGGGATGGAATTTGGCACATACGACCGAATTTAGTCTAGAAGGTAGTATGCCAAATTTGGTGAAGATCGGTTCAGATATAATTATAGCTCCCATATATATTGTTAATCCGATTTATTGTATTTGTTACCCACAGCCGTAATATGCACTCCGTAACAACGATATTCAGGGAAATATATCAAATACAGCTCAGAAATATCTCTGCCAAATTTTGTCGAGATCGGTTCAGATTTGGATATAGTTCCCATATATATATTTTTATCCGATTTCAAATTAATTTCGCACCAAATGGGCAATACAAGTCCGAATTTAAAAGATACAAATGCTTCGGCATATTTAGTCCTTTGAATTTTAAATTATAATTATAATCATAGCGTGTATGATTGAATTCTCCCATAAAAACTTTTAATTATTAAGTGGAGCTCAACTAAATTAGCAAAGTGGTGTAGGGTATCATAAAATCGGCCCCGCCCGACTTTAGGACTTTCTTTACTGGTTTTTAGTTGTTGTTGAGTTCTGCTGCTGGAATAGTAGTCATGGTTAAAGGTTCAAAGAAAAAATTGCGCCTCCGCTAAAAGTAAATATTGAAAATACTGTCAGATATGTATCCTGTCCCAGATTCCTAAAGTATCAATGTAAAGAAGAACCCGTTGTGTTATTTCAATTTTAAATAAACGATTTACTTATTCATATTTTTGTTAGATTTTCCTCAAAAATAACCAATTGATTTACATAAATTTCACCCCGGGATCCATTTGCCACAAATGTGACATCACAGATGCCACCCGCATCCACAAAATAGAGGCTCAACTACGCAGACCTTAACCGTGAAATTCTATTTAATTTAACTTGAGTGTTTTCTCCACTCAATTTTACTACAAAGTTTTCCACTATGTCACAACATGTTTCGGGCCCCTCCCGCACCCAAGTTTGTCCACTCTTCTCTTATCATAGTATATAAACACACAGCATAGAACATAACATTCCCTTCTAATTATGCTCAACTTTTTATGCGTATGCCATCAAAGCATAACCCACACATGCCATTTGGATAGATGGCTAGTATTGGATACATGTTGAGATAGTCAAAAGCTTTCAAATTTTCATTTGTTATTTTCTTTATAGTTTGAGGTATGTTGCTTTGTATACACAATCACAATACAGGGTGCCTCAAAAAAAAAAAAAAAATACGATTCAAATGTATATAATGAAATATATTTGGTGTTTTCACAACTTTTCTTTACGATTGGTAAAATTTTTTTTATAGAAGATGTCTTTTTTCTCTCGGGTCTACTTTAGGATAGCAAAATTATAGAGTGGCTGTTGCTGAAAAAAATATTTACTTGATTTTTTATTTCAATATAATTTAATATAGGCCGGTTATTACATCTTTCCTTTAGATAAACAAGTAAAAAAGCTGTAAGTTTGGCCGGGCCGAATTTTGAATACCCTCCACCATTTGGTACAAATTTGGCAATTTTCGGCCGGGCCGAACTTTGAATACCCTCCACCATTTGGTACAAATTTGGCAATTTTCAAAAAAATAAATTCCGTTAAAAATGCTGTTAAAATCTTAAAAATACCGAATGTAGCCGTATATTAGGATCTGTACGACGACGTGGACCTGCATAGGCAACTTTTGTCACAAGCTATTACAATATTCAAATGCGAAACTTGAAAAAATCTGTTTATAATGTAGCTAAAATCATCAAAATTCCGAATATAGGGGGGAACCATGGGAGTTGTAAAACGTGGAGTTGCACAGAGAATTTTTTGTCATAGGCTGTAGTATCCATTACGAACTTCAAATGCGAAATTTAAAACAATTCCGGTAAATAACCGTTATATAGGGGCTATATATAGGGTTATATAGGGGCTATATAATAACTTGGACCTACATAGCCCTGCCTACTGGCAAAATATACATGTGTGCAAAATTTTAGCCTTCTATCTCAATTTGTTCGAAAGATAGCGTGATTACAACAGATAGACAGACGGACAGACAAACAGACAGACGGACATCGCTAAATCGGTTTAGAATTTTACGCTGATCAAGAATACATATACTTTGTTGGGTCTGACATGAGTATTTCGAGGAGTTACAAACGGAATGACAAAATTAATATACCCTCCATAGTATGGTGGAGGGTATAACAAGTAAGCAAAGGCCACGGTCATGAGGGGCCGACCATATGACACTCTACAACACGCAAACCCATTTTCGTCGATTTTTTGAAATAATGCCATATATAGTTACGCTCTCCGCCGTGCTGGTAGGCAATCAAAAAAAAAAAAAAAATAAATAAATAAATAAATAAATAATAATAATATATATTAATAAATTAAAACAAGTAAAAAAGCAGTAAGTTCGGCCGGGCCGAACTTTGAATACCCTCAACCTTTTGGAACGAATTAGAAAATTTTCAAAAAAAATAAAATCCATTAAAAATCTTTTAAAATCTTTAAAATATCTAATATAGAAAGGTGCCGATACGATATTGTGGACCTATAAAGACAATCTGCGTGTAAAGTACTCACAAGGAACTCCTTGTGTGGATTTTCAAAATACCGAATATCGCGGGGTATCGTTATATGGGAGCTATACGATATCGTGGACCTGTATAGACAATTCTCTCTCAGGGGGTGAAGTACTCACAAGGAACTACTTGTGTGGATTTTCAGACAATTCCGTTGAAAAATGTGGGTAAAATCATCAAAATACCGAAAATCGGGGGGTACCGTTATATGGGGGATATACGATATCGTGGACCTGTATAGACAATTCTGTCTCAGGGGGTAAAGTACTCACAAGGAACTACTTGTGTGGATTTTAAGACAATTCCATTGAAAAATGTGGCTAACATCATCAAAGTACCGAATATCGGGGGGTACAGTTATATGGGGGATATACGATATCGTGGACCTATATAGACAATTCTTTTTGAGGGGGTAAAATGCGCACAAGGGACTCCTTTTGTGGAATTTCAGACAATTCCATTGAAAAATGTGGATAAAATCATCAAAATACCAAATATCGGGTGTACCGTTATATGGGGGCTACACGATATCGTGGACCTATATAGATAATTCTCTGCGGAGGTAGAAAGTACCCACAAGGAACTCCTTGTGTGGATTTTAAGATAATTCCATTGAAAAATGTGGCTAACATCATCAAAATGCCGAATATCGGGGGTACCGTTATATGGGGGCTATACGATATCGTGGACCGATATAGCCCACCTTCGAACTTGACCTGCCTGCAGACAAAAGAGAGATCTGTGCAAAATTTTAGCTTTCTATCTTAATTCGTTTAGACTGTAGTGTGATTACAACAGATGGACGGTCTTAGAATTTTACGCTGATCAAGAATATATATACTTTATTGGGTCTTAAATGATTATTTCGATGAGTTACAAACGGAATGACGAACTTAATATACCCTCCATACCCTTTTTGGTGGAGGGTATATAAAATCGCGCAAAATTTGTGATTCATGTTAGCCGCTTATACCATCCGTTGGCCATCCAAAACACATCTGTCTAAACTCTCACCTCGTGCGATATTTCGAGTCAATTATTTTTTTTTTTTGACGTGTGGAGCTGCCTATCCTATATCGATTTCGGAGATACAGATATAAATAGACTATATCGATCCACTCCTTGTGGTACCTCCCTCACCAAAGTTCAATATTTTTACTAAAAATGCTTTACCCTGTAGAACAAGAAACGATAATTCGATTTTGTGCAAACTTAACAAATTCATATATTTTTCTCAGTGCTAGGTCAGGTGCGAAAATTGACAATATCAGCCCATCTTAACCACAAAGGTTTAACATTTTGAATAATTATAACACTTATGCAATCATAAAATTCCGATTCTTTTCAAATCTTACACAACCAACATTCCCTCCTCCTTCTGGTACTTTCCCCAGAAAGGTTCAAATTTTTGAATAATTATAACTTTTATAAAATTTTATTTTTATAAAATTTTAGGTCACCAACGGGTCAAATTAAAACAAAAAAACATGAAGTTTATGAAACGCTCTATGTGCATCCGATTGCTTTCAAACTCGGCACATCCCAATGTTTCTACCAACACAAGACCAGGTGGGAAGACGGAATATATCGGTCTACTCCTTGTGGTACCTCCTCTACAACGCATCAAAATTTTAAATCTTTATATCTCGAAATAAGCAATCAATTCAAACATCTCTTCAAGATGGAATATATCGGTCCAATCCTTCAGGTATGTCTTCCACAAAAAGGAACAATTTTCGATAACTATATTTATAATAACTTGTGAAACAATTCAGAGATTCTTCAAGTTTATATACTTATTTATCTCAATCAGATATCTGATGTGAACTTTTTCTGGTTCCGTATTCACAAACGTCTAAAATTTTGATTAACAACTACTCGCATAAAATTGGAAAGAAATGTTAGATTTTCATTAAAATTTTTACCCAATAATACATTGGTCCATTTTATGTGGAACATCACGCACGCTATACGAAGACGTGGACCGGCACAGACAATTTTTATACCCTCCACCATAGTATGGAGGGTATATTAAGTTTACCATTCCGTTTGTAACACATCGAAATATACATTTTACACCCCACAAGGTATATATAATCTTGATCAGCATAAAACTCTACGTCGATTAAGCGATGTCCGTCCATCTGTCCGTTTGTGGAAATCACTCTAGCTCTCTAGATTGATAATATTTTACCCAAATGTACAGGGTTGCCCATAGGGACGCCATAACTTTTGACAGAGATGTCACATCGCTTAATGACATACCGCGTTTGAAGCATCAGTCCAAGCAGATTTTTACCATGAACCAATACACGCCACGCGAGCGCTCTGAAATAGTTGAAATTTACATTCAACAGAACAAGTCAATTGTGAAAAAAAATGTGAGAAGTGCGCCTTCTAAGAACACCATTAAGCGTTTACACGAAAAATTTTCGACTGGTAAGGCTCTTTCTAATCCGAACAGTCCATATAAATGTCGACCAAGGCGATCGGCCGAGAATATCGTTGCCGTACGAGCCAGTGTTGAGAGGTTCCCAAGAACATCCCAAAAACGCCGTTCTCAGCAGTTGGGCATGGCTCGGTCCACTTTACAACGGATTATTCGCACTGAGTTGCATTTGTTCCCGTACAAAATTCAATTGACGTAAATAATGTTGCCTGCGGACAAGCCTCGTCGATTGGAATGGGCCCAAAGGTCCGTCGAATATTGGCAACCATGTATATTATGTCTGAGGGACTTAGGGTATTGAAAATGGGCCATGAAGGTCCATGTTTTGGTATAGGCCCCATATAATGGTACCTTCCTTTTTTCGATAACTCTTTTATCCCAACATCTCTTTTAGTTATGCGAAATGCATAATTGATCCCCTCAAGGCTCCCCGGAAAACAGATATACAGAAACACAAACATTATTAATTTTCAATAGAATTATTTTTTTTATTTTTTTGTTTAATATCTTTTTTGTTTTCTTATATATTTCAAAGTTTAGGAAGAATTGCAGATAATTGAACAATTTACAATTATTGAATTATAAAGTTAAGTATGTAAGAGTTGAATGGAGTTTGTTGTATTTTGTGGTATGTATGTCAAGATTAAATTCGAAAAAAAAAAAATAATTTTGGATTTTGAAATTTTGTATTTCAATATTTTTAAATTTGTTTGATAAGGTACATTTTTGTGGTGTGAGCTATGAATGAGATTTAATTTGTGTAAGAATTTTAATTAGTTATGCAAAATGTTCTTTTATTTTTAAGTTTTATGGCAAAATGCAAATTAACTAACTATAATTATGTATGTACGTGTGTATGTGTGTATCTTATTAGCAATTAAAGTAAATCTTTCAGCATATTATCTGTATTTATTTATCTGTATAAGGAGTGCTTCAAAGCTTTGGATTTTTATAGTTTAACCTTTAACCGAAACTGTTGTATAAATATTGCATAGATATTTTATGTTTTTTTATTTTAGGTAATTAATAATTAATACTTGATTTATTATTAGAAAAAACAATACAGTAAACGTATATTATATATAGGATATAGTTTAAATATTATCAAAATTATAACAATAATAATAACATACAGTAATTCTTGGAAAATATCACAAAATGATTTTTTTTAGTTTTTATTCTTATTTTCTGGTTATTAAATATTTCATTTATAGGAGAATTCGGTAATAGAAAAAATAATTGTTTAAATATATATTTTTATGTTTATCTTTTAAAGTGCTAAAGGAGGGATGATTTGTTTATTTGATTAGTGGCGTATTTTTTTTTAATTTTAGTTATTTTGTGATTAAGGGCAAATAAGAGATTAATATTTTTTAGAAAAATATTAGACCTTTATTTGCTATGGTAGTGCGACGGAAGTGTTACAAGTTGTAAGGATTATAGAGGAAGAAAAGACTTTGATTTGCTTTATTTATAAAAATTTGTTGTAAATCCCCAAGAATTTCAGAAGAGTAAATTGCATGAGTCTTTGGGTTCTAGAAAAAAATGTTTGAAAATTAAAACCAGTAAAGAAAGTCTTAAAGTCGGGCGCGGCCGACTTTATGATACCCTACACCACTTTGCTAATTTAGTAGATCTGCGCATAACAATTAAAAGTTTTTATGGGAGAATTCAATCATACACTCTATGATTATAATTATAATTAAAAGTTCAAAGGACTAAATATGCCGAAGCATTTGTATCTTTTAAATTCGGACTTGTATTGCCCATTTGGTGCACAAATAATTTGAATTCGGATAAAAATATATATGGGAGCTATATCCAAATCTGAACCGATCTCGATAATATTTAGCATTTCATATATTTCCCTGAATATCGATGTTACGGAGTGCATATTACGGCTGTGAGTAACGAATATGACAAATCGGATGAACAGTATATATGGGAGCTATAGCTATATCTGAACCAATCTTCATCAAATTTGACATACTAGCTTCTAAACTCAATTCGGTCGTAAGTGCCAAATTTCATCCAATTTGGGCAAATATAAGACGTTTGGTGCACAATAAAAGGTAAATCGGACGAAGATATATATGGGAGCTATATCCAAATCTGAACTGATCTCGATAATATTTTGCAAATGTATTTCTGATCTGTATTTCAAATATTTCCCCAAATTTTGTTGATACAGAGTGCATATTACGGCTGCGGAGGACAAAAATAACAAATCGGATGAACGATATATATGGGAGCTATAGCCATATCTGAACCGATTTCGATCAAATTTGGCACACTTATTTTCAGGTCCAATCTGATCGTACGTGCAAAATTCCATACTATTCGGACTGATATTACACGTTTGGATATATATGGGAGCTATATCTAAATTTTGACCGATTATCTCCAATTTCAATAGAGTTCGTCCTTGGGCCAAACAAATGATTTGTGCAAAGTTTCATCTGGATAGGGCAATAAATGCGAACTGTACTTTATTTACAGAAATACATGGACAGATGGACAGCCGGCGGACGGACGAGCGGACGGACATACATAAATCGACTCAGAATGTGATTCTATGCAGATCATCAAAAGGAACTATGTGTCTATCTCGTTTCCTTTTGCCTGTTACAAACAAATGCACAAAGACTGAGGGTATTATGTCTTTGTGCACCTTGTGGTGTAGGGTATAAAAAAAAAAACAAAGTAAGCATAGGCTATAGCCGTGCGGGGCCGACCATGTGATAATGTACAACACTACAATATGTTCGAAGTCCCCTTATATCCAAATCCGTTTTGAAAGATTTCGTTTTTGAAAAAATGTGAAAGAGCCCTGGGCAGAGTTTACCCTTAGGTTTTTGACCCGGAGAATTTGACCAATATTTACGCACTCCGTCGTGCTGTTAGTTATTGTGGTCCATTTTGCAGCTAAATTTAATCCAATTGTCATCCAAAGTGCTAGAATACTTCCCTGTCCTTAACTCTCTTCTGATGCGAAATTCCATGTCGATTAGTTTTCAATAGTGGCCAGCCATTCTTGAGATATAAGCACTCTGGCTAACATCCCCTTCCTTCTTCTACACATTGTATATATTTCACTATATATCCAAAAAATTTACTATTGGCATCTACGTAACGTCTATTTGTGTTTTCGTGGCGATTAAAAATATTCGCAGTTTAATGGAAACTTTGACTTTTCTTTCACACAAATGTTATGCTTTTTTGACCCTCTCAATATTACCCACTGACCATCAAAATTGGAAGGCTTCTACCCAGCTCTAGCCTTATGCTAACTTCTGCTTCGATTGGTCTATAATTGCGACCTGTAGAACAACTGCAAAATCAGGGCATTTTTCAGTTTTTGGACCTTTTCAACCCTTAAATATTATGCGATCATCTCCAAAAGCAATAGGCTTCTAATCTGGCCGTAGACCCACCTCCATTCTAAATTTCGTGAAGATCGGGCCATAATTGCGACCATTGCGAGATAGAAAGAACCGCAATGGTAATTCAGTTGTAACGGCATCATGACCAGTGACTCAAAAAGTGTTTTTTCTTTGGTAAAATCGAAGTGAAACGAAAGAGACAATAAAGAAAGAACAGATATCAAATAATGATTTATTCTTAACGATATGGAATTATTCAAACAAGTTTTCATTTAAAAGTAAGACGTTTTTTATCGGTTATTTTCAAGTTTTATTTATCATTCGATTTTTAGTGAGAGCCACAAACGTGGGGCATCAGGGTCAAAAATGTGGGCTGTTTTTAAGGTTTTCAAGAACTAAACTTTTTTTTCAGGAACTAAACGTGGATCTATTAATTAATGTTAAATTGTTGAAGCATTTAAAAGGTTAAATATTCAAATGGCTCTTAAATAGTTCCAAGATATAAATTTTATTCATGCTCTGATTCATTTTTTACAATAACATAAAAGATGGTCAGTATATGTGAGTAAATCTTTGGTTTAAGAGCCAATGTTAGGGAAAGATGGACAATGCAACCTTCTACTTTATCAAAAATCTAATCTTATTTGGCTCAGTAACTTTGTCGTCCTTCTTAGCTCATTGATCATTATTTGAATTTGCTGTGTGAGAAAATAAGATATTTGATAATTTTTAAATATCCAAGAAAAAATGTATATTTTTCCGTCAGGTAACGCAAAAAAATGTCATTCAGAGTTTATCGATAATGCACTCTCTCTTGAATCTGACAGACTTCGTCTGTGATTCATGTATTGTGTGATCCGACTTAATTTGTTCTCTACCACTTCTTGACTTTCTCTTGAGCTTATCTTTGTCACTTTTAACATAGGATCTTCTGTCGTTTTAAAATCATTTCCTCTTTCTCTGAGCTGAAATATAGTGGGATTCAGAAAAGTTCGTCAAAAAACTAAAGAACTCAGAAGGAACCACTTGTGTGGATTTTAAGACAATTCCATTGAAAAATGTGGCTGTAATCATTAAAATATGGAATATCGGGGGGTACCGTTATATGGGGGCCATACGATATCGTGGACCTAAATAGACTATTATCTTGACGTAGCACTGTTGAAAAAATTGGATTCTCCTCTCTCTTTCTATGCAGTAAAATATATATTTTTTTGAAAACTTCGTCCTTTTGTACGGGAGGTATCAGAAGGTGTGCACCGATATTGCTTATCTCCGAATTCGATATAAGTTTGATATTAATATTACAATGTACCAAGTTTGTGCCAAATCGGATACTCTTTTCGGTAGTTATTATACCGGAAGGACATTGCTAGATCGAATCCAAATATATTAAAATGGATTTGATCCAAAAGACCTAGGGTTTAAAAGCGGTATTTCGATGATACATGTTTTGGCCGTATGAAATTATAAATACGTTCTCTTGCCATATGCCTCTAAATAAAATATCGGGGGGTACAGTCAATGTAGACCTGTACAGAAGATTATCTGGTAGAGAAGGAGGTACCTCCATATACCAATATTGAAACAATTTTGTGGAAAATGTGGCTAAAATCGGCAAAATACCAAATATCGAAAGATATCCGAATATGGGGGTTATAGGAAAATGTGGGCCGGTATAGGTGGTTTTCTGTCACAGGAATCCATTACGAATTTTATAATTCAAACATTTGCGTTGAAAATGTGGCATACATCCTCAAAATACCCAATATCTTTAGGTACAGTTGTATGTGGGCTATATAAAAATCTGGACCCATGTAGATAATTTTCTGTCAGAGCAACTATTGGCAACACCAAATACCAACTTTGAAATAATTCCGTTGTAGCTGAAATCATTAAAATATCTATACCTAAACGTGGGCGTAGTACACATTAGATACCATATTAAAAAAAAAAACAAAACATTCCGGTGAAAGTGTGACAAAAATCATCAAAAAGCCGAAAATGGGGACGGTAATTTATATTATGGGTCGATACCAAAACTTGGACTGCAAGGATCTTTCTAACCAACGGCGAAAACAATGTATACAATTGTTACTCAAACTTTCAACACGGTATAGTTATATGGGGGCTAAGACAAAATATGGACCTATATGGCCCATTTTTAATAATTATTTTAATTCTGTGGAACTAAATAGAATTTCAGTAAGAGCTTGACATCCTACTTTACTCCTTTCAGAACTTAGAGTACTTTCCACAGACCTCTGTCTGACGGACGGAGAAACTGACATATGGCTAAATCGATTTAGAATCTAAAAATGATCAAGAATATATATTCCTTGTGCCGTCAGAAACTCTTTTTTCGAGGAGTTACAAAAGGAATGACAACATTACTATACCATCCATAGAATGGTGAATGGTCTCTCTTTCTCTTCTCTCTTGATCTCCTCACACATCAGCTATAAGATCGTCCACTAATGGAAAATATTCCAAAATTTTCACTTCTAGTCGCCAATGGGTGGTTGTTCAAAAGAATCCAACTGGTTTCCTGTAAAAATGTTGATTTTTTAAAAATCTTTCTTTAACTGTGATTACATGTATATATTCATTTCGGCCCTCCAAACCTTCCTCTTCAAAGTGCGTTTTTGTAGGAAAGCCTATTCGGAGTTAGTCGATAAGGATTTCTATGTCAAATTTTTTTTTATCAGTTTTTTAAGTTTTTCTATAAAGAATTCCACCTTCAGATCTCTATTATAAACAAACTCATCATCGAAGCACGCCTTAAGCTGATCTGAGTCTTCCAGGGCTGATCCCTAAAAATCCTCTCTTTAGAGCTCGCTCTCTTAGAAGCCCTCTTCAGAGGGCTGTTTAGACATCCTTTCTACGTTACGTCTCTAATTGATTCAGGTTCAGGCCTTTTCAGGTTTTGTCTGTTGGGATAGAATTTCTATTCTGACTTCAACAGCAATAGGAGCCTTTTAAGCCTTTTTAGCTCATTTATAATATACACCTTTTTGTGGTTGTCACAAATAGACTCCCTCCTCATATCGACTTGTTAGAGTCGATCGTTTTGTATGAAAATCCTTTTGAGTCTTCTTAATATTCTCTTTTTGGTCTTTTTTAAATATTTAAATATAAAATCCCACCTTGACTCGCCTATAATATATTTAAAATCCTTTTTCGGGGCTCTTCTATAATATAATCCCTAGTTGGAGCCTTTACTCAATAAACAACCCCAAATTTTAAAGTTAACTACAGGAGCCTCCCCAATCCTTTATAATCAAATATATTGTACTCTTTAATGGATTTCTTCTAGAGCTCGTCGGAGAAGATAAATAATACACATTCTAGAATATTTTATCTTATCTTCCACCCTTACAACTTGCAACATGTTCCAAGTGGATAGACAATAGATTGATTCCATCTAAATTTAGTTTTTTTTGTTGTTTTGGTTTTTTCTTCTCAGTGTAAATATGTTGTATGTATACTAAATTAGTATTTTTAAATATATAAAAAATGAGGTGTATGTACATAATCGTTTGTTGTTGTTGTAACAGTGCATTTGAGTTGTATGTGATGTTTGTTTTGCTGAGACAAAATGGAATATAATTTTGTATTTCTAAATTTTAAATGGAAAAAATGGTTGCGTTCCTTGGGTATTTAATGCTGTCACTTTTGATTCACGTTTTGTTTTTGGTTCGGATTTTGATGCTCTAGTCGTATTTATCATTTGATTTTTTATGTATCTTCTTAAATGCTGCCATTCGTAAACTATCCGTACTGGCTTTGAACATGTGCGATACATTACGCATGGAACGTGTCGAGAGGTTGACAACATGTTGTGGCATAGCTGCGGCTGCATGTACCGCGGCGATGGTAGACGAGGCTACGGGTTTGCTGGAATAATCACTGGTACTGAGGAAGTCACGTATGTTATCAGCGTCCTCGATGCTGGCCCGAGACTATGATGCTTTGATTTTCTTCTTGGGATTGCCACGCTGAGCATCGCTGACAGCGGTGGGCGGTAATTCTCGAAATTGATTCTGAAAACATAAACATCATTTATTTTCAGAAAATCGGTAAAGAATTCCAATGACTTACAAGTTCTTCATCATCTGGCACCCGTGAGAGAAAGTCCAACAGCTCATTATTGGGTATGGTGTTCGGTCGCAATATTCTTCGGCTAAATTTCATTATGCCCCAGAAGAGTAACAGGAAACGTATAGGTACAAAGTGTA
The DNA here is from genome assembly GCF_030504385.1 of Musca domestica. NCBI lineage: Eukaryota > Metazoa > Arthropoda > Insecta > Diptera > Muscidae > Musca > Musca domestica. The sequence goes on along the minus strand of NW_026712315.1, from coordinate 7,845,400 downwards.
AGACAATTATGGCACCAATTAGTAGAACCACTGCCAACCAGGTTAGTTCGGGGACGGAAAAATTAAAGGTACTAGAACAAAGGAAGGAAAAAAGAGGTAAATAAAATTTCCTATCCAGATGAAATTTTGCAGAAATCATTTGTTTGGCCCAAGGACGAACCCTATTGAAATTGGAGATAGTCGGTCAAAATTTAGATATAGCTCCCATATATATCTTCGTCCGACTTGCATTTTAATGTGCACCAAACGTGTAATATAGGTCCGAATAGTATGGAATTTTGCACGTACGATCTGATTGGACCTGAAAATAAGTATGCCAAATTTGATCGAAATCGGTTTAGATATAGCTATAGCTCCCATATATATCTTCGTCCGATTTGTTATTTTTGTCCTCCGCAGCCGTAATATGCACTCTGTAACAACAATATTTGGGGAAATATATCAAATACAGCTCAGAAATACAGTTGCTAAATTTTATCAAAATCGGTTCAGGTTTGGATATGGCTCCCACATATAACTTCGTCCGATTTACCTTTGATTGTATACCAAACATCTAATATTTGCCCAAATTGGATGAAATTTGGCACTTGCGACCGAGTGTAGAAGCTAGTATATCAAATTTGGTGAAGATCGGTTCAGATATAGCTATAGCTCCCATATATATTTATCCGATTTGTTCTATTTGTTACCCACAGCCGTAATATGCACTCTGTAATAACAATATTTGTGGAAATATATCAAATACAGCTCAGAAATATCTTTGCCAAATGTGATCGAGATCGATTCCGAGTTGGATATAGCTTCCATATATATTTTCATCCGATCTCAAATTAATTGTGCCAAATGGGCAATACAAGTCCGAATTTAAAAGATAGATGTTTCGGCATATTTAGTCCTTTGATCTTTAAATTATAATTATAATCATTGCGTGTATGATTGAATTCTCCGATAAAAAACTTTTAATTGTTATGCGGAGCTCTACTAAATTAGCAAAGTGGTGTAGGGTATCATAAAGTCGGCCCCGCCCGACTTTAAGACTTTCTTTGCTGGTTTTAATGAGCTTTGTTGAAGAAAAAATTCCACCTACTTCTTGGTACTCTCTCCCAGCGACGCCAAATAGCCTATGGTGTTCTGTACAGTTTGTGAGACTTCCTGTATGGCCTGCAAACGTTCCTTTATGGATTTCTTTTCCTCCTTCTCCTTGTCGTCATCATCATCCTCATCGTAGTCATAATCATAACTACCGCTTGTTGAATCCGATTGTCCCGTAATTAAACGGACCAGCCAATTTCTGTAACAAATATTGAGATTTTATTTATTTTTAATTTTGAGTTCAATCTTACTTGAGTATTATTAGAAGAATAACCAGCGGCACCGTCTCCAAATTTCCATAAATGCAGGCTACAATCCACAAAGTAAATGCTATAACTGATCTAAGGGGACTTTCCCATTCAAAGCAGCTCCTGGAATTAATTTTGAAAAAAAATGTAAAAATTGAAAGTTATAAGGAAATTAAAGCAATTAATTATACCGAAAAAAATATTGAAAGAAAGAGTCTTGTATAGAAGATTTGAGGAAGGAGTTTGGAGAGCGAGCAGTAGATTTAGTAAAGAAAGGGTCACTCATAGACTGAAGAACCGATTTTTATAGACGAAAAGAAGTCTACTTAAAACGAGAAAGATTCTAACCAATTTATCATGGGATCAAAAGGACAATCTCAATAAAAATACTGGATTAAAAAAGCCTGAAGAAGGAATCCGTATAGGAAATCAGGTGAGACAAAATGTGGGGGAGTCTGAAAAATAAACCTTTCATTTAAAAGTTGTCCCAATGAAGACTCATTTAAAGAACAAATACTTTATAGAAGAACCTTTCTATGAGCAGAATGTATGTGTGTACAGGGTGAGATGAAAAAACTGCAACCAACTTCAGACTGGTGTCATTTCGAAGCCACTCGTCCGAGAGCTGTTAAAATTATTCCAGTGACAGCTCATTATATTGTTTACAGCGTACAAAAGCAGCATTTTCGAAAAAAAAGCTATTCGTGATGGAATTTAAGCGTGAAAGTGTAATTTCTTTATATTTGGCTGGGAAACCACAAGTGGCTATCGTTAGATCACTCCAGTAATCGACCGTGGCATCAAAATAAATGCTGAATATTATCGCGAAAATGAGGTTCCACGCTTCATTTCCAGTGACAGACGAACTTAAAAAGCTCATTTTAAAAGCTTTTAAAATACATCTGCTAATATAAATATAAATAAATAATAAAAAGCTCTTCTATAGATGGCAGACCCTTGAACCTTTTCTTTATACCCACAGCCATATGCCTACAGAGGGTATATATTATTTGATAAGACCAAAACGTGCCTCATCGAAATAACGGTTTTAGATATTTTACTGCACAAAAAGAGAAAGGATAATCCGATTTTGCTCAAACTATCCAAATTCTAATATTTGCATCAGTGCAAGGTCAGTTACAGAAATGGACAATATCGGTCCACTCCATCAAGTACCTCCCCTACAAAGCGTCAAAATTTTGAATAATTACAACTCTTATAAAATGTGATATAAGAGACCGATTGTCTTCAGATTTCACATCCCAATAATTATTTTTACCCTAGGTCTGGTGTAAAGATGGAATATATGATCGAAATTTTCAAAAAATATATTTTCTGCACAGAAAGGGAAGCAATAATCCGATTTTGCTCTAACTTTTCCAATCCTAATATTTGCATCAGTTCTAGGTCAGGTGCAAAAATTGATAATATCGGTCCACTCCATCAAGTAACTCCCCCACAAAGGGTCAAGATTTTGAATAATTTTAACTCTTATAAAATGTAATGTCTTCAAGTTTCACACATCCTAATATTTTTATGAACTCAAGATCTGGTATTGATACCGAATTTATCGGACCACTCCTTCTGGTACCTCCTTCTGGATGTGTTTGATTTATCCATTAAACTCAACGAAATTAACATCCGATTCCATTTAGACTTGGCACATCTGAGTATTTCTATCATTTCTGTTAAAAAGAAGGTAGAGATCGGACCATTCCTTCTGGTACCTCCCCCACAAGGGTCAAAGTTTTGAATAAGCAAAACGTTTATAAAATCCGAAATAAGCATCAGGTTCTCTTAGTACTTTACACATATAAACATTTTTGCTAACACAAGATCTGTTCTGAAGATGAGATATATCGGTCCTCTCCTTCTGGTACCTTCCCCACAAAGCCTCAACATTTTGAATATCCATGAAGCTCATAAAAAGCGAAATCAACATTCGATTCCAATCCAGACTTGAAAATATCAATATTTCCATCAACACAAGATCTGTTAGGAAAGATGGTACAGATCGGACAATTTCTTTTGCTACTTGTCCACATAGGGTTCCACATAGGATTTTAAAAAACAAAACGCTCAAAGAAGCCGAAATACGCACTCTCTTCAAATTTCACACACACAAACATTTTTGCTAACACAAGATCTGTTCTAAAGACGGTATATATTTGCGAACCCCTTCTGGTACCTCACCCACAATGGGTCACAATTTTCAATACTTTTATCTGTCATAAATTGCGAAACAACTCAGCGATTTTTTACTACTTGCTATATCTAAATATATGTATGGAATTTATGATTTCCAATAAAATTTAATATAATTGTTCGATTTTCTTGTAATTGTGCCCACACCAATATGTTTATCGGTATTAGGTGAAGTATGGAAATGGAATACTCGGGTGGACTATACCTGGGAAAAATTATCACATATCTCATATAAAGTGAAGGAAATAACAAATTTAGTCCAAACCTGGCACGACGCATTATTTATATCATATTTATTTGGGTCGGATACGAAATGGACAATATTGGCCCATTCTTTCCTTAGAGGGTCAAGATTTTGAAGAATCATAACAGAAGTCAAAATATTTTTAAACAATTGAACATTGGCTGAGAGTATACATCTGCCAGCAAAACCGACTGATACTTTTTTGCTTGTTATGTATGGAAAACCGTTAATATGCTTCTGTGGATGGGAGATATTTTATACTTATATCAACGAAGGCTCGTTTAAAGTTCTTTTGTAGATAGATATTTTATATGAACTTCAAAGCTCGTCTACGGTAAGGTTATGCCATATAAATAAAACCTGCTATGAAGAAAGGAGACTTTTCTGTGATAGGAAAAGTTTATATATCTCTTCTATACATTGCGAGACTTGGCAAGCTAGCTGTAGATATAATTACTTTTAATTCGACATAGGAAAAACTTAGTCGGGGGTTGATTGAAGAAGAGGGCTTTGTAATAAATACGATACGATATGTCTACTTACTGTACATAGCGTGCAGCATCGAGTATATTCATAATTATCACTTTCAGTCTATTAACATTTCGTAAAAATAATTGTCTTTTAAACTTGGCCTCCTGTTGGATTAATTTCTCCTCTTTCGGTTGCAGGACACGGCAGACTGCTCTCACTTCATTCCATACCACGTGCATCTCTAGGAGAATCTATAAATTCGATTTATTTAATTTTCATATTTTTGAAAGCAGATTGTATTTGAAATACCTGTGGCGATAGACCTTTGGCCCGCGAACAGAGATTTTTGTCTTTCAGAGTATACCAACGCTTGACACCATTTTTAATGCGCAGCAAGGGTATTACCAATTTCCCCAGGAACTCCACACGATGGTCGCGATCTTCATCGTAAACTGTGATTTCCAGAACTTGGGTTATGTCTTTTACATTGCTACGAAAAATAGAAAAAAAAGATGACGAATGAAATGTAAAGCTATAGCGAGATTTGTAGACTTAAATCAAAGCCATGCGGAATTTATACCCTTGAGGCTATTACTTTCTCAAATGTAAATCTAATTTCCCATAAATAGTTCCAATTATCTTAATATGTTAAATAGGAAAAAAACCATTAACTTACAATGTAAAAATCTTATTCCACGTTGGCGTTAAAGTCTTATATTCCGTTTGCGTCTGCAAGCGGGCATTTCCCAATTCCAGCACACAAAATGGATCCGATTTACCACCAATATCGGCTGCGGCCAGACCCTGAGCCCCGAACACCTTCACCGTTAAGTGGCCGACGTCGCGTAGATTTTGAAAGCAACGATGCCAACGATAACGTTCGGTCATTGCTTTCAACTCGTGTGGATCCTCCTTGAACGCCTTCAAATCGCTGATTGTTTCGAGAGCCGTTGTTCCGCTTATGGTCAACATGAGGAATACCTCACCGGGACAGTCTTCAAATTGTTTCCAAATGCCATGGGTATTTTCTCGCTCGAATACACTTAAATCTATGGAAGCTTTGCCGAATAGGGTATTACGATTCCATAATGATATTTCCAGCTGCTGTTCCTCTTCGAACAGATGCAGGTCGAATTGTTCCAGCCATCGTTCCGTCCATGATGATTTACTTTTGTATTTTTCGTTTCCAAGTCTGAAGAAAATTACATCAAAATAAAAAGGATAAAATTAAATTTGTTAGGAATAAAAATAAGTTATTCCTGTAAGATGGCAGATCCAAAATCATATACAGGGTGAGATGAAAAAACTGCAATCAACTTCAGACTGCTGCCACTCGTCAGATGTTAAAATTATTCTAGTGACAGCTCATTGTATTGTTTATAAGCGTCAAAAAGCATTTTGGTGAGACTTTTCCAGAAAAAAGTTATTCGAAATGGAATTCAAGCGTGATAGTGTAATTTCTTTATATTTGGCTGGAAAACCACAAGTGGCAATCGTTAGAGCACTCCAGCATTTAAATGTGAATGAATCTTTTGTGTCTCGTACCATTGCTGGAACTGGACGAAAAAAAACAGCAAAATGAGCAGAAATGGTTCGAAACATAAATGAACGACCTGATTGAAACCCGCGTCGCAGTGGCCGAAAAATGGCTCGTAAGCTGAACATATCGCAATATTCCATTCGGCAAATATTGAAAAATGAGTTCGGGGTAAAGCCATTGAAATTCCAAAAAGTGCAAGAACTTACACCGCAACAGAAAGAAAACAAACTCAAAAGAGCGAAAGAGTTGCTTCGCTTGGCCGAAAGTGGTGAACTGCCGAATTTGGTTTTCTCCGATGATTCGACATTCGTTGTCTAACAGTTTGTAAATAAACAAAATGATCGTGTTTACTTGCCAAAGAGGTCAGCTGAAAATGTACACCTTCGGTTAGCCACCAGAACTCAAGCGCCGGCCATAGTGATGGTGTGGGCCGCCATAACAGCCGATGGTCGCTCTCCGCTCGTATTAATCGACCGTGGCATCAGAATAAATGCCGAATATTATCGCGAACATATTCTAGAGGGTGTATTGAAGCCTTGGGTAAGTAAACATTTTGGCCGCAGCATGCGCCACCAAAGAATGGTTAGAAAATAAAGTTCCTCGCTTCATTTCCAGGACATAAAGGTCTCCAAAATCTCCAGATACCAATCCGTTGGACTAAAATGTCTGAAGTATTTTAGAAAGCAAGGTTGGCACCAAAAAATACCAAAGTGGAGATCACCTCAAGCAAGCCCTTCGCCGGGAATGGGCCAAAGTACCGCAGAGCAACATTCGGGCAGCGTGTGACGGTTTTATTTGCCGTTTAAGGCCAAAATTCGTTACAAAGGTGAGCAATTCGAACAAATCTAAACTTATTCTAAAACTTGATGCTATTACCGAAAATGTTTGCTTTTATTCAATAAAATTAAAAAAAAGTAAAAATGATTCCGTTTGACTCTGTTGCATTTTTATACCCTACACCACATAGTGGTAAGGGTATTATGTCTTTGTGCATTTGTTTGTAACATGGAGAAGACCCATAGTTACTTTTGAGGATCACCATAGAATCACTTTCTGAGTTGATTTATGCATGTCAGTCCGTCTGTTCGTCTTTCCGTCCGTCTTCCGTCTGTCCATATATTCTTGTGAACAAAATGCAGGTCGCATTCATTATCCGACTGAGATGAAATTTTCAAAACAACATTTGTTTGGCCCAAGGACGAACTCTATTGAAATTGGAGATAATCGGTAAAAAATTTAGATATAGCTCCCATATACATTTTCGTCCGATATTGTGCACCAAACGTGTAATATCAACCCGAATAGTATGGAATTTTGCACGTACAACCAAATTAGACCTGCAAATATGTATGCCAAATTTGATCGAAATCGGTTCAGACATAGCTATAGTTCCCATATATATTGTTCATCCGATTTGTTATTTAATATTTAATATGCACTCTGTAACAACGATATTTGGGGAAATATATCAAATGCAGCTCAGAAGTAACTTTGCTAAATTTTATCGAAATCGGTTCAGATTTGGATATAGCTTCCATATATAACTTCGTCCGATTTACCTTTTATTGTACACCAAACGTCTAATATTTGCCCAAATGGGATGGAATTTGGCACATACGACCGAATTGAGTCTAGAAGGTAGTATGCCAAATTTGGTGAAGATCGGTTCATATATATCTATAGCTCCCATATATATTGTTCATCCGATTTGTTGTATTTGTTACACACAGCCATAATATGCTCTACGTAACAACGATATTTAGGGAAAATATATCAAATACAGCTCAGAAATATATTTGCCAAATTTTATTGAGATCGGTTCAGATTTGGATATAGCTCCCATATTTATCTTTATTCGTTTTCAAAATAATTGCGCACCAAATGGATAATAAATGCAAATGCTTCGGCATATTTAGTCCTTTGAAATTTAAATTATAATTATAATCATAGCGTGTATGATTGAATTCTCCCATAAAAACTTTTAATTGTTATGTGGAGCTCTACTAAACTAGCAAAGTGGTGTAGGATATCGTAAAGTCGGCCCCGCCCGACTTTGTTAACAACTATGTCGTGAAATATAAAACTATAAAACTTAAATAGCAGAAAAATGAATAAATTGTTTTCGAAGTCGAGTGACTTCACTAGCCCTGAGTGACTTGACTGGCCCAAGGTCAACAATAGTGAAATCTGCCGGAAGGGGAAATTTTAAAACTTTTTAGTCTATACCTTTATTTGTCTATGATAATATCATAGACAAATTAATGTATAGACCAAAAAGTTGTCTCATCTGTTATCTCCGAAGAAAAGTGCTTCAATAGATGTCGTTCATGCTGTGAGAGAGCTTAAGTCTATTCACTCAATCCTCTCAAAATACAAAATATTGAATATTTTTATGATTTATTATTATTTATCAATTCCAAATGAAATAGTGACTTTGTTTACATTTACATTATTCGTCTATGTCGTGAGATATTAAAATATAGAACTTAAATAGCAGAAATTTTCGAAAATTGTAACTTAACTAGCCCTGAGTGACTTTACTGGCCCAAGATCAACCATGATGACTCTACCAGAAGGGGTAAATTTTAAAACTTCTTAATCTAGAGGTATAGATTAAGAAGTTTTAAAATTTGTCTTTGATTATATCCTAGACTTGGGGAAAATTCTACTAATATAATGCACTTAAAACGGATTCTGAATTAGAGTCACTCCTAATGGCATTCAGAATCACTTCTGAGGGCAGTTTATTAGTAGAAATTTCTTTAAGTCTAACCAGATATGATATTATCCTATAATTATCTTAGAGAGCTCTCTTGAAAAAGTTAAAAAGTTACTGATACCTAATAATACATTTCTCAAATACCTTCTGTTGAAGGCGATTTTCTTCGGTAAAAAAAAAAACTTAATTCCTTCAGATCTTCTGTAGACCTTCCTATAGATACATTTTATATGCCATTGAGCCATCTTTTGTTAGCGATGCTTCCATAAGTTTCTTAGTTTCCTTTGGTAATTTTCTGGCAACAAGTGAATCGATACGAATGAAAGAATCTATTTAGGAAACACATTTTGTTAATATTTTACAAACTATTACCTCACATCTACTTTTAATATTCTCCCATCAGTTATTTTTCACCCTCAACACGGAACTATTGTTGCTATTATTTACTTTGACATCTCACTGAAACAATAACTAACTCTATGACAAAGTCTAACTTACTTACCTAAATTTGATGTGGGCATCATTTAATTTATTGCCATCCTCTGCCAGCGGCAAACCTTTGGCTTTAACCAGCAATATCGTAACAACTGAACTCCAGATTTGAGACTTTAAACGTTTCGATGATTCAGCCAATTTTGAGTTTCGCTGGAAATGCTGGAAATGTGAAAAAAACCAGAGAGAATAGATTATTTATTATGTGTAATATGGGAAATGTAACAATTAGTTAGCACGGCATGATTCAATTCAAAGCTTCCTTCTCCGTAAACCACAAAAAATTTCAAGTTCATCGATAATGGTTTTGGAACTGAGTCATATAAACACAAGAAACTGATTGCAATACGAATTTCAATATTCAATTTTCTTTTCTTTTTTGTTCTGCACTCCCAACTAACATCACAAAAATCCTCCAATTCGTTGTGTAAATTTTCCGTCCATTGTTGCTGGGTTTTGCGCCAACGTTTCATCAATGCAATTTTATTCGCCAGACATTTACTGCCATTGATATTAAAAGTGTAGTTTTTCATGATTTTGATTTAATTTCCGCTTTCAAAATATTGACAACATTTCAGCGCCAGTCGAATTGCACTCTGTCGGTTCGTCTGTCTGTGTGTCTGCCTATGTGCCTTTTTTGCTATTTAGCGGCGGTTTGTTTGTAAAGCCCCCAAACACTTTGCCTTGTTCGACGATGCGAAATGAAACAAAGACTGACTAAATGAAGTTCGCTTGTGTTTTTTCGTACTTTGTGGCTAGACTTAGAAGAAAGAGCTAGTAAATATTTTGAAAACAAAAGTTTCATAATATTAATACACTGAGAGAAAATATTGAAAAGCTGATCTGAATCGAAAAAAACGCCAAAAATTATAGAATTTTGAAGAAAAATATAAATAAAATATAATCTGATGCTTATTTTGGATTTTATAAAACCTGAAGGAATGGTCCGATCTCTACCGCCTTTATAACGGATTTTTTGTGGAGGAGGTACCGGAGGAGGTACCGTGCCGAACCCCAGACCTTGAGTTAATAAAATTATTCATAGAGTAAGCCGATATTGTCTGCTTTCGCACCTGACCTAGCACTGACGCATATATTAGGAATTGCAAAATTGGAGCAAAATGGGATTATCCTTTTTCTTTCTGTGCAAAAAATATATTTATGGAAAATTTCGACCTTTTGTGGGGGAGGTACCAGAAGTAGGGGACCTATATTGCTCATCTCCGAACTCGATCTAAGTTTGACAAAAATATTACGATGTACCAAGTTTGCAACAAATCGGATACTCCTTTCGAGAGTTATAGTGCACTGGCAGTCAGCCAGTCAGTCAGACAAACGGACGGACGGACATCACTTGATCGACTCCAAATGTCCTGAAATGGATTTGGTCCAAAAAGACCTAGAGTTCAAAACCGTTATTTCGACTAGGCACGTTTTGATCGTATCAAATGATATATACCCTCTCTAGCCATATAGCTGAGGGTATAAAAACTACACCGACATAGATTATTTGCAATCAAATCGAGAATGATATTCATAGTCAAGAAGCTCAATTCAAGCAGACTCATTACTTAGGGTCTTCGATTTTAATCAAACATTTTTAAACTAATTATACCCTCAGCCCTATGGCAACCGAGGGTATATATCATTTGATACGGTCAAAACGAGCCTAGTCGAAATAACGGTTTTAAACCCTAGGTCTCTGTGGACCAAATCCGTTTCAGATCATTTGGAGTCGATCTAGCGATGTCCGTCCGTCTGTCTGTCTGACTGCTGGTGCGCACTATAACTCTCGAAAGGAGTATCCGATTTGGCCCAAACTTGGTACATCGTAATATTTTTGTCAAACTTAGATCGGGTTCGGAGATGGGCAATATCGGTCCACTCCTTTTGGTACCTCCCCCATAAAAGGTCGAAATTTCAAAAACTTAATTTTTTTTCTCATAAAATGTGATATAAGAGTCCGATTGTCTTCAAATTTCACACATCCCAATATTTATGTTAACCCAAGATCTGGTGTTAATATAGAATATATCGGTCCACTCCTTCTGGTACCTCTCCCACAAATGGTCGAAATTTCTGCACAGAAAAATTATTGATAATCCGATTTTGTTCTTACTTTGCAAATCCTGATATTTGCGTCAGTTCTAGGTCAGGTGCAAAAATGGATAATATCCGTCCATTCCATCAAGTACCTCCCAAAAAACGTCGAACTTTTGAATATCCATTAAGCTCTGAAAACACTAAATTAACATCCGATTCTATTCAGACTTGGCACATCTCAATATTTTCATAAACACAAGATCTTTTATAAAGATGTTAGAGATCGGACCATTCGTTCTGGTACCTCCCACACAAAGGGTCTAAGTTTTGAATAACCAAAACTAGCAAAGAATCCAAAATAAACATCCGGTTCTCTTCTTATTACACACGTCCCTTTGTTTCTACTTACTCAAGATCTGGTGTGAAGATAGGATGTATCGGTCCACTCCTTTTGGTACCTCCCCCACAAAGGGTCAATTCATCCATCATTTTGAGCATCCATGAAGCTCATAAAACGCAAAATTAACATCCGATTCCATTCAGACTTGGTGCGTCTGAATATTTTCATCAACACAATATCAGCTATAAAGATGGTAGATATCGGACAATTTCTTCTGGTACCTCCCCACATAGGGTTCAAGATTTTAAAAAACAAAACGCTCAAGGAATTCGAAAGAAGCATCCAAATATATCCATTAATTTCCTCAAATTTCCCACATACAAACATTATTGCTAACGCAATATCTGTTGTGAAGATCATATACATCTGCCAATCCCTTCTGGTACCTCACCCACAAAGCGTCACAATTTCCAATGCTTTTATCTGTCATAACTTGGGAAACAAGTCGTTGATTCTTTACAACTTGTTATATCTAAATATTTCTCTTAACCAGTATTCTGATATGAATATGTAATTTGTCGGAATTTATGATTAATGATTCGGACCGCTATATCTGTTACCTGACGCATATTTCCATTTTTCGAAAATTTTCACGTTCATAACTCAAGGCTGGGGGTATATATCTGTCGGCAAAAACGACTGATACTATTTAACTTGTTTCTGTTTTTCTTTCAGTGTATTTTAACGTAATTGAGTTTAACGCCAATTGTCAGTCAAGTACTCAGTCAATAGAGCAGAGAAAGTAAGCTGATTCATGCAAAGCGCTGCAGTGTGGGGTTTGAGCTTTACTGTAAAGTAACTCATTTGGTGCTTGTTATCGCTGTGTATTGGTCTGCTTGTGTGTGGTTTAGGCCACAGCTTTTGTTTTTTTTTTTTATCAAAGAAACATTCATTCTGTTAGTAAACATGCGGATAGCTAAAAATATAAACAATTGCACCAAATATGCCCTGCCAAGCCTAATTTGTAAGCTTTGTCGGAACGTGAACAAAACTGGCGCTCTACAATAAAATTAACATTTTAATTCCATTTTATAACACTTTGAAATATTTGTTTCCTTCATAGATATGTATAATCTTGATTGGAGTAATATTCTAAGACAATTTATGGCTTTATACGTCAGTGTGTCTATCTGACAGTCAGTCTGTTGAAATTCATGCTTTTCATAATAGAAATTTCAAACTTTACACAGACATTGGTGTGGCCAGTAGCATTTTTTGTACTGAATGTCGAACTATATTGGTCCACATTTAGATATAGCTTCAATGAAAAGTTCTTATTGTGTTGTGGCGAGATGGAACTTCAGGATTAAAAATTCAGCCATTGTTAACATTAGTGTTTGATTTCTGTTGATCATTTTCAAATATGCTGTTTGGCAGACCTTACCAATAACGGTTTTGCCCAATATAATTTTATACTAAATTTTCCCTCCCCAGTGTGGCCAAAATTGCGATCAAAAATAATCACTGTTGGTCCCAAACGTTTTCACCTGTTCAATTCTTTAAAAATAACGATGGTAACTCTAGAAATAAAATCACAAGGGAAATTAGAATTGTTGAGCTTCTAAAAATGTAGCATATTTTAAGGCTTTTGTTTTTTGGCATTAGAGTAATTTATTCATGTTGTTAACAGACCTCTATGAGAAGAACTTGTGGTCTTCTTAGAGAAAAACCTTTTGCCCTTCTACGAGAAAATTTTCGACCATTCTACGTGAAGACCCTTGAGCCTTCTACGAGAATGTCTTTGATCCTTCTCCGAGAAGACCAACTGATATTTTCCGAAAAAGACCAATTGATCTTCTCTGAAAAGAACAACTGATCTTCCAAAAAGACCAACTGATCTTCTCCGAAAAAAAAAAACAACTGATCTTCTCCGAGACGACCTTATGCTCTTCTTCGAGAACAGCTTCTTTTGCTCTTCCATGAAAAGAGCTTCTTTTGCTCTTCTATGCGAAGAGATTTTTTTCTCTTCTATGAACATAGCTTCTTTAGATCTTCTATGAGAAAACCGTCTTTTTTCTGCTCCTCTCTGAGAAGACCTTCTGCTCCTCTCTGAGAAGACCTTCTGCTCCTCTCTGAGAAGACCTTCTGCTCCTCTCTGAGAAGACCTTCTGCTCCTCTCTGAGAAGACCTTCTGCTCCTCTCTAAGAAGTGCTTCTGCTCCTCTCTGAGAAGACCTTCTGCTCCTCTCTAAGAAGTGCTTCTGCTCCTCTCTGAGAAGACCTTCTGCTCCTCTCTGAGAAGACCTTCTGCTCCTCTCTAAGAAGTGCTTCTGCTCCTCTCTGAGAAGACCTTCTGCTCCTCTCTGAGAAGACCTTCTGCTCCTCTCTAAGAAGTGCTTCTGCTCCTCTCTGAGAAGACCTTCTGCTCCTCTCTGAGAAGACCTTCTGCTCCTCTCTGAGAAGACCTTCTGCTCCTCTCTGAGAAGACCTTCTGCTCCTCTCTGAGAAGACCTTCTGCTCCTCTCTGAGAAGACCTTCTGCTCCTCTCTAAGAAGTGCTTCTGCTCTTCTCTAAGAAGTGCTTCTGCTCCTCTCTAAGAAGTGCTTCTGCTCTTCTCTAAGAAGTGCTTCTGCTCTTCTCTAAGAAGTGCTTCTGCTCTTCTCTGAGAAGACCTTCTGCTCTTCTCTGAGAAGACCTTCTGCTCTTCTCTGAGAAGACCTTCTGCTCTTCTCTGAGAAGACCTTCTGCTCTTCTCTGAGAAGACCTTCTGCTCTTCTCTGAAAGATCTTCTGCTCTTCTCTGAGAAGACCTTCTGCTCTTCTCTGAGAAGACCTTCTGCTCTGATCGGAGAAGGTCTTCTGCTTATTTCTGAGAGTAACTTCTGCTCTTCTCTGAGAAGACTTCTCTTCTCTCAGAAGATCGTCGGTTCTTCTATTATAAGAATTCTTTCTCCTTGAATAGATAATTTATACATAGAAATTGATTTAGTTCTTCTTTAGATAGAACTTTTGATTTCTCAATTAATAGGTTTCTAGTCGTCAATACGAAGACTTATGGTCTTCTGTTAGAAGACATTCTTCTGGATTCTACATATTTCCTCTCTATTTAAAATCCACTCATACAATGTTAATTTAGTGCAACAATCCTTCTCCTTCATTTACTTCACAACCATTTTTATCTTTATAGGTGGTCGTTACTGACAGTTTAAAAAGCTGTCATTGTCAACACCATTATCATGAATTTTGCACACTGTCAGTGTGTCATTGTGGGCGACCAAAAGCAGGACAATGGCATTTTCACACACAACAACATGACAGTTGGTGGCGGTTAGAAACAACTGAGCAAGGAGCGGCAATGATTCCAGACGATATCATTAATCACACTGCAGACGGAAAAAGTCCGTCCCCCAAAGCAAACAGACAAACAGAACAAGATGATGATGAGAAAATCTTTCACCGGCCCCTAAAGAGGACAACTTTTAAGTAGCCCATAAGAAAAAGACATAAATTGGATTGGGCCTAAAATAAAAGGACAAATCATAAACACACATATATTCGGCGCCAACTTCATTGTTTACATTTATTTGTTTTTTTTTTTTGCTCAAATTGTTGACTGTCATAAATAATTGCCCAAAAGGGAGAAGAAACGTCAAGACCAATCAAACATATCCCAAAGCGAATTGGAAATATTTCCGTTTAATACGATGACGGAAGATGGGAGAAATAAATGATTTATTTATATGTCCAATGTTCCCAGAAGAAGAAAAATATGAAGCGGCTTTATAGTGGTGGATAACCCCATAAAAGATGTCCGACACACATATTTCTTCCTCCATAGCCATATATTTTCCCGTTGATGTTTATACAAAGTTAATAGGCAAATTTATAACATTATTTATGGATAAGACGTCGGCATATTTATTTATTTATTGCCTCGGCCATAAAGCTTATTTGCATAACTTAATTTTGTTTATGGGAGAAAAAATGTATGACCAGATGTTTAATTTTTTTTGCACTCACCTGCTCTTTGTCCTCTTGACTGCGCGGCCACAGAGTCAAATTCACCAGAATTTCGCCCATTGGCCGGTCGGGGTGGTTGACATCGTGCAGCGCCAAATTGACATCTTCAGCAATGCCTAATTCCAGTTGTGTCAAATCGATTTTTGCCGATCCCATGAAATCGTCCTGCAGGCCCCAGTCGTAGTCGAATACCTTTAAGAGAGAGGCATGAAAATATGGATCAGAACATGATGGTGGTTGAAAAGTTAAAAAGGAAGGGCATTTTAAATTGACTTTTTATAATATTTTCATTTTCCATTTTTATACCATCCACCATAGTATGGAGGGTATATCAAGTTTGCCATTCCGTTTGTAAAATCTCGAAATATACATTTTATACCCTACATATATAGTATATATATATTCTTGATCAGCATAAAATTCTATGTCGATTTAGCGGTGACCGTCCGTCCGTCTGTCTGTCCGTCTGTGGAAATCACTCTAGCTTCCGAACGAATTGAAATAGGTTGATAAAATTTTACTCAGACGTCTAATTGTTCTCCAAGACTTTTGGTATTGAAAATGTGAAATAAAGGCCCACGTTTTGGTATAGCCCCCATTTAACAGTACCTCTCTATATTCGGTATTTTGATGACTTTTTCGACATAATTCGCCGGAATTGTTTCAAATTTTGTATTTGCAGTTCGTTGGTGTTTGTGTTTTATACCCTCCACCATACATAGTATGGAGGGTATATTAAGTTCGTCATTCCGTTTGTAACTCATCGAAATAATCATTTTAGACCCAGCAAAGTATATATATTCTTCTCTTCTGTCCGTCCGTCTGTCCATCTGTTGTAATCACGCTATAGTCTAAACGAATAAGGAATAAAGGAAGCTAAAATTTTGCACAGATCTCTCTTGTCTGCAGGCAGGTTAAGTTCGAAGATGGGTTATATCGGTCCACGATATCGTATAGCCCCCATATAACGGTACCCCCCAATATTCGGTATTTTGATGATTTTACCCACATTTTTCAACGGAATTGTCTGAAAATCCATATACGGAGTTCCTTATGGGTATTTTATACCTCGTAATAAGATTATCTATATAGGTCGACGATATCGTATAGCCCCCATATAACGGTACCCCCGATATTAGGTATTTTGATGATTATAGCCACATTTTCTAATGGAATGGTCTGAAAATTCACACAAGGAGTTACTTGTGATTGCTTCATCCCTTGAAAGAGAATTATCTATATAGGCCCACGATATCGAATAGCCTCCATATAACGGTACCCCCCGATATTCGGTATGTTGATGATTTTAGCCACATTTTTCAATTGAATGTCTGAAATTCCACACAAGGAGTCTCTTATGAGTATTTCACCCCCTGAAAAAGAATTGTCTATATAGGTCCACGATATCGCATATCTCCCATATAACGGTACCCCCCGATATTCGGTATTTTGATGACTTTACCCACATTTTTCAATGGAATTGTCTGATAATCCACACAAGGGGTTCTTTGTGTGCACTTTAGCCCCTGACATAGAGATCTTTATATAGGTTAACGATATCGTATAGCCCCCATATAACGGTACTCCAGTTATTCGGCATTATGATGATTTTAGTTATATATTCCAATGGTATTCTCTGAAAATCCACACAAGGATTTCTTTGTGAGCACTTTAACCTCCTGAAAGGTATTTGTCTATGTAGGTCCACAATATCGTATATCCTCCATATAACGGTAACCCCGATATTCGGGATTTTGATGATTTAAGCCACATTTCCCAATGGAATTATCTGAAAATCCACACAAGGAGTTCCTTGTGAGTACTTTACCCCAGACATAGATTTGTCTACATAGATCCACAATATCCACTATATAGGTGCCATATAACCGCACCTTCCGATATTAGGTATTTTAAAGATTTTAAATGAATTTTCAATGGATTTTATTTTTTTGAAAATTTTCTAATTCGTTTCAAATGGTGGAGGGTATTCAAAGTTCGACCCGGCCGAACTTACTGCTTTTTTACTTGTTTTTTTTTTTTTTTTGAAAACTTCCATATTTTTTCCAAATGGAGGATGGTGTTCAAAGTTCAACCCAGTCGAACTTATAGCTTTTACTTATTTTCGTTAAAAAACAAGTTAAAAGGTATCAATCGGTTTTACCGGCAGGTGTATACCCTTAGTCAATGTTCGATTGTTTAACTATATTTTGACTTCTTTTTTGATAAATCAAATTGTTGGCACTCTATTTCGTATCAAACCTAAATAAATAAGATATAAAAATTGCGATGTGCGAGGTTTGTAATGTATTAGTTACTTCCTTCACTTTACAGGGTGAGGTGAAAAAACTGCAATCAACTTCAGACTGTTCTCATTTCTAAGACACTCGTCCGACAGCTTTTAATACTATTCCAGTTAAAGCTCATTATATTGTTTAAAAAAGTTATTCGTGATGGAATTCCAAGGTTGGAAAACAACAATTGGCTATCGTTAGAGCACTCCAGCATTTAAATGTGAATAAATCTTTTGTGTCTCGCATCATCGCTCGTTTCCGTGATACTGGTAGCGTAGCCCGACGTTAAGGAAGTGGACAGAAGAAAACATCAACATCAGCAGAAATGGTTCGAAAAGTAAAGAAGCGATTTGATCGAAACCCGCATCGCTGTGGCCGAAAAATGGCTCATGAGCTGAACATATCGCAATATCCCATTCGGCAAATATTGAAAAAATTAGCTCGGGGTAAAGCCATTGAAATTCAAAATTCAAAAAAGTGCAAGTGCAAAAGGGCTAAAGATTTGCTTCACTTGGCCGAAAGTGGTGAACTGCCGAATTTGGTTTTCTCCGATGGGAAAAAATATACCAGTCCAGCAGTTTGTAAAAAAACAAAATGAATGTGTTTACTTGCCCAAGAGGTCAGCTGAAAATCTGCTCCTTCGGTTCGCCACCAGAACTCAAGCGTCGGCCATGGTGATGGTGGGGGCCGCCATCACAGCCGGTGGTCGCTTTCCGCTCGTATTAATCGACCATTCCTCGTATAAATCGATCTAGGGCACGCAAACATTTTGGCTGCAGACCTTGAACATTCCAACAGGACTCAGCACGCACCACCCAAGATTGGTTACAAAATTGGGTTCCTCGCTTCATTTCCAGCCCACAATGGCCACCAAAATCTCGGGATAACCAATCCGTTGGACTGGTATCCACTAAAAATATTGGGCACTAAATAATACCAAAGTGTCGATCACCTCAAGCAAGGGCTTCGCCGGGAATGGGCCAAAATACCGCAGAGCAACATTCGGCAGCGTGTGACGTTTCATTGGCCGTTTGAAGGCCATAATTCGTGCCTAAAGTGACCAATTCGAACAAATCTAAAGTTATTCTAAAATGTGATGCTATTTCCGAAATTTTTGCTTTTATTCAATAAAATTAAAAAAAAAGTAAAAATTATGGCGTTTGACTTTGTTGCAGTTTTTTTATATTACCCTGTATATGTACGAATAGTGCTGAATGTTACTAAATTTTGTTATTGAGTGAATATATAGATCTGGAATCCCGAATTTTGAAATTTACTTCTCTGTTAGTATCTGGTGGTGGTTTTGCAAATGCTATCTATAATTGTTCGAAAAGTAGTCATTTTGGATCACTTTTGGTTTCTAGGATAGCTTTACTAAATATACACAGTGTTGTGGGGATCACATAGTCCACCACGCCCGACTTTTGACCTATTACTGGTTTTATCTTTTTTAAGTCCTTTTGAAGCTGTTATAGCTTGAATATAATAAACTAACGAAATTATGGCGTTTGACTTTGTTGCAGTTATAGTTTTATATCACCCTGTATATGAGATATGTCTTAATTTAAAAATGTTTGCATTTGTGAAATTTGAAGAGAACCGGATGCTCATTTCACGTTTTGTTTTTTCAAAATGATGAACCCTTTGTGGGGGAAGCATCGGAAGGAGTACGCCGATATATGTCATCTTCACAGCAGGTATTGTGTTAGTAAAAAAACAAGTAAAAAAACATTAAGTTCGGCCTGGCCAAACTTTTAATACCCTCCACCTTAGGGTAAAAGAAACATTAGAAGAAATCTGGCAAAAACCATTAAAATGCCGAATATCGGGAGGTGCCGTTATATGCGGGCTACGCCAAAACGTGGACCTATAAATGCAATGTTTCGCTACACGAACTAGGATCCATTATGACCCACAAATACCAATTTTTAGACAAATCAGTGAAAAAATGTGGCAAAAAAATTAAAATACCGAATATCGGGAGGTACCTTTATATGGGGGTTATACCACAACGTGGACCTATACATGTAATGTTTTGCCAAGGTGGAGGTATAATAATGGCAAATGTGAATTTGTAGGGGAACCGGATGCTTATTTCAGGTTTTATGATCGTTTTGTTTATTTAAAACCTTGACCCTTTGTTTAGGAGGTACCAGAAGGTCCGATCTCAACCATCTTTATAACAGATATTTTGTTGATAAAATATTGAGATGTTCCAAAATTTGAATAGAATCGGATGTTAATTTCGCGTTTTATGAGCTTCATGAATATTCAACATTTTGACCGTTTGTGGGGGATGTACCAGAAGGAGCGCGCCGATATATTCAATCTTCACACCAGACCATGGGTTAATAAAAATATTGTAATGTATGTAATTTGAATACAATAGGACTCTTACATCACATTATAATTATAAGAGTTGTAATTATTCAAAATATGGACCCTTTGTGGGGGCGGTACTTGATGGAGTGCACCGATATTATCCAGTTTTGCATCTGACGTTGGAGCAAAATCGGTTTATCCCTTCTCTTTCTGTGCAGAAAAATATTTTTTTTTAAATTTTTGACCTTTTGTGGTGGAAGGAGTGGACCGATATTGGCCATCTCCGAACTCGATGTAAGTTTCACAGAAAAAAATTACGGTGTATCAACCAAATCGGATACTGCCTTCGAGAGATTTTGTGCGTAGCAGCCAGACAGACAGACAGAAAGACGGACGGACATCGCTAGATCGACTCAAAATGTCCTGAAACCGATTTGGTCCAAGGAGCCCTAGGGTCTAAAACCGTTATTTTGATGAGGCACGTTTTGAGCATATCAAATGATATATACCCTCTCTAGCCATATGCTTGAGGGTATAAATATCAATGCGATCTCAAATGGGTCCTTTTTAAAACAATTCTTTTTATTTTGATTTTAAAACTTTTTGCTGTTACTCTCCCCGCCTTGTCCTACTGTCCTTCTCCATTTAATCAGTCATGTAAATTGCTCCCCTTTCCGGATGACCCAACTATTTTAGGTATACTTGTGTAAATGTTGTCACTAAGCCAATTGCCAAGAGGACTCTTTAAATTTAGGTCAACAGAACTCCCTTAAGGTTATTCAATTTAAAAGTGTTTCGACATTTAATAAATGTCATCAAATATTAAGGGCATCCAATTTCAAGTAATTGTCCGTAAACATTATTAAGTTACGTTTAATTTGTGTGTACCCTCCTCGAAAATGAATATTGGCAATGCGTTGTTCTGGGAATAGTTAGAGACAAATGAGCCACACAGCAATGAATGTAATGCGGATGAGTTGTACGTCATCATTTTCAATTGCCCTCTCATTATCATGATATTCTTTATCCAGCAATGGAAACGAAAGAAGATTTCCGTTTTCTGTTTTATTTTGACTTATTTATTTCAGATCCTTTTCATTTTACAATGTTCGCTATTGTTGGCCAATTTATAGAAATTGCAATTATTTATTTACTGCAAAGGAAAATTGAAAAAAGGATGGAAGACACATTGGCATTCAATTATTTATACTCTTCATCACAATGCGAATGAATATAATTTGGTTAGTTTATAACATTTAAGCTATAACAGCTTCAAAAGGACTTTAAAAATATAAAAGCAGTAAAAGGTGTGATACCCTCAATACTATGCATATTTAGTAGAGCTATCCTTGAAACCAAAAGTGATCCAAAACGACTACTATTTAGTACTTTTCGAACAATTATAGATAGCATTTGCAAAAACCACCACCAGATACAAACAGATAAGTAAATATCAAATTTCGGGATTCCAGATCTATATATTCACTCAATAACAAAATTTAGTAACATTCGTAAATATACAGGTTGAGATAAAAAACTGCAACAAAGTCAAACGCCATAATTTTTATTTTTTTTTTGTTAATAATAATTGAACGAAAGCAAAAAATGTCGGAAATAGCATCTAATTTTAGAATAATTTTAGATTTGTTCGAATTGGTCACTTTTGACACGAATTAGGGCCTTCAAACGGCCAATGAAACAGTCACACGCTGCTCGAATGCTGTTCTGCGGTATTTTGGCCAATTCCCGGCGAAGCGCTTGCTTAAGGTGATCGACATTTGGGTAATATTTAGTGCCAACCTTGCTGTCCAAAATACTCCAGACACAATACTCCAACGGATTGGTATTCGGAGATTTTGGTGGCCATTATGCGCTTGAAATGAAGCGAGGAACCTCATTTTGTAATCATTCTTGGTTGGCGCTTGCGATGGTGCAGAGTCCCTATGAAATGTCTAAGGTCTACAGCCAAAATGTTGGCGTGCTCAACGCTTTAATACACCCTCCAGAATATTTTCGCTATAATATTCGTAATTTTTTCTGATGCCACGGTTGATCATCGGCTGTTTTGGCGGCCCACACCATCACCATGGCCGGCGATTGAGTTCTGGTGGCCAACAGAAGGTGCAAATTCTCAGCTGACCTCTTTGGCAAGTAAACATGATAATTTTGTTTGTTTACAAACTGCTGGGCAACGAATGTTTTCTCATCGGAGAAACCCGAATTCGGCAGTTCAACACTTTTGGCCAAGCGAAGTAAATCTTTATCTCTTTTGAGTCTATTTTCTTTCTGTTGCGGTGTAAGCTCTTGCACTATTCGGAATTTCAATGGCTTTACCCCGAGCTCATTTTTTTTTAATGAATCATTTAGTCAGTCAGTCACTCTTTTTGTGCCTAAGTCTTTATTCCAAATTTCAGAATTCCAGTCCCATCGATTCACACAAACCCAAATTGTGGCACATTTAGTTCAAATAAGTACGAATTCCCAAAACTTCCTTTATACCTCATACTTCAATTCCTCAATAACACACACACACACACACACACACACACACACACACATATATATATATATATATATATATATATATATATATATATATATATATATATATATATATATATATATATATATATATATATATATATATATATATATCATTTCCCAATTTCAGTATATCAGCCCTATCAGTTTGCCCAAATACAAATTTTACCAAATTTAGTACCATATAGTACACATAAGTACGAAGTTCCAAAAATTCCTGCATACCCTAATCCTTCACTTTAATAGTAATCTTAATTTAAAATTTTATGATTCCAGCTCTATCAGTTCACCCAAATCCATAATGTGCTAAATTTAGTACATTTTATTACATATAAGTACAAAATTTCCATATCCCAATCCTACACTCACCTTATTCCTAAATTTCGAGGTACTAACTCCATTGGTTCACCCAAATCCAAATGATACCAAATTTAGTATCATTAAGTACACTTAAGTACAAATTTCCACAATTTCCTACATACCCCAATCCTTCAATGCAAAAGTAATCTTATTTCCATATTTCACTGTAGCCCCTTTAAATGAACTAGAATGTACAAAAGAAAATTTCACTTGGAAGGTGGTCTGGGCAAATGCTTTACATTATCCTAAAAATGTATGGTTGTATGTAAGTTGCCTTGTAACAAACAGGTGTTAACTTTGTTCAATTCAATTTTGTACATCTTCTTCACGTAATCTTCTTATTTTTCATTTACAATCGGCCACACGTTTCTCTAACAATTGACGGCGTCGTGCCTAATCATAAAACTCACCTTAACAATAATTGGCTCAAAAGGATCTTCAATTGGCACCACAAAAACTTCATCCCACACGGGATTCAAATCTCGATGTATTGTGCGGGATTTGTGTAAGAGGCGGCCGCCCATTTTAAATTTAACATAAGGATCACTCAGACCTGAAAAGAAATGAAGAAAAAGAAACACACCGACACATAATTTACAAACTGTATCCAATGCAAAAGCAACAAAAAGATGAAAAACGTTTCAAATCAGTCCACTTTGCACTCACCATTTTTATCCATGGCCACTAAATCACTGCCATTCTTGAGATGAACACGTAGTTGAAAGAAGACATATTGACGTAATTGGGCTTCCTTTTTGCGGCGTTTCTCTTCGGCCTTTTCAAAATGTGACAAGGCAAAAAAAATATTAGAGAATGTGTTGGAAAAAAAAAGAAAATGGAAAAATGCAATTATCAACAGTTGGTAAATCTCTAGACACTTATTAGATTCTTAATTAGGCCACACAGTAGTTGGAATACCCACCTGTAAATGTTCAATTTGCCGGGCTGTCAAATGCGAATCATTGGCCCCATAATTGCTGCCCCCATTCTCAGGATGCTCATCAATCCGTCCCTCCATGGAACCACCAAATCTCTGGATGGCCTGGGCCATTCTAGCGGTGGCCTTAAATTCCTTGGCCAAAGGTGAACCTCCTATGGTCTTCGATCTATGCCTTGGCGATTGGGTGACAGAACTACTCTCCGAACTGTAGTCGGCAGCATAATCCGTACTCTCCTCGAGAAAATCATTAGGTGACTTACGCCCCACCCGATCCTTACTTTTCGCTCGTCCCCAACGATGTTTCAGATTATTAAAGAAGCCATGGGTTTTCTGCAACACCCCTCCTCCGCCACTTGAGGATGTGTGTGGCGCAGCTGCACTTTTCGCCCGTTTCGGTGATGTCTGCGGTGATTCCTTGTGACCGTTCAATTCGGAGGCTGATTTACTTAAATGCTGTCCTAAACGTTGGCGGGATTGTGGCGAACCGTGTGGTGTGGCCGAGGGTGTTAGGTTTATGGACTCCTTGCTGTTGAATTCTTGACGACGATATTCCGAACGATACTCTTCGCTTGCCAACACATCGTCACTGTAGTGGATACGTGCTGTAAAATAAAGGAATCGTAAGAAAAAGGACAAAAGGATTTAATGCCTTGTTTTGTACATTCATGTCAGTTGTCACGTCACACGTCGTGTCTGTTCGATTTCAAATTAAAACAAATTGACTGAGTGAATGGGTACATCTGTGTTCAACATTTAACATGTTCTGAGGATAAATTGAAAAAGTCCTATGCCAAGATACAGATGTGGGTGGCATTTGTGGGATGTGGTGTGGGTGGCATTTAAATTGATTAATTAATTGCGACCCAAGATTATGGGGAAAAGATGGAACGTGATGTCAAGGTTAGGGCAACTTTAACAGTTGCTGTAACAGTAGGATTCATACGTTTAAATAGGCGAAAAAGCCATTAAATTTAATATGACTTATATTAAATTAACATACTATTTTAAAAATTTTATTATTTTATTAATGCAAATAGTTGTTTAGCTTTTTATCCCAATAGATTCAATGTTATTTTCAATAAATCAATAAATATTTTGAATCAAAATCGATGAAAAGTTAATGAGAAAGTTTCAGGTGATTTGTAAACCGATGCATTCTTCAGCTGACTAACCACATGTAGCCAAAAGGAATGATTTGTATCACATAAGAAATTCAAAGCGCAAAAAGGCCTTTAGTTTTTTATACCCTCAGCCATATGGCTACAGAGGATATATATCATTTTTTTTACCCTCAGCCATATGGCTACAGAGGGTATATATCATTTGATACGGTCAAAACGTACCTAGTCGAAATAACGGTTTTAGATCCTAGGTCTCTTTAGACCAAATCCGTTTCAAAACATTTGGAGTCGATCTAGCGATATCCGTCCATCCATATATCTGGCTGGCTGGTGCGCACGATAACTCTCGAAGGAAGTATCCGATGTGGTCCAAACTTGGTACATCGTAATATTTTTGTCAAACTTAGGAGATGGGCAATATCGGTCCACTCCTTCTGGTACCTCCCCAAAAAAATTTCGAAATTTTCAAAAAAATTATTTTTTGCACAGAAAGAGAAACGGTAATCCGATTTTGCTTCAACTTTGCAAATCTTAATATTTGTGTCAGTACTAGGTCAAGTGTGAAAATGGACAATATCGGTCCACTCCATCAAGTACCTCCCCCACAAATGGTCAAAATTTTGAATAATTACAGCTCTTATAAAATTTGATAAAAGAATCCGATTGTCTTCAAATGTCACACATGCCAATACTTATGTTAGCCCAAGGTCTGATGTCAAGATGGAATATATCGGTCCATTCCTTCTGGTAAATCCCCCACAAATGTTCGAAATTTGAAAAAAAAAAATTTTTTTGCACAGAAAGAGAAACGATCATCCGATTTTGCTCAAACTTTGCAAATCTTAATATTTGTGTCAGTACTAGGTCAAGTGTGTGTCAAATGGACAAGATCGGTCTACTCCTTCTGGTACCTCCCCCACAAATGGTCAAAATTTTAAATAATTAAAACTCTCATAAAATTGATGTAAGAGTCCGATTGTCTTGAAATTTCACACATCCCAATATTTAATGTAACATAAGGTCTGGTGTTAAGATGGAATATATCGGTCCATTCCTTCTGGTACCTCTCCCACAAATGGTCGAAATTTGAAAAAAAAAAATATTTTTTTGCACAGAAAGAGAAACGATAATCCAATTTTGCTCAAACTTTACAAATCCTTATATTTTCGTTAGTACTAGGTCAAGTGTGAAAATGGACAAGATCGGTCTACTCCTTCTGGTACCTCCCCCACAAAGGGTCAAAATATTAAATAATTAAAACTCTCATAAAATTGATGTAAGAGTCCGATTGTCTTTAAATTTCACACATCCCAATGTTTAATGTAACCCAAGGTCTGGTGTTAAGATGGAATATATCGGTCCACTCCTTCTGGTACCTCCCACAGAAATGATCGAGATTTTCAAAAAATATATATTTTCTGCACAGAAAGAGAATCGATAATCCGATATTGTTCTAACTTTGCAAATCCTGATATTTACGTCAGTTATAGATCAGGTGCAAAAATGGACAATATCGGTCCATTCCATCAAGTACCTCCCCCACAAAAGGTCGGAATTTTAAATATCTATCAAGCTCTTAAAACACTAAATTAACATCCGATTCTATTCAGACTTGGATGATATAAGAGACCGATTGTCTTCAAATTTCACATATCCCAATAATTTTATTAACCCAAGGTCCGGTGCCAAGATGAAATACATCGGTCCACTCCTTGTGGCACCTCCCCCACAAAGGGTCAAAATTTTTAGTATCCATGAAGCTCGTAAAGCGCAAAATTAACATTCGATTCTATTCAGACTTGAAGCTTCTCAATTTTTTTTATCAACACAAGATCTGCCAACTTATAATTGTCATAACTTGCGAAACAAGTCGGTGATTCTTGCTATATCTAAATATTTCTCTTAACCAGTATT
The DNA here is from genome assembly GCF_030504385.1 of Musca domestica. Lineage (NCBI taxonomy): Eukaryota > Metazoa > Arthropoda > Insecta > Diptera > Muscidae > Musca > Musca domestica. The sequence goes on along the minus strand of NW_026712315.1, from coordinate 7,818,499 downwards.
CTGATATGAATATGTAATTTGTCGGAATTTATGATTTCGCATAAAATTGGATACGTTTGTTCAATTTCCTTCAAATTTTGCACATACCAATATATTTTATCTGTATTGGATGAAGTATGAAAATGGAAAACTTCGGTCCGCTATATCGGTTACCCGCCGCATATTTCCCAAAAAGTGCACATATCTCATATAAAGTACAAGAAGTAGTCGATATAGTCTGTCACGTACATAACTCAAGGCTGGGGGTATACATCTGTCGGAAAAACCGACTGATACTATTTTACTTGTTTTAAAAATTAAAAAATCGTGAGAAAATCTTATAAAGCATAAAGTCCTTGAAATAATAAATACAATAAAATCCACGATTTTAGGAATTCATGATTTTTGACCGAGCAGAGGTCCTTAATGTGTTCTTATTTTTTAAAGTTTGTCATTCCGTTTGTAACATCTCGAAATATACATTTTAGACCCCACAAAATATGTACATTTTTGATTTAGCGCAGTCCGTCCGTCTGTCTCTCTGTGGAAATCACTCTAGCTTCCGAACGAAATAAAGTAGGTTGATAAACTTTTACTCAAATGTATATTATATCTGTAGGACTTTGGGTATTGAAAATGGGCCATTTAGCTTCACGTCTTCGTATAGCCCCCTTATAACGGTACATCCCGATATTCGGTACTTTAATGATTTTAGCGAGATTATTCACCAGAATTGTTTCACATTTGGTATTTGAAGTTCGAAATGTATACTACAGCCTAAGACAGAAAATTATCTGTGCAGGTTCACGTCTTCGTTATCCCCCATATAAAGGTACCTTCCGATATTGATATTTTGATATTTTCAGCGAAATTATTAACCGGAATTGTTTCAAATTTGGTATTTGAAGTTTGAAATATAGCCTAAGGCAGAAAATTATCTGTGCAGGTCCACGTCTTTGTAAAGCCTCCATATAACGGTACCTCCCTATATTCGGTATTTCGATGATTTTAGCGACATTATTCACCGGAATTGTTTCAATTTTGATATTTGAAGTTCGTAATGGGAACTACTACTATCAGCACCTCCCTATATTCGGTATTTTGACGAGCTTAGGTACACAACCCACCGAAATTGTTTGAGATGTCGTATTTGAAGTTCGTAATGGATGCTACAGTCTGTGACAGAAAATTGTCTATGCTGGTCCAGATCTTCGTTATCCGTTATATCGGATAACGGTACATCCCTATATATGATATGTTGATGATTTTAGCTACAGTATTCACCGTTTATTTCAAGTTTCGAATTTGAATATGGTATTAGGTTATGACAAACAATGCCTATGTAGGTCCACATCGTATAGACCTCAATATAATGGCTATATTCGGTATTTTTAGTAGAATTTTTAAAGGATTGTATTTTTTGAAAATGTTCAAATTCGTTCCAAATGGTGGAGGGTATTCAAAGTTCGACCCGCTCGAATTTACTGCTTTTTAACTTGTTTTAATTCAAATTTTATATGCCTGAAGGTGGAGGTTTTTGAGAAAAACTTTTGAAAAATTAACGGGGACCTCGAGCAATATTTTTATTAAATTCACGACTTATATAACCAAGAGGCCCTTGGAAATACTTTAAAAAAATCAACGGAGTGAGCAATATTTTTTTTAAGTCCAGGATTTTTATCCATGATTTATGCAGCCAGGAGGTCCTTTAGAAATGTTTTTAACAAATCCCTTAGGTCCCAGAGAAAAATACATGACAAATCGCTAGGTCCTTCAGACATGTTTTCAAAAAGTCCTCAATTTATGTAGCCAAGAGGCCCTCGAGGATTATTTTAAAAAATCTACGATTGAAGCTAGTTGAGAACAACATTTTTGCAATATCTATAATTAATTTAGCAAAGTGGACCTTAGAAAATATTTTTGAAAAATACCCAAAGTCCTTCAGATTTATTTATGAAAATTGAAAAAAAAAAGAAATTTTTAAAAAATCTATGATTTATGTAGCGAGGAGGTTCTTCAGATTATTTTAGAAAGTTCCTTTAAATATCAAATAATATTTTCACGATTCACGATTTATATAGTCTGGTGGTACTTGCAAATAACTTTTATAGACAGAAAGCCCTCGTGAAATACTTTTTTTTAAATCCAAGATTCCGAATATCTTGGTGTGAATGTCCTCGATTTTTTTTAATTTATGATTCTTTGACATTTTTTTCTTTAGTTCGTGATTCTCGCAGGATGTTTTTGTTTCTCTTTATCTACCGATCCTAGGATTCCCTAATTTTTTTAATACCATAATTTTTGGCCAGAATGTTCTTAATTTTTTTAATCCATGGTTTGTGGACACAAAATTCAATATATTTGACCAGGAGATCCTTGCCAATTTTTCTTGTCCTTAACTTTTATAGATTCAGTATTTTTGGTTAAAAGGTTCTTGATATTTAAAAGCACGGCTCTTTGACAACAATCCACGATTCTTGATCTGGAGGTTGTTGAATATATCCTTAATATCTTTAAATTCAGGATAACTGTCCAAGATGTCCTTGCTTTTTTAAAATCCACAATTTTTGTTCATATATAAATCCACGATTCCCTGGCAAAAAATCAGGAACTAAAAGAGAAGTTGTCGTCCTTAACCACAATACTCGCTCAGAATGTTTTTCAGTTTCTGATTTTTGCCAGGGTGCCATGGACTTTTTTAAATCAATCGTTCCTGCCCAATACATCCTTGATTATTTTAGGACACCATTGTTGACCGGAACACTTCTAAATAAATCAGGGACTAGGAACAAACTATTCTTATCCAGAATGTGATTGTGCGCGTTAGATTTTAACTCACCATTCTTTGCCCCGAATTTTGTTGAATTCAAAGCTCTTGCCCAAAATATCCCTAAAATGTCCTTAATTTGTTGGCGATTCTCGGCAAAGTGTTCCACAAGGAAGTCTATGCAACAAATATTCTCAAAAACTCTTAAGATCTGCTTAAAATTTAATAAACATTAAAATCTCAAAAAATGCATAATTTTTGGAAAAAATTGAGATTTTTCTGGAGAGGTAGAAAGAATTGACAAAAATTAGATATTTTCCGAAAATTTTAAATGTTGATGCTACGTGAAATATTATAAAAAAACTCGATGCCGGTTTTCTAAAAAAATTAAATAAAATGTGAAATTTCACCAAATCGAATATATTTTCTACAGCTTCTAGACGGAAAATGACGAAAGTGACTAGACTTTCAAACCTTTTATTTTCATTAAATCATAATACTGTAACCGAATTAATTAAAGGCCACAATGTTTATGTTAAACAAGTAAAAAAGCTGTAAGTTCGGCCAGACCGAACTTAGAATACCCTCCACCATTTGGAACGAACTTAGTAATTTTTAGGAAAAAATAGGCAAATTTTGTCATAAGCCTTTAAGCGAAACTTTAAAAAAATCGGTGAATATTGTAGCTAAAGTCATCAAAATACCAAATATAGGTAGGTACTATTACATGGGGGGCTAAACCAAAACGTGGACCTGCACAAACAATTTTCTGTCATAGGATGTGGTATCCATTACAAACTTCAAATACCAAACGTGAAACTCATCAAAATACCGAATATCTGGAGGTGCCGTTATATGGGGGCTATACGAATGCGTGGATCTGCACTGACAATTTTCTGTCATAGGCTGTAGTATTCATTACGAACTTCAAATACCAAATTTGAAACAATTCCAGTGAAAAGTGTCGCTTAAATCGACAAAATACCGAAAATAAGGAGGTACAATTATATGGGGGCTATACCAAAACCTGGCCCATTTTCAATACCAAAAGTCCTGCAGACATAATATTCATTTGAGTAAAATTTTATCAATCTACTTCAATTCGTTCGGAAGCTAGAGTGATTTCCACAGACGGACAGACATCTCTAAATCGACATAGAATTTTATGCTGATCAAGAATATATGTACTTTGTTGGGTCTAAAATATATATTTCGAGGTGTAACAAACGGAATTACAAACTTAATATACCCTTCATACTATGGTGGAGGATATAAAAAATTACTCATTAAGAGTACCTATTAGCACCAGAAGAAATTTCCAACTTCTATGACAATGGGCTCCTTTCTGATATACCGAGTTATCTAACAAAGCAGATGCGGAATTTAGAAAATGATTAAATGTGATTAAATCCATTTTTAATATCATATTATTCCATTAACGAATGCAAGCCGGTATATTTCTAATTAACTTAAAATTGAAGATACAACCAGTGTACGAATTATTGTTCTCTGACGCATATTTTAATTATAACAACATATTTCACCGGTAATATGGCAAAGGACATAAAATAATACAAATGTGTATAAACAACTCTTTATTATCATCATTATTCAAGCCCACATGAAGACATCGCACAAAGGGTTTTCTTCGCTGGCTGAATATACAAATATGCCCCGTACATCTGTGTATGGGTGAGTAGTGAGTACGCACTTGCATGTAACATTTTTATGACATTTTGAACATTTAACAGCAACGACTTTATACCAAAGCGTTGAAATTTCCCCCACAAAATATTCCATATGAATATTCTTGGTATGACTCTTCAGTTTTTGTTTGAAGAGTGACCTTAAAATGAAGCAACCTCGACACTTAAACTCTAGTGTTTTTATGTACCGACACATATAGATATGCATATATGTATGCGTGTACCATCATATGTCACGCTGTGACATAACATTTATGATATAATCATGAAATCGAAAAAAAAACCTTCATTGAGGGCACATTTAGTTATTATGCCCATCATCAAAGCAAAGTTCTATTCCTTTGACTTTTAATCGTTGGCCTTTTTATTGGGGCAGATTGTTATTTTTATGGCCGCGGCCTTTATGCCTGGGAATATAGACAAATGAATGCAAATTGTATTATTCTTTTGATAAGTCATAAAGGGAATCCTAAAATGGTCCATAAACCAATCATCTTCCTTTTATTAATTAAACGATTCTTAAGGATTTTATTTTTATTTCCCTTTTCGTGTTGACTTCATCAACATTATGAATCAACCATCAATTCCTCATAGCTTTCATTTTTAATCTAGCAATTAATGTTCCATTCTCTACCACATCCATAACCTCGTTCTTGTGTTTCCGTTTTGCACCTCCAACTCGCTATGGGAATTTGTCATGCAATCTCGGCAATGTCGAACATCAATACCTGTAACGGTGTTTGATATAGATTTGTTATTGACATCAAATCATAGCTAGATTAAATAAATCGACAGTAGAACCTAGCTAAAAATGACTTACCAAAAGATCTTCTATAGTTGGAAGACCATTAAAAGCTTCCATATGGAGGAAAGATCTTCTGCAGACAGAAAAACGAATAGACGACGTTTTTGAACGAAGCTCTTCTAAAGCCCTTCAATGGACAGAAAACCTTTTCAAGCTATTTTATGAATATATTAACATTTAAAGCTTTTCTATGAATATAAGAACTTTCTTTTAAAGCTCTCCTATGGATATGAATAGATGAGCTTTTAAAGCTCGTCTATGAATAAAATACATTTCAAAGCTATTCTATGAATAAAAGACCTTTTAAAGCTCTTCTTGGCCAGAAGAAGACAGAAAGCTCACTTATAGATAGAAGGCCTTTTAAAGCTCTTCATGAAGAAAAAACCTTTTAAAACCCGTCTTTTAACAGAAGACCTTTAAAAGCTCTTCTATGAATAGAAGATCTTTTCAAGCTCTTCTATGAACAGAGGACCTTTAAAAGCACTTCTATGAGCAGAAGATATTTAAAAGTTATTCTATAAACATAAGTCTGTTTGAAGCTCTTTTATGAACAAAAAACCTTTTAAAGTTATTCTATAAGCAGAACTCTTTTTTTAAGCTCTTCTGTGAACAGAGGACCTTTAAAAGCTCTTCTATGGACAGAATACCTTTTAAAGCTCTTCTATGAACAGAAGACCTTTTAAAGCTCTTCTATGAACAGAAGACCTTTTAATGCTCTTCTGTGAATAGAGGTCTTTTGAAACGCTTCTATGAATAGAAGACCCTTAAAAGCTCTTCTTCTTTAATTAGAAGAATATAAGGTCTTCTTCTATGAATAGAAGGCTTTTAAATGCTCTCTATGAATAGAACGCTTTTTATGAGCTCTTATATTAATGGAATGAATACCTTTTATAGCTCTTATATGCATAGAAGAACCCTTCTATCAATAGAAGACCTTTAAAGCTCTTCCTTTGCGGATAGATAAACACTTAAAATTCTTCTATATATAGGATGCTTTCCAAAGCTCTACTGTAGCAGGAAGACTTTGTAAAGCTTGTTTACAGATTGAATTCCTTTTGTACCTGTTCTTTAGAAGTTTTCTTTCAATAGATGTTTCTGTAAAGCTATTCTTTCTAAAGGATATATTTTGAGATCTTCTAAGGAGCTTCTAAAAGCCTATCTTTAGTAAAAAGTCTTCTAAATACCCCCCAAAACCCCCCAAGTAAAAGTCCCTTTAAACTGTTATTATGATTTTCTCTCTTTACTTTAACCACCACCTTTTGAAGCTTTTCTATGAATATTAGATGTTTTAAAGCTCAAATATGGAGGAAACACTTTTGAGTCCAATCATGAGAATCTTTAAAGCCTCCTAAATTTGAGCTTTTAGCACCTTTTAAGGCTCTTCTATAGGTAGATGACTTTTTAAAACATTAGGATAAATAAAAGTCCTCTTAAAGCTTTTCTTTCTATATATGTGTTTTTAAAGCTCTTCCTTGAATAGGATATATTTTGAGATCTTTTATGGGGTTTCTAAAAGCTCCTCTGTACTTAAAAATCATCTAAAAGCCCTCAAGACCTCTTAAAGTTTTTCTGGAGAAAAAACGTCCTTTGAACTTATATTATGATTTTCTCTCTTTATTTTAACCACTACCTTTTGAAGGTGTTCTATGAAAATTAGATGTACTAAGGCTCGTATATGGAAAAACACTTTTATGTCCACCCATGAGAATCTTTAAAGCCTCTTAAAGGATACATTTTAAGGCCTTTTAGGGCTCTATAGTTAGAATACTTTTTAAAATGTTAGCATAAATAAAAGACCTCTTAATGCTTTTCATTCAGTAGATGTTTTTGTAAAACTCTTCTTGGAATAGGATATCTTTTGAGGTCTTTTATGGGGCTTCCGAGAGCTCATCTATAACCAAAAAACGTCTAAAAATTCACAAGACCTCTTAAAGCTCTTCTTTAGAAAAAACCTCCTTTTAAACTACTCTTAAATTTCTCTCTCTTTATTTTAACCACCACAATTGGCATTGCTTGCAACGACGTTGAGTATGAATTTAAGCAAATTATATCATACGATTACTTGCACAATATTGAAATTCTATAAATAGCGTGATAAATTCGAAACAATTACCTGGCTCGACTCGGGCTATTTTAAAACACTGGGCGCAATTCCATGAAACGCTCTTTTTGATTTTTTGTCTGATTTTTATTTTCGGTTTTGTTTTGGCTTTGGTTTTCTTTTTCGTTTTATTTTCCTGGGCATTGGCATGCGTTTCGCTTGTCTCCATTTAAATGGGTGACCAGCAGCAGACGGAGCCGGAGAAGTGGCAGGAGGTCTGCATGACATTTAATTGAGTTGTCGTATCTATTAAATATTTCAGATTTTTTTGTTGTTGCTGTTTTCCCCCTTTCCTTATTCAGCTCAGATTTCAGTTAGCACTGACTTGCGTGAACGTGACCTACATGCCGACATCCACTTTGGGGTAGAACGATCTAAAGTGATAAATTGATAGCCATGTACACACAAACACACACACATCTCCATGTCGATTGTGAAATGTCATGCTGTTATCCAATATCAAGGAATAAGGATAAGGATTGTGTGTGATTTCAATCTCCGAACATGACACTAATGACTAAAAGTAATTGCCACAATTGTCGTTTGATTAAATGGTTTATTGATTTTTGGTTTGGAATGTTGGATTGTCTGGAAGTTCAGAGGTGCGAAATCGATTTTATTTGTTTGAGTTTTATGTCGTGTCAATTTTCATTTTCAAAAGACTATCACTCTCTAGTTATTAATCAATGGTAAGAATAATAGAATGATTTTTTTTCATGTTATATGAAATGAAATATGCATATTATCTCTGATGGCCTTCAATAAAATTGGGTCTGATAAGAAATTTTGATGGACAACAATTTAGGATGTAAGATACATTTTGATATTTCTTTAGACTTAAGAAATGACAAGCGAATATAATGGATTAACAATTCATGTCTCTTTAGACGAAATACATTTGAGGCCATTTGATGCTGATCTATCGCTGTTTAAAAACTCCTAAGGAAAAAAATTACTCGATGTCAAATCAATAAAAATCAAACTAATTTCACCATTTTTTAGCGTGGAGTACTCGGAAATTATTCCATGATTTGTAGATTTTAAAATCGCAAATTCTTGAACAAAAAATCTTGAAAATTTCATGGCATGAAGTTTATGCAAAAAAAAAAAAAAATATGTCTTTCAACGACAACTTAACTAAATCTTAAAAATCTTCGTTTTTTTGGCAATATATCCTTGAGAGAAATCTTGAATAATTATTGGCATGATGTCCTTGAAAAAATTCCTGAGAAATCCAAGATTTTTTGGCGTGAGGTCCTAGCCGAAAATTCCTTGGTGTTAAGTTCTTCAAAAATCCACGACCTCTCGAAAAGAGGCCCGATGGGGTCCTTGCAAAAAAATCGGTGCCTTAAAAAACTAAAAGTCCTTCATTTCGTCGAATGAGATCCTTGGAAAAAATCCTTTAAAATGCTCATCGTGTTCACTTGCTAAAGAGGTCAGCTGAAAATGTGCACCTTCGGTTGACCTCCAGAACTCAAGCGCCGGCCAAGGTGATGGTGTGGGCCGCCATAAGAGCCGATGGTCGTTTTCCGCTCGAATAAATCGAATAAATGCCGAATATTAACCCGAACATATTCTGGAGGGTATATTAAAGCCTTGGGCACGCACACCTTTTGGCCGCAGGTCTTGGACATTCCAACAGGACTCAGTACCATCGCACTCAGCATGCGCCATCAAAGAATGGTTGGAAAATAAGGTTCCTCGCTTCATTTCCAGCACATAAAGGTCACCAAAATCTCCGGATACCAATCCGTTGGACTATTGTGTCTGGAGTATTTGGAAAGCAAGGTTAGCACTAGAAAATACCAAGGTGTCGATCACCTTAAGTAAGCGCTTCGACGGGAATGGGCCAAAATACTGCAGAGCAACATTCGGGCAGCTTGTGACGGTTTCATTGGCCGTTTGAAGGTCATAATTCGTGCTAAAGGTGACCAATTCGAATCAAATCTAAACTTATTCTAAAATTTGATGTTATTTGCGACATTTTTTGCTTTCGTTTAATAAATCAAAAAAAAAAAATTATAAAAGTATGGCGTTTAACTTTGTTGTAGTTTTTTATCTCACCCCGTTTTTCGTGCATATGTCCGATATATTTGCTATCGGCATCTACGTAACGGACGGAATTGACATTTTCGTCTGTTTGTGATTTCTCCGGGATTAAAAATGTTCGGGATTAACAAATGTTATGGTCTATTTCACCCACTAAGCATTACGCGATGACCATCAAAAATGGAAGGCTTGTGCCCAGCCCTACACTCTAGCCCCATGCTAACTTTCGCGACGATTGGTATATAATTGCGACCTCTAGAGAAACTACAAAATAAGGAAAATTTTCAGATTTTGGTCGATTTTAACCCCTAAATATTATGCGATCACCTATTCTGACCATAACCAAACCTCCACTTTTAATTTCGTTAGGATCGGGCCATAATTGCGATCTGTGGAGTGATTACAAATTAACATGGACAGACGAACGGACGGACATACATAGCTAGATAGACTAAGCTCGGCGAGATAGGAAGATCCATATATATATTTTCCTATGTCGGAGACCAATATTTCGAGATGTTACATAATTTTTGGCTCAATCAAACTTATAATACCCCCAACCCATAGTGTAGTAAGGTATAAATATCATCAGTTTTTATATTCGACAAAATTTAGAATTTTCTTTTGAATTTATTTTCTAAAGTTTCTTATAATCCAGGCTAAGTTGTGGAAAAATGCAAGGGGACTAGATAAAATTCGGTACCCGGGTTACTATGCCAGACTTTTTGAGGCCTTTATATAGAAGTGCCAAATACAAAAGGGATATTAATATTTTGAGATATATTTCGCAACGTTTAATATAGGGTTTTAAACATTTATAGCTCCTATACAAGGGATAACCAAGATTTCAAGTATTTTTTATGTTTCAGCCCAGCAAAAAAATATAGGTTTTGATGTAGAAATTGTATAAGTATACCCCATGTACTTTGATCGATTTGACTAAAATTTAGTATTTCGGTCATATTAGGGGTAGAAAACTTCCAACAAAAGAAAATGCCATTTAAATTTGGCGATGAAAAATGTATCGTCTACCCCAATTAACCACATTTTAACGTGACCATTGCCTAAAAACCATTTAATCTATCTACCTATCTCTTAAATCTTGATGGCTTCTCGGAATAATAAGTAATTATCCTAATTACATTTCCACGCACAAAATTCTTATAGAATAAGCAATTAAATAATTACAGCCATAAAATGCTATGAAACAATAATAAAAGGTAAATAAACCTTTCTCAATGCGCAACAAATTCACAGAAAAAGCCCAAGTGGTGATAAAAATCAATATTATTGGACACCATTAATGCTGCAGAGAATAATAATTCGATATCATCTCTGTGCCACCCAAACATCATTTCTCCGTTTATTTGTATTTACTTATTTTTTTTTAATTTCCGTACCCAGTCAAAAATAGTCAACATCTAAAATTCATAGAATAACAAATTCCCCAAAGGCATTCACCGCCATCACTTTGATATACAAATAGACCCCTCCCGCTCGCTCACTTCCCCACTGTAATTGAACAAAAATTTCTCGGGGGGGGTTGTGTTTATTTGTGGTTGTGGCTTTTTGCCATTCCAATTCAAACCCACCCGGTTAGAAAATTTCCAACATGCAAAAAAGAATTTTGTTGGGTTGATTTATTTATGAAATATTTAGTAAATGATCGACATAACAACGAAAATATGCTAGCCCAGCAATAATGTTATTGAACGGAACATAAGGGACAAGGGGGGGGGGGTTTCTTCGATTAGGGGGAAATGTGTCTTGTTGGAGGAATATATTTTTTGTGTTGGAATAGAAATTAGGAAATTAAAAATTCGGTGAAAATAAAAGAAGGTAAAAAAATTGGCACATTTTTTGAGGAGATGAAGAGGTACTCTATAAAATCAGGATGATTAACATTCAGAAGCCCTTAAGCATTTAAATCTTTTTGCATTTTTTTTAATAAATAAATACGGCTATAGAATTCTTTACCATTAAAAAATTAAACAAGGAAAATTGCGTTAAATTTGATAGTGTCGGATTTTTCGAGCCCTTTGCCATGTAAAAACTTAAATGATCACCAAATAAATTAAAGACAGTGCTGTATTGCTTGGCAGTTTTGTACCGATAACGAACCTAAAATACAAATTGGTTGGCGAAAAAATGCAACTAGGTCTTCAAAGTACCATTAATCAGGGGAAATTTTAAGACCTGTCCTACGGAATTTTATTGGGAAGTTTTTATAAGGGAAAATAAGAAAAAACCCTACGACACTATGTGTTGGGGGTATTAAATGTTTGATTGGGCCAAAAATTATGTAACACCTCGAAATATTGGTTTCCCACATAGGAAAGTATATATGGATCTTCCTAGCTCGCCGAGCTGAGTCGAACTAGCTATGTATGTCCGTCTGTCCGTGTTAATTTGTTATCAAGCTACAGGTCACAATTATGGCCTCACGAAGTTGAAAATTGAGGTGGGTTTAGGGTCAGAATAGAACCCTATTGTTTTTGGAGATGATCGCACAATTTTTAGGGTTTGAAATGGACCAAAAACAGAAATATTTCCCTATTTTGCAGTTGCTCTATAGGCCACAATTATGAACGAATTAAAGCGAAAATGTACATGGAGTTAGAGTTTAGGAGTGGGCAGAAACCTACCAATTTGGGAGGTTATCGGACAATAATTAACGGCTAAAATAGACCTTAACTTTTATGTAAGAAAGTAGGAAAATTTACACTAAGCCGCGAATATTTTCAATCCCAGCCAAATCACAAATACATTAAGAGATAACTCTTGCCATTACAGTGATGCTAATAGCCAAGAAATCGGATATATAGCAAAATAGGTATAATACATATGTAAAAGAATTGATCTTATTTATTCCGCTTATAAATCAAGAACTGCTTGGCCGATTTTCACAATTCCCATCAATTCGGAATGGTCACTTGCCAGAAAACGATAAAATCTAAGAAAATCGCCGAAAAATATACCAATAAAAAAGTGAATATTTTTTGTCGAATTTTATCAATTTTTGTCATATTTGTTATTGCATGCGATTTTTTCAATTTGACTTAGAATTTTGAATTGTAAATTTTCTAAATTTTTACACCCTCCAACACTACGTTTTGAGGATATTATTTGCATATCACAATTATCGTCTGATCCTCACGATATTTTGCATGGGGTAGGGTTATTGTTCTTAAAATGTGCATTTAGAGGTGCAAAGGGACTAAAAAAATTTAATTTTTTCTAATTTTGTAGTCACTCTATAGGCCATAATTGAAAACAAATCGACACGGAATTTCGCATCAGAAAAAATGGACCACAACTTTCGTGTGAAATTGTTTTGAATACCTAACAACACTACGGAGTGCGTAAATATTTTTTTTTTGGGTCTAAAATGTATATTTCGAGGTGTTACAAACGGAATAACAAGCTTTATATACCCTCCACACTATGGCGGATAAAAATGTTAGATTACGGACCCTATACAAATATGACGATGCACAAACAAATCGGATACTCCCTTTGATTTCATTGATTTTTTCTGAAAACATGGAGTTTTGTGGAAGACTTTTCAGAAGGACTAATGTCATTCCGTTTGTTAGTCCTCGAAATACTGATGTTAGACTCAACAAAGTATATATATATTCTTGTCTAGTCTAGAAGTCTAAAAATTTACAAGCATATGTATTTTGTCATCAGGTAGATTAAGTTCCGAAATAGGGCATATCGGTCATCGTTTTCATATGGCACCCATATAACCGTGCCTCCGAACATGCGGTATTTTCATGATTTTAGCGACATTTTTTAGCGCAATTGTTCCAAAGTTATACCTGAAGTTCAGAATTAGAGAGAATATATCATTTGATACGGCCAAAACGGGTCTCATCGAAATAACGGCTTTAGACCCTTGGTCTCTTCGGAACAAATCCGTTTCAGGACATTTGGATTCAATCTTGCGATGTCCGTCCGTCCGTCTGGCTGGCTGTTGCGCACCATAACTCTCGAAGAGAATATCCGATTTGGTCCAAAGGTACCTCCCAAAAAAAAGTTCAAAATTAAAAAAAAATAAAATACTGCACAGAAAGAGAAAGGATAATACCATTTTGTTCCAATTAGCAATTTCAATATTTTTATTAGTTCTAGGTCAGGTGCGAAAATATTAGTCCACTTCATCAAGTACCTCCCACCCAAAGGGTCAAAATTTTGAATAATTATACCCTACACCACAAGGTGGTCAGGGTATTATGTCTTCGTGCATTTGTTTGTAACAGGCAGAAGGAAACGAGATAGACCCATAGTTCCTTTTGATGATCTGCATAGAATCACATTCTGAGTCGATTTATGCATGTCCGTCCGTCCGTCTGTCCGTCCGTCCGTCCATGTATTTTTGTAAACAAAGTACAGGTCGCATTTATTGCCCGATCCAGATGAAATTTTGCAAAGAACTTTTGTTTGGCCCAAGGACGAACCCTATTGAAATTGGAGATAATCGGTCAAAATTTAGATATAGCTCCCATATACATCTTCGTCCGATACACATACAACTAAATTAGGCCTGCAAGTATGTATGCCAAATTTGATCGAAATCGGTTCAGATATAGCTATAGCTCCCATATATATTGTTCATCCGATTCGTTATTTTTGTCTTCCGCCGCCGTAATATGCACTCTGTAACAACGATATTTGGGGAAATGTATCAAATGCAGCTCAGAAGTACCTTTGCTAAATTTTATCGAAATCGGTTCAGATTTGGATATAGCTTCCATATATAACTTCGTCCGATTTACCGAATTGAGTCTAGAAGCTAGTATGTCACATTTGATGAAGATCGGTTCAGATATAGCTATAGCTTCCATATATATTATTCATCCGATTTGTTATATTTGTTACCCACAACCGTAACAACGATATTCAGGGAAATATATCAAATACAGCTCAGAAATATCTCTGCTAAATTTTATCGAGATCGGTTCGGATTTGGGTATAGCTCCCATATATATCTTTATCCGATTTCAAATTAATTGTGCACCAAATGGGCAATACAATTCCGAATTTAAAAGATACAAATGCTTCGGCATATTTAGTCCTTTGAACTTTAAATTATAATTATAATCATAGCGTGTATGATTGAATTCTCCCATAAAAACTTTTAATTGTTAAGTGGAGCTCTACTTAATTAGCAAAGTGGTGTGGGGTATCATAAAGTCGGCCCGCCCGACTTGAAGACTTTCTTTACTGGTTATAAATCTTATAAAATGTGATGTAAGAGTCCGATTGTCTTCAAATTACACACATCACAATATTTTTTCTTAACACTGGATCTGGTTTAAAGGTAGAATATATATGTCCAAACCTTCTGGTACCTCCCCTACAAAGGGTCAAAATTTTGATTATCCATGGAACTCATAAAACACGAAATTAACATCCGATTCCATTCAGACTTGGTACATCTCAATATTTCTATCAACACAAGATCTGTTATAAAGATGTTAGAGATCGCACCATTCTTTCTGGAACCTCCCCCACAAAGGGTCAGCGCTTTGAATAACCCAAACGATTATAAAATCGAATAAATATATATATATATATATATATATATATATATATATATATATATATATATATATATATATATATATATATATATATATATATATATATTCTTGATCAGCATAAAATTCTGTATCGATTTAGCGATGTCCCTCGGTCTGTCAGTCTGTGGAAATCACACTAGCTTCCCAACGAAATGATGTAAGTTGATAAAAATTTACTCAAATGCGTATCATGTCTGCAGGACTTTTGGTATTGCACATGGACCATGTAGGTCCACATCGTATATCCCCCATATAACGGTACCTCCCGATATGCGATATTTCGATGATTTTAGCGACATTATTTACCGGAATTGTTTCAAAATTGGCATTTGAAGTTCGTAATGGATACTACAGTCTATACCAGAGAATTGCCTATGCAGGTCCACGTCGTCGTATACACCCTAATATACTGCTACATTCGGTATTTTTAAGATTTTAACAGAATTTTTAATGGATTTTAATTTTTTGAAAATTGCCAAATTGGTACCAGTTGGTGTAGGGCATTCAAAGTTCGGCCCGGACGAACTTTTTACTTGTCAAGACTAATTCGGTCGTATGTGCAAATACTATTTGGGATGATATTACACGGTTGGTGAACAATAAAATGAAAGATATATATCTATATATATAAATGTAAGTTGTGTTAGTTTCTACGCTTATAACTTAAGAACCGCTGGATTAATTTTAACGATTCACACAAATTCGGAGTTGTCTACTCTCCGAAAAGGATAATATCCAAAAAAATCGCGTAAAAATGTGATATATTAACATTTTCATTTTGACTTTTCAAATGTACAATAGTAATGTTTTATTTTGCATGATTTTTTTTCCATTTTGACTTACTTTTTTCTAATGTACATTTGTAGTGTTTTTTATATTTTATTTTTGAATTCGAATATTTATACCAATTTATTTAATTGACTTGATTTCTTGAGAACTGAAATTGATGGCGGGTTACATGGAAGTGTAGTAGCGAATAGATGATATCGAAATAATTTAACGCGGTCACACCAAAGTTAAAAGATAATTACTTTTTCTAAATCGCTGAAAAATCATGAAAAAGAGATCTCATTGCAAAAATCAAAAAAAACATTTTCAATGGAATCGAATTTTAAAGTAATAGTACATTCTATTGACAAACTTTGTAAGGAAGGATCTTAAAACATTTGCTGTAAAAAATCAGCGAAAAAGTTGAAGACTTTTTCAATTTGTTATTCTTTTTTTGTCAATTTTTGTTTGTGAACAAAATAAAGAATAAATTTTCACTAAAAAAAATTAAATAAGTGCGAAATAGGATGTTAACTGACATCTACCTTTCAACTCCAGGGCCTACATCGTGGGTTAGCTGGAAGATGCGAACACATTTAAACAAACAAAAATGACCGAAAAAGCTTAATGGGGCTCATTTCAAAGCGTGACAATGATCCGTCCAATGAGAGCTCAAAATGCAAAATTCTTTGGGAGAATAATAAGTAATATACCAATATTGAAATATGCAAAATAGTAGAGCGAATGGGACTTTTAGTAAGAAAAGGTTTTATATCCTTCCAGAAATTCTTCCCAAACATTCAAAATACCTAAAATCACTTTTGCAGGTCTTTATATCGATCATAACTCATGGATAAGGGAACAACCCGATTTCATATTTATATAACCATCTATGATTTAAGTTATTTTTGGGGTCTTGGCCGGCCACTTTTTTCATTTTTTGGCCCTTATTTGACATTTTTGTTTATAAGGGGGTAGATAACCTCTTCGCATAAAATTTGAAATTTTCAGAGTAGGGCCCATATTGGTATTGACCACATTCATCAATTGATTTGGCTAAAAAATTTTATTTATGCCACCCTGGGGTAGGGAACCATCATACAGATAATTGCCACATAGGAATTTATTTAAGTAAAGTCCCCACATTGGAGTATCCCCAAGTCCACTTTCACATCTAATGTGTGGTCAGAAAAGAAAATTTTGTATTCTATTGAATTTTTAACCCCCAAGAGAATATTGGTTGGGAACGTAGATTTGGGATGTGCATCCATATGAAATAAATTGTGGAAACATGAACAAATTACAAATATAAGAAAGTAGCACGGGACCGAATATTTGTTTAATCATCATTGAATTATCCTATGATGAAAATATGGACTTTAAGGGGTCTCCAACTTACAATTTAAATGGCAAATAAAATAAATTCCCATCTTATCATTCTGCCCTCAATTATGAGGTGGATAAAACTATTTTTACTTATTTAAATCACGCGAAATGCTATGACATGCTATATTGTTCTGCTATATTTTGATTTGGCCTCTATTTGTCATCTTGGATTATAAGGGGTAGAAGAAAGTTTTCAATGTAGGTCGATGTTTCGGAGTAGTGCCCATATAAAGAAGGTACCTCCTAATTTAACCACATTTCAAAGAATTTGGCTAATAATGCGTATTAGGGGGGTGAAAATCTTACACTAAAATTTCAACATATCTACAAATTTTAGAATTTTTATCCATGTTATAATACCCTCTCAAGTCCACCTTTTGGCGGACAAACAGACTGACATGGTTAGGGGGACTTATGAGGACTCTAATGCACAATCTAAGTTGCTAATGGGTTTAAAAAAGCAATTAACTTTGGCTATTCTTAAATCATTCAGCCCTCAATTATGTAGTATACAAAATACAGCAAATTCCAAATTACTGCTCATTTGACTGGAAGATTTTGCTACGATTTTTACCATATTAAAAATTAATTTGATCCCTTATATGGCGATAAGATTGATATATACTTTTTAATAGATTTGTATAGCACATCCACACAGTTGAAGCCCACGGTTTAAATATTGAAGCCCACTGGTTAAAAATGGGTACAGGTATTTTAAAACACTTTAAATCGACCTGTACGTGAACACTTATATCAGTCATATCTGTGAATAATTATGCTTGGGAATATATGCATAATAGACAAAAATTACGGGCCGGCAACGCGGACCGGGCCAGCTAGTATATATATATATATATATATATATATATATATATATATATATATATATATATATATATATATATATGATAGCTAGGTAAGGGTTTGTCCTTGGGTCAAACAAATGATTTGTGCAAAATTTAGTATGGATCAGGCAATAAATGCGACCTGTACTTTGTTTACAAAAATACATGGCAAGACGGACGGAAGAACGGATATGCATAAATCGACTCAGAATATGATTCTATGCAGATCATCAAAAGCAATTATGGGTCTATCCCGTCTCCTTTTGGTATGGTACATACAGGATGAGATAAAAAAACTGATACAAAGTCAAACGCCAGGTACTGAGTCCTGTTGGAATGTCAAAGGTCTGCGGCCAAAATGTTTGCATGCCCAAGGCTTCAATATATACTCCAGAATATTTTCGCGATAATATTTGGCATTTATTCTAATGCCATGGTCGATTAATAAGAGCAGAGATTGACCATCGGCTGTTATGGCGGCCCACACCGTCACCATGGCCGGAGCTTGAGTTCTGGTGGCCAACCGAAGGTGCACATTTTCAGCTGAACTCTTTGGCAGGTAAACACGATCATTTTGTTTGTATTTTTTTGTTTGGGAATTTTTTGGCCACCGCAACACGGGTTTCGATCAAGTCCCTTCATTGCTTTTCGAACCTTTTCTGCTGATGTTGCTGTTTTCTCCATCCAATTTCTTGACTTTGGGCTACGCTACCAGATCACTCTAACGAGCGATGGTATGAGACGCAAAAGATTTGTTCACATTTAAATGCCGGAGTGCTCTAACGATGGCTACTATTGCGCTTGAATTCTATCACGAATAACTTTTTTCTGGAACATTCTTACCAAAACGTTTTTGTTCGCTTGCAAACAATATAATGAGCTATCACTGGAATTATTTTAACAGATGTCGGAGGAGTGGCTTAGAAATGACAGCAGTCTGAAGTTGGTTGCAGGGTTTTCATCTCAGCCTGTATAGGTTCAAAGTTCGTCAAATGTTGTCTGTACACCGACTGTATGGTTCTAAATTGTGTTTTTTTCTTTCCTAGATCTGATTTGTATTCCAAACACTTTGTATCACAAACTTCTCCATCACAACTTTCAAATTTAAAATTCGCATCGCTTGAAGTGACACCTTGTCTTGTTAATCATGAAACTTTTTCAATTAGTTTTAAATCGGGTCGAGAAGATTTCTGTATTTTTAATGGCAATAACAGATACGAGCCCCAAACCAGCTTATAGACGATACGAAAGCATTCTAAATTTGCAGGTGGAAAATATTTCACCTGAATTTTAATTGGAATATTTTCTGAAGCATAAAGTTTTCGATGACTTACAACTTCTAGAGTGTATTTTCTTAGAATTTTTGTGACCTACGAACAAAAACGAAAACATGTCAATTTCTTGAAAGCAAACAAATCAAAAAGTTTATTGCACTGCTGCTGAGCTAACAAGTCTCTGGGTGTAATGCACCCCGTTGATTGTGCAGCCAGGATATTAACAGGCAATCACAAATACAGACATAAAACGATGGTGGTAATCGTTTTTTTCTTTGCTGGAATATGACTCCCATGGAAAAGCACTTGATATTGACACAGTTACTGGCAGTGACATCAATAACTCGGTTGGATACGACATTGAACTCCAAAGCAATAAAAACCCGATTTAAACATTTTTATTATTTTTTGTTATTGCAATCGACATTTTCTCTCTCTCTCTCTCTCTCTCTCTCTCTCTCTCTCTCTCTCTGCCATTTACCATTCACACTTTGTTTCGAATTTTATTTCACTTCAATACACAATTTGGCAAAAAAAAAATTGAAAAATTCGTCTTCATTTCAATACTCTATCACTGATGATTTGTAAAGTTCGCACAAAGAGCATTTCCGCACAACACGATGGCAAATATGATTTTGAGATGCGCGCTTCGCAGGCCCATTAACCTTTACACGAACTCAGCTCCTAGAAGACTGCTTTGAATTTTGTTTAGTTTTATATATTTTTAGCTGGATTCACATCACATGCATAACAACAGCGGCGGCAGCGGCAGACAGACAAAAAACTAACCAATACATTGACATGCTGTACAACAGTTCTACAAGGAATACCCATTCGCCACATGGCGGAAAACAAAACACCAACACAACTATTGTTTTGATAAAATGTCACCAACACATTTGTATGTGGTGGCGGCGACAGAGGGTGAAAGAATATTGTTTTCATTCCGAGTGTATGTGTGTGGGCAAAAACAATTGTCATGACTTTTCTTTTTCGTGTTGTGATGATAGTTGTGGATACAGTGGAACCTCATGAAAATCAATTTCTTAAATAATTCTAAATTCATAAAAAATCCCGGATGTTGGAGATCTTAATATAATATATAATATTTTTTCTATAGACGATTTTCCCCTAAAGAATATCTTTTTATACCCTCCATTTTTGTCATTCCGTTTCTAACATCCCGAAATACTTATCGTAGACCCCGTTGAGTGTACATATTCATAATCAGCACAAAATTTTAAGTCGATTTAAAGATATCCATCTGTCTGTCTGCCACTCTGTTAAAATCACTATACAACCCACATTATTTGACGTAGAGCTTCAACATTTGGTAGAATAATTTGTATTGTATCTACGATGGTTAGTATTGAAAATGAGATATATTGGTCCACGTTTTGGTATAACAGCTATATAACGGTGCCTCCCGATATTCGGTATTTTGTTGATTTTCGCTACATTTTTTTACGGATTTCTCTAAAAGATGTTATTTTTAGGTCATAATGGGTTTTAGCTTGGGTGGCGGAACATTGTATGTATAGGTCCAAATTTTTGTTTAGCCCCATATAAAGGTACCTCCCGATATTCGTAATTTTGATGATTTTTGCCACATTTTTCCACGGAGTTATCTAAAAATTGGTATTTGTAGTTCGTAATCGGTACTAGCTCCTGTGGCGGAACATAATTAATATAGGTCGACGTTTAGGTAAAGCCCCCACTAAATGGTACCTCCCGATATTTAGTATCAGTAATTTTTGCCAAATTTTTCTACGGATTTGTCTAAAAATTGGTAATTGTAATTCATAATGAGTTCTAGCTTTTGCTGCAGAACATTGAAAATTTATGTCCACGTTTTTCTATAGCGCACATAAAACAAAACCCAGCAATATTCGGTATTCTGATAACCTTAGTCACATTTAGCCACGAAATTCAAATTTGGTATTTAAGAAGGAAGGAGGGTATTTGTTTCAATTTAAATCTTCTTCTAGAGCAAAAAATACCTAATTTTCCCATGGAAGCTCCAAATAGCTTCATCTATGGAAGATTCGGCGATCTATTTTATACAGTCTTCTACCATAAAATACCCTATAAGTTTTCCTTCTCAATAGGGAAACACATTTTTATACCCTACACCACACTGTGATCTCTGTGCATTTGTTTGTTTGTTTGTGCGAGGTAGATTTCTTTATGATCTGTAAAGACTCACATTCTGAGTCGATTTATGCATGTTCGTCCGTCTGTCCATGTATTTTTTTAAACAAAGTACAGGGCGCATTTATTGTTTGATTGAAATGAAACATTCCACAAATCAGTTGCTTGGCCCAAGAACGAATCCTATTGAAATTGGTAATAATCGGCCCAAATTTAGATATAGTGCTTATGTATGCATATTCTCGACCGATTCCAATTTTATTGTGCGCCAAATATGTAATATTCGTAATAATATGTGTTTCAGCTCATCTGACCGAATTCAGCATAGAAACAAGTATTTGATATATATCAGTTCAAATATAGCTGTAGTTCCCATATATATTTCATTCGATTTGGGGTTTTGGAACCAGATATCAGATACAACTAAAAAGTATGTGTTTCAATTTTTGCCAAAATCGATTCAGATTTGGATATATCTCCCATATATAGCTTTACCCGATTTCAGGTTAATTGCGCAGGACTCTTAATGAAGGGACCCGAACATTTTCTTCAAATTATAAGAATTTTTTTTTTAAGAGCTGAAACTTACTGGCCATATGCCAAAACACCCAAAAGTGGCCCATCGCTTGGAGTTACGAAAAATAGCTAAAACTCGTGTTCAATCAACATCGCTATTAAATTATGCATCGCAATGTAAATCATCCTCTTATGATTGACGTTTACTACTTTTGGTGTGATAAAGAAAACGACGATGCCTTCTCTGACTTGTAAAAGAAGCAGTCGTAATACCTCCTCTTCATTGTGGACATAACTAATGAATGCCCATGATGTTCATAAACATTAAATGTCTTCCGTAGGGCAGCGTCAGCTGTAAGGATGTTTTCGCCGTTTTTCGCTTACAACAACATTAAATATTTACCTTGAGTGGAATAAACAAACTTGAGGAGGCGATAAGGACAACAGATGGTAAATAGTTTCCGTAAGGAGGGGTACATAATCAACTAGGAAATTGCGAATTTCTCGAATATTATTGTAAACTATACAAGGATGAAAAAATATAAGAATTGTACATTTTTTAGAGCCTATTTCGAACTATCAGACCGATGCCTTGGAAGAACAATGTGGAATTACAAAAAAATGCTAGCTTATATGTAATCATGTATAGGTGTAAAAAATTCTAAAGATATTTAATGGTATCAAGAGAAGTGGAGGTCCGTTACGATAAATTCCGAATTTAACTAGAGCCAGGAATTTAACAGAGAAAATAACAGAGCTATGTTAGCTTAACAGAACTACATAAAAATTGTTTTTTCCTTAATATTTTTGATTTTTAATTACTTATCGTATAAAAACGCTAACAAAATGCATTATATTTCAAATTCCAAAGATTGTAAGGCAACATACACCCATTAACTCGTAGCACAATACTATGTGCCAGGACAAGTTTACACCAAACTGTGCCTTCCAGGACAATTCTGCCGGTACAATATGGGTACCTACGGAAAGCTTATGAAGTCTACTATTTATTGGCATTAACAAAATTATAGGAAGGTCCGGCCAGTTCCGAGGTATATGGTCATTTCTGGAGGTATCCTTGGAACAGGATAACTCCATTGGCCAATATGCCTTCCAGGACAATTCTGCCGGTACAATATGGGTATCTACGGAAAGCTTATGAAGTCTACTATCCATGGTCATTTCTGGAGGTAACCTTGGAACAGGATAACTCCATTGGCCAATATGCCTTCAAGGACAATTCTGCCGGTACAATATGGGTACCTACGGAAAGCTTATGAAGTCTACTATCCATTGGCATTAACAAAATTATAGGAAGGTCCGGTCAGTTCCGAGGCTATGCTATTTTCTCTGTTAAATTCGTGGCTCTAGTTAAATTCGGAATTTATCGTAACGGACCTGAGAAGTTGATTACCAATTGGGATGAAGCCCCCAAAACAAAAGGTTTTGTAACTAAATTGTAATAGAAACGAATAATATTTATACCCTACAACACTATGTTTTGGGGGTATTATAAGTTTGATAATGCCAAAAATTATGTAACACCTCGAAATATTGGTTTCCCACATAGGAAAGTATATATGGATCTTTCTATCTCGCCGATCTGAGTCGATCTAGCTATGTATGTCCGTCCATGTCCATGCTAATTTGTAATCACTCTAGATGTCGCAATTATGGTCCGATCTTCACGAAATTTAGAATGAAGGTGGGTCTAGGGTCAGAATAGAACCCTATTCCTTTTGGAGATAATCGCATAATATTTAGGGGTTGAAATGAACCAAAAACTGAAACAATTATAGACCAATCAAAGCGGAAGTTAGCATGGGGCTAGAGCTCAGGGCTAGGAAGAAGCCTTCCAATTTTGATGGTCATAGGGTATTATTTAGTGGGTGAAATAGGCTGTAATATTTGTGATAAATAAAAGTCAAATTTTCCATTAAACCGCGAACAGTTTTAATCCCGTCGAAATCACATATAGACGAACAGGTCAATTCTGACCGTTACGTAGATGCCGATAGAAAAAATATCGGATATATATAGTGAAATATATACAATACATACATACAAAAAAAAGGGATGTTACCTAAAATGCTTATATCTCAAGAATGGCTTGACCGATTTTGACAAATTTTGTCAATTCAGAATGCCCTCTTGACATAAAAGTATAAAACCTAAAAAATCGCAGAAAAATATGCCAATAATGATGTTAATATAGATTTTGTAGTATATTGTGACATTTTTTTATTTTTTCATATTTTTTATCGCATGCGATTTTTTCAATTTGACTTATAATATTTTGTAATATTTTTTCACCTTACAACACAGGTTGGGGATATTATGAAAGTATTGCAAATATCGTCCGATCCTCTCGAAAATTTTCACAAGGGTAGGGTTGGGCTCAGAAGGGCTAGGCCTATTGTTTTCAAAGATGTCCGCAATATATTAAGGGTTGAAATAGACCACCAACTAAACATTTTCTGATTTTGCAGCCGTTATAAAGGTCACAAATAGAAACCAAAGAACACGAAATCTCGCATAAAGTTAGAGTTTAGCGGGGAAGCGGGTAGAATGGACCACTAATTTTGTGTGAAAAATACCAGCAATACTTACAGGCGATAAACGCAATACACAAAAGGCGAACTTCTGGCTTTTTTCTGCTGATTTCGTTGACGAATATAGCCAAATATCGTAGACAAGCAAATCATATAGATAAGTCTAAATTTGGAGATACAGAGGGGGTTCTTCCTTTGGGAGATGATTGCAAAATATTTAGGGGATCAAATTAACCAAAAACAGAAATGTTTTTCCGATCACATAATTGAAGCCAATCGACACGCCTGTGAAAAGAGTTAAGGACAGGGAAGAATTCTAGCATTTTGAATGGCCATTGGACTATATTTAGCTGTAAAATGGACTTCAACAATCAACAGCCCGATGGAGTGCAAAAATGTTGGGCAAATGTCCCTAGTTAAAATTCTAATTTCAAAAGCGAAACCTTCCAATATGGATTTGGATATAAGGGGGCTTCTAATATATTGTAGTGTTGTAGGGCCCCGCACGACTATAGCCTTTGCTTACTTCTTTTTTTTTTTGTTTTTATGCAATAAAATTAAAAACTAATTAACAATTATGGCGTTTGACTTTGTTGCAGTTTTTTTTATCTCACCCTATATAGTCGATCAAAGTATTTAAATTTCATTGGTATGGGCATATGGTTACAAGAAAATCGAACATTTATATATATTTTAAGTCTTTGATGGAGAGAAATATTTAGATACATCAAGTTGCGAAGAATCGCTGAGTTGTTTCGGAAGTTATGATAGATATAAATGGTGAAAATTGTGACCCTTTGTGGGTGAGGTACCGGAAGAGTTTAACCCTACCTGGAGAGGTATCAGAAGAAATTGTACTATCCTTACCATCTTTATAACAGATCTTGTGTTGGCGTAAATGTTAAGATATAAAAGTCTGAATGGTTTCGGATCGTAATTTCGCGTTTTTTGAGCTTCATGGATATACAAAATTTTGACCCTTTGTGGGGGAGGTACCACAAGAAGTGTACCGATATATTCCATCCTCATGTCAGACCTTGTGTCAACAAAAATATTGTGATGTGTGTTTTTTGAAGACAATCGGACTCTTTCCTCACTTCTTATAAAAGTTATAACTATGCAACATTTTTACCCTTGATGGAGTGGGCCGATTTTGTCCATTTTCGCACCTGATCTAGCACTGATACAAAAGTTAGGAGTTGCTATCGGATTATCCTTTTATCTTTCTGACAAAATGTCAACATGTTAACCGATATTACCCATCTCCGAACTCGATATAAGTTTGATAATAATATTACGATGTACCATGATTGGACCAAATCGGATATTTTCTTCGAGAGTAAGCTTGCCAGCATAAGAGTTATAATTATCCAATATTTTTACTCTTGATGGAGTGGACCGATATTGTCCATTTTCGCACCTGACCTAGCACTGATACAAATGTTAGGAGTTGCTATCGGACAAAATCTTAACATCGAGTGGTTCCAGAAGGAATGAACCGACATTACCCATCTCCGAACTCGATATAAGTTTGATAATTATATTACGATGTACCATACTCTCTTCGACAGACGGACAGACGGTCCTGGAATGGATTTGGTCTGAGGAGACATATGGCCTAAAACCGTTATTTCGATAAGGCACATTTAGGCCGCATCAAATGATATATATCCTCTTGAGCCATATGGCTGAGGGTATAATTATCTTGTTTTAGTTTTTTCAAAATTGTTACAGAAGGGAATTTAAGATATTTCCAAAAAAATGCGTGTGTGTGTGTGTGTATGTATGAGTTTTCTTCTCTTCTTCCCAATATTTCCCCCAATCTTCCTCAAATCAAGAAAAGTAACTTCTTGCCACTACTCTTTTATTCCATTTCCCATGGCTACACTTAAATCCCTATTCTTCATTGGACAATCATTTACCCGAACAGGAAATATAAAAGTTCAGAAGAATCCTTGCATATCCTTTTTCGTCAGTGGAATTGAATACAATGGCCCTTTTGAGTGTTGGTTAACGGGAAATACCATTTCCATTTAACTTCAATAACAACAACAGCACCAGCAACAGCGTCAAAATGTATGTTTTGATAAAAAAATTATTAGTATTCGATTGTTGGCTGTTTGCGCTCATGTGAAATGGTTATGTTGGTGTGAAGGTTGGCAAAGTAACCGAGGGAAAAACCTTCGCAACTTTGTGTAGTCATGTTTTTAACAATGATCATAACACATCAAATAAAGTTGCAAAAAAAAAAAAAATAATAATAAAAACAAAACTCTAACTTGAAATGAAAGTGTAAAGTTGCTAACATACATACATACACACATAATAATAAACAACAATGCACCTGCTGTTATGGTTGATTTATTCGGTGTTCATAAACTTAAAAGGATTTTTATATCCTACAACACTATGTGTTGGGGGTATTATAAGTTTGATTGGACCACAAATTATGTAACACCACGAAATATTGGTTTCCCACATAGGAAAGTAGTTATGTATGTCCGTCCGTCCGTCTGTCCGTCTGTCCATATTAATTTTTAATCACTTTACAGGTCGCAACTATGTCTCGATCTTCACGAAATTGAAAATGGAGGTGCGGTTAAGGTCAGAATAGAACCCTATTTCTTTTGGAGATGATCGCATAAGGGTTGAAATGGACCAAAAAAACTGAAAAAATCCTGATTTTTCAGTTGCTCTATATGTCGCAATTATAGACCAATCAAAGCGGAAGTTAGCATGGGACTAGAGCTTAGGGCTGGGCAGAAGCCTTCCAATTTTGATGGTCATCGGGTAATATTTAGTGGGTGAAATAGGTCACAACATTTGTGTTAAATAAAAGTCAAATTTTCCATTAAATCGCGAATATTTTTTAACCAGGCGAAATCATTAATAGACGAACAGGTCAATTCTGACTGTTACGTAGATGCCGATAGTAAATATATCGGTTATATAGCGAAATATATACAATGTGTATATAGCAAGGAAGGGGATGTCAGTTAGAATGTATATATCTCAGGAATGGCTGGACCGATTTTGACAAGTTTTGTCAATTCAGAATGCCTTCTTGACATAAAAGTATAAAACCTAAAAAAATAGCAGAAAAATATGTCAATAATGATGTTAATATAAATTTTGTAGTATTTTGTGACATTTTTTTATTTTTTCATGTTTTTTATCGCATGCGATTTTTTCAATTTGACTTATAATATTTTGTAATATTTTTTCACCTTACAACACGGGTTGAGGACATTATAAATAAATCACGAACATTTTCACAAGGGTAGGGTTGGGCTCAGAAGGGCTAGGCCTATTGTTTTCTAAGACGTCCACAATATATTTAGGGGTTAATATGCACCAACAACTAAAGATTTTTCCTGATTTTGTAGCCATTATAAAGGTCACAAATATAAACCAAAAGACACGAATTCTCGCATAAAGTTAGAGTTAAAGACAGCGGGTAGAATGGATCACTATTTTTGTGGAAAGAAATACCAACATTTCCATTCTACCGAAATCGCAAAATATGACCCAAAAACAGAAAAAAATCCTGTTCTCACAATTGAAGCCAATTGACGCGCCTGAGAAGAGAGTTAATGACAGGGAAAAGTTCTAGCATTTTGGATGACCATTAGATTATATTTTACTGTAAATGTTCGGTATTTTGATGATTTTTGCCATTTTTTCCACGGATTTGTCTAAAAATTGATATTTGTTGTTCATAATGCGTTCTAACTATGGTGGCGAAACATTGTTTTGTATAGGTCCACGTTTTTGTGTAGTTCCCATATAACGGTACCTCCGATATTCGATATTTTGATGATTTTAGCAACATTTTTCCACAGATTTATCTACCACTTGGTATTTGTAGGTCCTAATGGGATCTTGTTCGTGTGGCGAATCATTGTATGTATAGGTCCACGTTTTGCTATGGCCCCCATATAACGGTACCTCCCGATACTCGGTATTTTTATAATCCGCCAAATTCTTCCAAATTTGGTATTTTTGAAGATTTAGATAGTTAGGCTTAATCTTATTATTGTTGTTTCTATAAAACCAACCTTTGCTTAGCGGAGAAAGAAGGTAACGGTCGTTTTGTTATTCAAAATGTTGACCCTTTGTGAGTGCGGTACCAGAAGGAGTGGACCGATATATCTCATCTTCAAAACACATTGGGATGCGCCGAGTTTGAAAGGAATGAGATTTTTGTTTCGCATTTTAACAGCTTTTTATCAATTCAAAATTTTGACCCGTTGTGGCAGAGGTATTCCACCAGACATTGTGTTAAGAAAAATATTAGAATGTGTGAAATTTGAAGACAGTCGAACTCTTATTTCTCATTTTATAAGAATTATAATTATTCTAAATTTTGACCCTTTGTGTAAGTGAGAGATATAAAATTCAGAATTTTTACCCTTTGTGGCGGAGGTACCAGAAATATCCCATCTCTATACTGGATCTTGTGTTGGTAAAAATATTAGAATGTGCCACGTTTGAAAATAATCGTCTGCTCTTTTGCATTTTATGAGAGACAGGGTGATTTAAAAGTGATCCGTTCTATCTGTCCTTGATAAGAGGACTTGTGTTGGTAAAAATTGCGATGTGTGGAATTTGAAGATCCTGGGACTCTTATTATAACATTTTATAAGAGGGACAATTATTCCAAATTTTTGACCCTTTGTGGCGGAGGAACATGAAGGAGTGGACCGATACATCCCATCTCCACAATAGATATTATTTTAATATTAATATTGGGATGTATGAAATTTGAAAATCATCGAACTCTTATTTCGCACTTTATAATAGTTATAATTATTCCACATTTTAACACTTTGTATGGCAGATACTTGATGGAGTTGGCTGTTATTGTTCTTTTCGCACCTGACCTAGGATTTGCAAAGTTTACACAAGTTTCTATGAGATAAATTATTTTCTTGGAAAATGTTGTTGGAGGTACCAGAAGGAGTGGAGGAATGTTACTCCGAACTCGATCTACGTTTGACACTAATGTTACGCTGTACCATGTTTGGACCAAATCGAATACTCCCTTCGAGAATTATCATGCGGACCATCCAGCCGCAGACACAGAAGGACGGATAAACGGACACTCCTAGATCGTCTTCAAATGTCTTAAAACGGTTTTGGTCGAACGATGGGTCTAAAACCGTTATTTTGACAAATTTTCTCATTTGTTACTGAGTAGGATATAAATATTGAAAAACTACTACAGATTAGGATATGACCATTGAAAAAGGAAAAAATGTTATATAGCCGATTCTCAACATAAACAAGTAAGCAAAGGCTACAGACGAGCGGGGCCGACCGTTGAATACCCTACAACACTATAATAAACGATACAGTTAATATAGGCGAGATACTCGAAAGAATTCCACAAGATATTGTGACAAATAATAAAAGAAAACCATCAGGTTTCGTTCTCTAATTTTCGATTAATAGCAACTTTAACTAATTTGCTCATTTCCAATTTATTGGTAGATGTTGCTCGTAAATGGTCTTCCTAGATCTGAAACCAATATTTCCCAAAGACCTATAATCTCTCAGAAGCGCCAAAAGATTTACATTTATTATTGGTTTCTGACTGAAACGCATCTATACGAGATACAGACATTTGACTATATTCTTCAACGAAATCAGCGTTAACAAAATAGTTAGAAGTGCGTCTTTCCTGTATTTGTGAATTCTCCAAAAAGTCACTGGAATGGACCTTTTCGTATTTTGTCCACAAAAGTTGGCAAACTATTTCACACATTGAATATTTTTGGATGGCCATCCAAAACTGCTTGGCTTTTGCAATGCCCGCTAACCCCCATTCAAATGTGCTTGAGGATCGGGCAATAATTACGACCTGCTGACAATTTTGCAGTTTTTTTGGTCCATTTCAACCCCTTGAATATATGGCGATCATCTCCAAAAAGAGTAGGCTTCTATTCTGACCCTCATCTTATCCCCATTCAAAATTTCGTTAGGATCGGGCCATAAATGCGATCTGTATATGATATCCTGATATCCTAACTACTTAGTTTTGTTGAATGTTTAATTCAAAATGAAAATATGCCAAAAATATGACAAAATTTAAAAAAATATGAGAAAATATCACAAAATCAATATTTTCATCTTTAGAGAGATATTTTTATGCGATTTTTTAAACGTTTTTTCTTTCCTGCCAAGAGGCCATCCTGAATTAATGAGAACTGTCGAAATCAGTTTAGCCGTTCTCGACATATAAGAGATCTTTCAAGCATATCTTCTTTGATAGACATATATATCGCACATCAATGTAAAGATCAGAAGTAACCTTGTCATGGCTTTGTGATTTCGCCGGGATTTAAAATATTCGCGGTTTAATGAAAAATTTTGAATTTTTTCAACACAAAAATATGGTCTATTTTACCCGCTAAATATTATCCGATGACCACCCAAATTGGTAGGCTTCTTCCCCGCCCTAAACTCTAGCTACATGCGAAGTTCCGCGTCGATTGGTCTATAATTGCGACCTGTATAGCTACTGCA
Source organism: Musca domestica (assembly GCF_030504385.1). NCBI lineage: Eukaryota > Metazoa > Arthropoda > Insecta > Diptera > Muscidae > Musca > Musca domestica. Next base: position 7,787,484 of record NW_026712315.1, on the reverse strand, counting down.
AAATCCATTTTGACCCCTAACTATTATGCGATCATCTCCAAAAGAAATAGGGTTCTATTCTGACCCTAGCCCCACCTCCATTCTAAATTTCGTGAAGATCGGGCCATAATTGCGACCTGTAGATTGATTACAAATTAACATGGACAGACGGACGGACGGACGGACGGACATACATAGCTAGATCGACTCAGCTCGGCGAGATAGGAAGATCCATACATACTTTCCTATGTGGGAAACCAATATTTCGAGGTGTTACATAATTTTTGGCCCAATCAAACTTATAATACCCCCGACACATAGTGTTGTAGGGTATAAAAGCCGTAGGACTAATATTAATATCTGAGAAACATTTCAAAGCCATTGAATGCTTCCAGAATTGTTGCCGTTTTTGAGGGTTTTACCCCACTGTGCGACTTAATGGGCCTTTATGTGTTTATATAAATTGATCTTCTATAGATATAATTAAGTTATTTAGGTCCTTTTTCTATGGATGTATAGGCTTCGAAGAAAGATCCCTGGATGAACATTTTATCAATAGAATATTACTTAAATAGTCTTCTATGTAAATGACATCACCATCACCACCGTCAAAGGGCTTCCACCATAGTCTCCTATCATTTGAATAACATTTTAAAATATAATATTCAAATTGTATGTTAAGTATGGCACATACATATGTATATTTCAAGAGATCCTACCATTCAGCAGCATTTATAATTTTTTTGGCAACATTTCATAAGTACTATGTGTGTAGCACTATTGTTCAAAATGTAAATAGGGTCAGACTGGTGCAGCTCGTTTTCGGTTAGATATGTGTGGGTGTTGCGATGGTCAAGGTCGGTAATTTTTAATTTAATTTTTTTTTTTTTGCATATGATTCGTTGAGGGTAGGGTGGCTTAAGCAAACATTTTTTCGTTGGTGTGGTTCTCGTTAACCCATATCACATAAAATCCACATTGTTTAAATATATATGTACATAATATAACTATATTGTATTAGTATATTGTTATGATTACATTGAAACCACAAAAAATATTTGTTTGATTTTCAATAAAATATCAAATATAAAATTTGATTAACTCAATCAGGTTAAGGGGTCAGTGAACAAGATTGGTTGCACATATTGCGGTGTTGAAGTTTGGTAAATATTTTCTCCAATTACAATTTGAAAATATGTAAATAAATAAAATACATGTCATGCTATCAAATATTGTTTAAAACAACAAAACAAATTTTCTTATATTTTTTATATAAAATTATTGAAAAAATAATACACGGTGAGATAAAAAAAACTGCAACACAGTCAAACGCCATAATTTTTATTTTTTTTTTTTCATTTTATTGAATGGAAGCAAAAAAGGTAGAAAATAGCATCAAATTTTAGAATAAGTTTATATTTGTTTGAATTGGTCACCTTGGGCACGAATTATGGCCTTCAAACGACCAATGAAACCGTCACACGCTATCATACGCTGTTGCTCTACGGTATTTTGACCCGTTCCCGGCGAAGCGCTTGCTTGAGGTGATCGACACTTTGGTAGTTTTAAGTGTCAACCTTGCTTTGCAAAATACTCCAGACACAATAGTCCAACGAAATGGTATCCGGAGAATTTGGTGGCCATTTTGCGCTGGAAATGAAGCGCAACCATTCCTGGTGGCGCGTGCTGAGTGCGATGGTGCTGAGTCCTTGGAATGTCCAAGGTCTGCGGCCAAAATGTTTGCGTGTCCAAGGCTTTAATACACCCGCCATATTTTCACGATAGAGAGCGGCCATGGGCTGTTATGACTGCCCACATCATCGCCATGGTCGAGACTTGAGTTCTGGTGGCCAACCGAAGGAGCACATTTTCAGCTGACCTCTTTGGCAAGTAAACACGATCATTTTGTTTGTTTACAAACTGCTAGACAACGAATGTTTTCTCATCGGAGAAAACCAAATTCGGCAGTTCACCACTTTCGGCAAAGCGAAGCAACTCTTAAGCTCTTTTCAGTCTATTTTCTTTATTTAGCGGTGTAAGTTCTTGCACTTTTTATACCCTCCACCATACTATGGAGGGTATATTAACTTTGTCATTCCGTTTGTAACTCCTCGAAATACTCATGTCAGACCCAACAAAGTATATATATTCTTGATCAGCGCAAAATTCTAAGTCGATTTAGCGATGTCCGTCTGTCTGTCTGTTGTAATCACGCTATCTTTCGAACGAATTGAGATAGATGGCTAAAATTTTGCACACATGTTTATTTTTCCAGTAGGCAGGTTAAGTTCGTAAATGGGCCATGTAGGTCCACATGTAGGTCCACTATATTCGGTATTTTGATGATTTTAACGACATTATTCACGCGAATTGTTTCAAATTTGGTATTTGAAGTTCGTTATAGGAACTACAGTCTGCGACAGTACCTCCCCATATTCGGTATTTTCATGATTTTAGCGACATTATTCACCGGAATTGTTTGAAAATTGGTATTTGAAGTTCGTAATGAATACTACAGTCTAAGATAGAACATTGTCTGTGCAAGTCCATTTCTTCGTATAGCCCCCATATAACGGTACCTCCTGATATTCGGTATTTTGGTGATTTTAACGACAATATTCACGGGAATTGTTTCAAATTTGGTACTTGAAGCTCAAAATGGATAATACACCCTAAGACAGAAAATTGTCTGTGCAGGTCTACGTTTTCGTATAGCCCCCCTATAACGGTACCTCCCTATATTCGGTATTTTGATGATTTTAGCGACATTATTCACCGGTATTGTTTGAAAATTGGTATTTGTAGTTCGTAATGAATACTACAGTCTGTGACAGAAAATTGTCTGTGCGGGTCCAGGTCTTCGCATAGGCCCCATATATCAGTACCTCCCCATATTCGGTATTTTGACGATTTTTGGTACAATACCCACCGAAATTGTTTGAAATGTGGTATTTGAAGTTCGTAGTGGATGCTATAGCCTGTGACAGAAAACTGTCTATGCTGGTCCAGGTCTTTGTACAGCTCCAATTTAACGGCACCTCCTTATATACCGTATTTTGACGATTTTAGCTACATTATTTACCGTTTATTTCAAGTTTCCAATTTGAATATTGTAATGGCTTATAACAAGCAATGCCTATGTATGTCCACGTCGTATAGACCCCAATATGACGGCTATATTCGGTATTTTTAAAATTTTAACAGAATTTTTTAAGGATTTTATTTTTTAAAAATTTCCAAATTCGTTGCAAATGGTGGAGGGTATTAAAAGTTCGGCCCGGCCGAACTTAGTGCTTTTTAACTTGTTGGAATTGCAATGGCTTTACCCCGAGCTCATTTTGCAATTTTTGCCGAATGGAATATTGCGATATGTTCAGGTCACGAGCCATTTTTCGGCCACTGCGACGCGGGTTTCGATTAAGTCGCTTTTTTACTTTTCGAACATCACGGTTACGAGCGATGCTACGAGACACAAAACTACTTGTAGTTTTCCTGCCAAATATAAAGAAATCACACTATCACGCTTGAATTCTCTCACAAATAACTTTTTTTTCTGGAAAATTCTTACCAAAATGCTTTTGCACGCTTTTAAACAATATAATGAGCTGTCACTGGAATAATTTTAATAACTGTCGGACGAGTGGCTTAGTAATGACAGCAGTCTGAAGTTGGTTGCAGTTTTTTCATCGCACTCTGTATATCTGTGTCACCGTCTAAAAATGCATTCTGAAGAAACCCATTTTTTAACAAACAATTGGTTTCTGAAGGGACATAAGACATTATTTCTATCTGTCACCCATCTGTACAAAAAAAAATTAAATAAATAAATAAAGTAATAGAAAAATCCAAGCATATGTCCCTTTGCCTGACTCAAATTAAACATTTGTACAAAATGACTGACTATTTTCTACATTTTACTAGCTACGGATGAATTTTAAATTACATTACTCGACAAGTACTGTTGTCTGTAATTACTAGCATATGCATGATTAGCCCATTGGGAGAAGTTGAAAGTGGCGATTATCGCCATCATCAACTTTTATATTGTGGCGATGATGACACATGTCCTTTATTTTCTATTAATAAACGAAAAAGTTGGACAATATCCAAATGTTTATACCCGTGCTATGGCGAATGACTGATTTAATTGTAAGCAACAGAGTATATTTTGATGTGGTACTCATTGTCATGTTTTGAAAATTGTGACTACCTTTAGAGTAATAAAATGAACCATAATGCTAGTAAAAGCTATGAGGATTAAGATTCGTGTCATGGATTGCACATTACTCATAGTTGACAGAGATATAGCCAAAATTCATGCCACATGTCTTAACGGCCTGATTTTGTAAAGCAAGATACTTTCACTTTTACCATTCGTATTCAAAAGTACTTACTTTAATTTGGGTTTTTATAAAAATTTTGAAAGCTTTCATTCATTTGTGATAAGCTTTGATATTTCAGTGTTTCCATAACCATTTTTATGCCCTACACCACACTGTGGTGTACAGCCTACGACAGAAAATTGTCTGTGTAGGTTGAAGTCTTCTATATATATTCGTATTGGACGCTCGGAATAGGTACTGCAGCCTCTGACAACAAATTGCGTATGCAAGTCCACTTTTTCGTACAGTCTGCACATAAAGGATATATATATATATATATATATATATATATATATATATATATATATATATATATATATATATATAGGATATATATATATATATATATATATATATATATATATATATATATATATATATATATATATATATATATATATATACTTTATGTGCAGACTGTACGAAAAAGTGGACTTGCATACGCAATTTGTTGTCAGAGGCTGCAGAACCTATTCCGAGCGTCCAATACGAATATATATAGAAGACTTCAACCTACACACACAATTTTCTGTCGTAGGCTATAGTATTCATTTCGAATTTCTAATACCAAATTTGAAACAATTCCGATGAATATTTTGGCCAATATTGGAAGGTACCGTTTTATGGGAGCTAGACCAAAACTTGGGACTACATGGCCCATTTTCAATACCAAACATAATATACATTTGAGTAAATTTTTTTTAATCTACTTCAATTCGTTCGGAAGCTAGAGTGATTTCCACAGACGGATAGACGGACAAAAGGGCGGACATCGCAAAATCGACATAGAATTTTATGCTGATCAAAAATATATACTTTGTGGGGTCTAAAATGTATATTTCGAGTTATTACAAACGGAATGATAAACTTAATATACCCTCCATACTTTGGTGGAGGTTATAATAATAAATCTAAAGGACTTTTAGTAGAGTAGCTAGAGTATAATCAATACTTTTCCTCAATTTTGCATGGAGGTGGCGTTGTGGTCAGAATAGAAGCCTATTAAATTTGGAGATGATCGCAAAATATTTAGCGGTTAAAACTGACCAAAAACTGAAAACATTCCTGATTTTGCATTTGCTCTACAGATAGCAATTATAGACCAATGTACGAGGAAGTTAGCATGGGTCTTGAGCTTAAGGCTGGGCAGAAGCCTTCCAATTTTGATGGTCATCGGATAGTGAGTGAAGTGTTAAATAAAAGTCAAATTTTTTATTGAACCGCGAATATTTTTAATACCGGCGATATCAAAAATAGACGAAAAGGTAGATTCGGACCGTTACGTAGATACCGATAGTAAATATATCGAATATATAGCGAAGTATATACAAGGAAAATGACATTAGCTCGAATACTTATATCTCAAGAAAGGCTGGACCGATTTTGACAAATTTTGTCGATTTAAAGTGCCCTCTTGGCTTAAAAAAATAAAATCTAAAGGAATCGCGTAAAAAGATGCCAATAATAATAAAAATCTAGACTTGTAGTATTTCGAAATATTTTTTTTATACCCTACACCACAAGGTGGTCAGAGTATTATGTTTTTGTGCATTTGTTTGTAACAGGCAGAAGGAAACGAGATAGACCCATAGTTCCTTTTGATGATCTGCATAGAATCACATTCTGAGTCGATTTATGCATGTCCGTCCGTCCGTCCGTCTGTCCATGTGTTTTTGTAAACAAAGTACAGGTCGCATTTATTGCCCGATCCAGATGAAATTTTGCAAAGATCTTTTGTTTGGCCCACGGACGAACCCTATTGAAATTGGAGATAATCGGTCAAAATTTAGATATAGCTCCCATATATATCTTCATCCGATTTCGGGTTAAATGTGCACCAAATGTCCACTATCAGTCCAAATTACCTGAATTTTGGCACACCTAACCGAGTTCGGCCTAGAAGCAAGTATATCAAATTTGTTCAAATTTGTTTCGGTTCAGATATAGCTATAGCTCCCATATATATCTTTCATCCGATTTGATCTTTAAGTCCCTCACATTCCTACTATGCACTCCGCAACCGTGATATTTGGTACCAGGTATTAGATGGAGCACAGAAATAGCTGTTTTAAATTTTATCGAAATCGGTTCAGATTTGGATATAGCTCCCATATATATCTTCATCCGATTTCGGGTTAATTGACTACCAAATGACCAATATCAGCCCAAATGCCCCGAATTTTGGCACATGTGACCGAGATTAGCCTTAAAGCAAATACAACAAATTTGGAGAAAATCGGTTCAGAAACAGCTATAGCTCCCATATATATGTTTTATCCGATTTGGTGTTTAAGCCTCTCACATTCGTAATATGCACTCCACAAGAATGATATTTGGTACCAGATATAAGATACAGCCCAGAAATAGCTGTTTGTAATTTTATCGAAATCGGTTCAGATTTGGATATAGCTCCCATATATATCTTCATCCGATTTCGGGTTAATTGTGCACCAAATGGCCGATATAAGTCCAAATGGACTGAATTTTAGTACATCGGACCAAATTCAGTCTAGAAGCAAGTATATCAAATTTAGTGAAAATCGGTTCAGATATAGATATAGCAACCATATATAAGTTTCATCCGATTTAGTGCTTTAGTCCCATACATTCGTAATATTCACTCCACAACCGTGATATTTGGTACCAGGTATTAGATGGAGCACAGGAATAGCTGTTTTAAATTTTATCGAAATCGGCTCAGATTTGGATATAGCTCCCATATATATATTCATCCGATTTCGGGTTAAATGTGCACTAAATGGTCAATATCAGCCCAAATCACCTGAATTTTCGTACATAAGACCGAATTCAGTCTAGAAGCTAATACGTAAAACTTGGAGAAACCCGGTTCAGAGATAGCTATAGTTCGTAAATAGCACGATAGAATTAGATAGATTTTGATTTTGTACCAAGCTCTACTAAATATGCATAGTGGTGTAGCTCTACTAAATATGCATAGTGGTGTAGGGTATCATATAGTCGGCCCCGCCCGACTTTTGAGCTTTGCTTACTGGTTTCAATTTGACTTACAATATTGAAATGTACATTTTGTAATATTTTTTCACCTTCCAACACAGGTTGGGGTTATTATATACATATTCCAATTTTCGTCTCAGAAGGGCTAGGCCTATTGTTTTTAAAGATATTCGCAATATATTTAGAGGTTGACAAAAAATGTTCGTGATTTTGCAGCCAAATATAAACCAAGGAACACGAATGAAGTAAGACTTTAGGTCTTTTGGTAGAATGCACGATTACTTTTGTGTGAAAAAATACCAACATTTCAATTCTACCGAAACGCTGAAAATGACATACAGGCGAAATCCGAAATGCACAAAAGGCGAATTTCTGGCTTTTTTATGCTGATATCGTTGACGAATGTATCCAAATTTCGTAGACAAGCAAATCATATGGGATGAGTCTAAATTTGCTGATACAGAGGGTCATTTTGCTTTTGGAGATGATGGCGAAATATTTAGGGGTTTAAATAAACCAAAAACAGAAGTTTTTATCTGATCACACAATTGAAATCAATCGACACGGAATTTAGCATGAGAAGAGAGTGAAACACAGGGAAGAAGTCTAGTATTTTGGAAGACCATTGGATTATATTTAGCTGTAAAATGAACCGACGGAGTGGGTAAATATTGGGCAAAAGGCCCTGGTCAAAATACTAAGGGTAATAAATGGGCAGGGTAATATCTGGGCTCCATGACATTATATCAAAAGCGAAAACTTCCAATATGGATTTGGAGATAAGGGAGCTTCTAACTTATTGTAGTCTTGTAGGGTATCACACTTACTTACTTATTAAAATTCTGAATTGGTAAACAAATTTGTATTGAGCATTTTTGCCGAACACGTTTCATATAAATTGCAAATTTTGTTTAAATGGAAATTCTCTGCAGGATATCAATTTTTTTAATTGTCTATTCCTATTCTATTGTGTTTCCAATTTCACCACCAAAGATAGATGCTTATTCCAGTGTATATGCATTGTATTGCCAAAAATGTAAACAAAACAAACATTATTTTCAATTTTAAAACGAGCAAAGCCATAAATTAATTTGCCTCAATGCAGTTGGTGGCATAGACAATGGCATTACTAAACACTGGCCGTAATTAAAAATGTAAAAACTAATATAGTTTTCAATTTAATAGGCGTTGTTTTGGGAGGATTCAAAAAATGCAATAAAACATGTTTAGATTTTTTTATTAATTCATTAAGCTGTGTTAAAACATGTTGAAATTAAATTGTTGGTAAGCAAAGTCTTTTAAGGTAAAATTTATTTTGCAATATAGATTTTCGAAGAAAAACCTAGCGAAGAGGCTGAACATATATTGCAATTATTTGTTTCTATGGTCTGTTGCAAATAAATGCACAAAGACATAATACCCTGACCACCTTGTGGTGTTGGGTAGAAAAAACAAGTAAAAAAGCTGTAAGTTCGCCCGGGCCGAACTTTGAATGCCCTCGACCATTTGGAACGAGTTTGGTAATTCTCAAAAACAATAAAATCCGTTAATATTTTAGAAATACCGAATGTAGCCATTACATTAGGGTCAATACGACGACATGGACCAGCATAGGTAATTTTTTTCAAATCGGTGAATATTGTAGCTACAGTCATCAAAATACCGATTATCAGAAGGTACCTTTATATGGGGGCTATACTAAAACGTGGACCTGCACAAACAGTATTCTGTCTTAGGCTGTAGTATCCATTTCGAATTTTAAATGCCAAATTTAAAACAATTCCGCTGAATAATGTCGCTAAAATCATCCAAATACCGAATATCGGGAGGTACCGTTATATGGGGGATATATGATAACATAGACCTACATGACCCATTTACGAACTTAACCTGCCTACTGGCAAAAAATTTTAGTCGTGTATCTCAATTCGTACGAATATATACACTTTGTTGGGTCTGATATAATTAATATACCCTCCATAGTATGGTGGAGGGTATAAAAACAAATAAGCAAAGGCTATAGTTGTGCGGGGTCCACCATGTGATACCCTACAACACTACAATATGTTGGAAGCTCTCTTTTGTCCAAATTTAAATTTCGATATTGAAATAATATCATAGAGATCTGCCCAGATGTTACCCATATATACGTACTCCGCCGTGTTGTTATGTATTCGAAAAAATTCACCAAATTCATGGTCCATTTTACAGCTACATATAATCCAATGGTCATCCAATATGCTCGACATCTTTCCCCTTTCAGAAAATGTTTTCTTTTGGTCCATTTGAACCCCTGAATATAAATCTCCATAACAGTAGGATTTAATTTTCACCCTAACGCTACTCCATGCAAAATTTCGTGAGGATTGGACGATAATTGTGACCTTTATATAATTCCTTCAACACATGGTGGTGGGGGTGTAAAAAAACTTTTAAAATTTATAATTCAAAATTGTAAGTCAAATTGAAAAAATCGCATGCGATAAAAAATATGACAAAAATTAAAAAAAAAATGTGACAAAAAATATTCCCTTTTTTATTGGCATATTTTTAGGCGATTTTCTTTGATGTCATGCTTTTCTGGCAAGAGACCATACCGAATTGATGAGAATTGTGAAAATCAGTCCAGCGGTTCTTGACTTATCAGCGATCTAACTAACATTCCCTTCTTTGATATGATATGATATGATATGATATGAGATTGCATATATTTTGCTATAAATGCGAGATTTTGGGTATGGGCATTAATGTAGCGGTCAGAAGTGATATTTTCGTGTATTTGTGATTTCGTAAGGATAAAAAATATTCGCGGTAATTTTCGTATCTTTTACAAAAAAGTTATGGTCTATTTTACCCGCTAAATGTGGTCCGATGACCATCCAAATTTGTTAGCTTCTGCCCAGTCCTAAACTCTAACTCCATGCTAAATTCCGATTGGTCTATAATTGTGGCCTGTTTTTGGTCCATTTCAACTCCAAAATGCGATCATATCCAAAAACAGTAGGCTTCTCTTCTGACCCTAACCCCACCTCCATTTTGAGTTTCGTGAGAATCGGGCCATAATTGCGACCTGTAGCTTGATTACAAATTAACATGGACAGCTAGATCGACTCAGCTCGGCGACCTAGGAAGATCCATATATACTTTCCTATGTGGGAAACCAATATTTCGAGGTGTTACATATTTTTTTGCCAAATCAAACTTATAATACCGCCAAAACATAGTGTTGTAGGGTATAACAAACAAAAACAAGTAAAATAGTATCATTCGGTTTTGCCAACAGATGTATACACCCAGCCTTAAGTTATAGTTACTCAAACTGTTGAACCTTTATGGGGGAAGTTCTGAAGCAGCTGGCAACTATTGATCAATTCGTATCTGACCTTTATAATGATATAAATATTTCAACGTGCCAGGTTGGGACTATATCGACTACTTCATATGAGATAGGTGATAAGTTTTGGAAAATGTGGAATAAAAAATGAGATATAGCGGACCGAGGTATTCCATTTTCATAATTCATCTGATACAGATAGGTGTATTGATATAGGTAATTTGACGGCAATCGAACATTTATATCCAATTTTATGCGAACTCACAAATTTCAATAGATCATATATCAGATTTCTGGCTAAGAGAAATATTTAGATGTAGTAAGTTAAGAAGAATCGTCGACTTTTATCGCAAGCTTTGACAGATATAAGTAATAATAAATATTGTGACCATTTGTGTAAGAGGTACGAAAAAGAGTTGGCAGAAATATATCATCTTCACAGCAGATTTTGCATCAGTAAAAATATTTGGATATGTGAAATTTGAAGAGAGTTGGATGCTTATTTCGCTTTCTTTGAGCGTTTTGTTTCTCAAAATCTTGAATCCTATGTGGGGGAGATACCAGATGAAATATTTCGATATCTACCATCTTTATAACAGATCTTGTGTTGATGGAAATATTGAGATGTACCAAGTTTGAATGGAATCGGATGTTAATTTCGTGTTTTTATGAGCTTTATGGGTAATCGAAATTTTGTTCCTTTGTGGGGGAGGTACCAGATGGAGTTGACCGAAATATCCCATATGCACACTAGACCTTGGGTTGGTAGAAATAATGAGATGTATGTAGTTTGAAGACCATTGGACACTATCATCATATTTTATAAGACTTATAATTACCGTTTGTGGGGGAGGTACTTGATGAAGTGGACCGATATTGCCCATTTTTGCAATTAACCTAGCACTGATACGAATATTGGGATTAGCAAAGTTAGAATACAATTGAATGTTTCTTTCTTGTTTTATGAGGTCAATTATTTTTATAACAAGTAACCAAAGGCTATAGTCGTGCGGGGCCGACCCTGTGATACCCTACAAAACTACAATATCTTAGAAGTCCATTTATGTCCAAATCCATTTTGGAAGATTTCGTTTTTGAAATTATGTCACGGAGCACTGACCAGATATTACCCTTAGCATTTTAAACGGGGACATTTGCCCAATATTTACATACTTCCTCGTACTTTTAGTTGTTGTGGTCCATTTTATAGCTAAATATAATCCAGTGGTCATCCAAAATGCTACAATTCTTCCCTGTCCTTAACTCTCTTCTTAAGCGTGTCGATTGTCTTCAATTGTGTGATCAGATAATTTTTTCTGTTTTTGGTCCATTTAAACACCCAAATATATATTGCGGACATCTTTGAAAACAATAGGCCTAGCCCTTCTGAGCCTAACCCTACCCTTGTGAAAATTTTCGTGAGGATCGGACGATAATTGCAATCTGTTTATAATATCCCAAACCTGTGTTGTAAGGTGAAAAAATATTACAAAACAAACACTTCAATATTATAAATCAAATTGAAAAAATCGCATGCGATAAAAATATGAATAAATATAAAAAAATGTCACAAAATACTACAAAAACTATATTAACATCATTATGGGCATCTTTTTATGCGTTCTTTTTAGTTTTTATTCTTTTGTGCCAAGAGGGCATTCTGAATTGACAAAATTTGTTAAAAATCGGTCCAGCCATTCTTGAGATATAAGCATTCTAGCTAACATTCCCTTCCTTCGCATATACACATAAAGATATTTCGCTAAATATATCTGATATATTCACTATGGGTATCTACGTAACGGTCAGGATTGTCCCGTTCGTCTGCTTGTAATTTCGCCGGGATTATAAATATTCGCGGTTTAATGGAAAATTTGAGTTTTATTTAACATAAATGTTATCGTCTATTTCACGCACTAAATATTACCCGATGTCCATCAAAATTGGAAGGCTTCTGTCCAGCCTTAAGCTCTAGCCCCATCCTAACTCCGGCGTCGATTGGTCCATAACTTCGTCCTGTAGAGCAACTGCAAAATCAGGAATTTTTTTAGTTGTTGATCCATTTCAACCTCTAAATATTATGCGATTATTTCCAAAAGAACTAGGGTTCTTTTCTGGCTCTAGCCCGACCTCCATTCTATATTTCGTCAAGATCGGGCCATAATTCCGACCTGTAGAGTGATTACAAATTAATGTGGACAGACGGTCGGATGGACATACATAGTTAGATCGACTCATCTCGGCGAGATAGGAAGATCCATATATACTTTCCTATGTGGGAAACCAATATTTCGTGGTGTTATATAATTTTTGGCCCAATCAAACTTATAATACGCCCAACACATAGTGTTGTAGGGTATAAAAATGTTGACCTTTTGTGAGGAGGTATCAGAAAGTGTGGGCCGATGTTCCTAGTTTAGATTAAATCGGATACCGATTCGTTAGTTATCGTGCACACCACGCAGTCAAATAGACGGACGGACATCGCCAGATCGGCTCCAAATGCCTGGAAACGGATTTGGTACAAATAGACCGTTAAAACCGTTATTTCGATGAGGCTCGTTCTGGCCGCATAAACTGACATAAACCCTCTCTAGCCAAATGGCTGAAGGTACAAAGAATATTAATAACTTATCGGGCCCAAATAACTACAAATCACCAGTTTTAAACTACATTATGTAAATAAGATCCTGTATTCATTACCATAATTCCATGTGCGGTATATTGGCTTGCAGCTCAGTTTACTAAATAAATTACTGCTTATTTACATTTGGCCAAAATTGAATAACAAGATTTATTCGTGTGTATTAGTGGCCATTGGTGTTCGGGTAAAACCGTGTTCCAATGTTGGGGGAGATTTTTCTCATTAGCAACCAGAACCCAACAGCAACATGAGTTGTTGCTATGGCAGTAAGCCATGTTAATCCATGATATGCAGGTAGTGGAGCTGTTGTTATTATGAAGATAAACTATTACAGCAAATATGTGCATACGAACAATAACAAAATCTACATAATTGCATTCGGAAAAAGGAAACTGATGTAAACAAATTTAATTGGGTTGGTTTTATGGGGTACGTTTTAAGCTATCACAAAAATTGAGTATAAGGTAGATATACGTATACACTGAGGTTAGAGCAGTACTAAAATAGAGTTTAGAATATTCATGCACAGGGTAAGATGAAAAAACTGCAACCAACTTCAGACTGCTGTCATTTCTAAGCCACTCGTCCGATAGCTGTTAAAATTATTCCAGTGATAGCTCATTATGTTGTTTACAAGCGTACAAAAGCACTTTGGTGAGAATTTTCCAGAAAAAAAGTTATTCATGATGGAATTCAAGCGTGATAATGTGATTTCTTTATATTTGGCTGAAAAAACACAAGTGGCTGTCGCTAGAGCACTCCAGCAATTACATGTGAATAAGTCTTTTGAGTCTCGTACCATCGCTCGTTACCGTGATACTGGTAGCGTAGCCCGACGTCAAGGATGTGGACGGGAGAAATAAGCAACGTCAGCAGAAATGGTTCGAAAAGTAAAGAAGCGACTTGATCGAACATATCGCAATATTCCATTCGACACATTTTTAAAAATCAGGGTAAGGACTTTGAAACTCCACCAGAACTCAAGCACCGGCCATTGTGATGTTGTGGGCCGCCATAACAGCCGATGATCGCTCTCCGCTCGTATTAATCATCCGTGGCATCAGAATAAATGCCGATTATTATAGTGAAAATATTCTGGATGGTGTATTGAAGCCTTGGGCACGCAAACATTTTGGTCGCAGACCTTGGACATTCCAACAGGACTGAGCACCATCGCACTCAGCACGCGCCACCCAAGAATGGTTACGAAATGAGGCTCCCCGTTTCATTTCCAGCGCACAATGACCACCAAAATCTCCGGATACCAATCCATTGAACTATTGTGTCTGGAGTATTTTGGAAACCAAGGTTGACACTAAAAAATACCAAAGTGCCTATCACCTCAAGCAAACGCTTCGCCGGTTATGGGCCAAAAGACAGCAGAGAAACATTCGGGCAGCGTGTGGCGGTTTCATTGGCCGTTTGAAGGAAATAATTCTTGCCAAAGGAGACAAATTCGAACAAGTCTAACTTTATTCTAAAATTTGATGCTGTTTTCCGCATTTTTTGCTTTTATTCAATAAAATTAAAAAAAAAAGTTAAAAAGCAGTGAGTTCAGCCGTTCTGAACTTTGAATACCCTTCACCATTTGGAAAGAATTTGGAAATTTTCAAAAAATAAAATGCGTTAAAAATTCCTTTAAAATTTTAAAAATACCGAATATAGCCGTTAAATGGGTTCTATACAACGTGGATCTGCATAGACATTGTTTGTTATAATCCATTAACATTTGATAAATGGGTATAATGTAGCATTTTCAAAATACGATTAATAGGGAGGTATCGTTATATCGGAGCTATATGGAGACCTGGACTGCATAAACAATTTTCTGTCACAGGCTGTAGCATCCATTACGAATTTCAAATACGACATCTCAAACAATTTTGGTGATGTACTGATATATGGTACCCTTATATGGGGGCTATAAGAAAACGTGGACCTACATGACCTAATTACGAACTTAACCTGCATACTGGCAAAATAAACATGTGTGCAAAATTTTAGCCTTCTATTTCAATTCGTTCGAAAGATAGCGTGATTACAACAAACAGACAGACAACCGGACAGGCAGATAGACGGACATCGCTAAATCGAACTAGAATTTTACGCTGATCAAGAATATATATACTTTGTTGGGTCTGATATGAGTATTTCGAGGAGTTACAGACGGAATGACAAAGTTATTATACCCTCCATAGAATGGTGGAGGGTATAAAAAATGTAATAACTATAGCGTTTGACTTTGTTGTTGTTTTTTTTTTATCTCACCCTGTATATTGGCGATCTATTTGTTCTCAAAAAGTTTCTCCCCTTATAATTGAAAACTACACAAAGAAGATTTTGGCAAGGTAATTATTTATTTACGGTAAAATGTCTCTTTGAACTTCCACTGCGTATACGTTCCGACACAAATCATACGCATGGTAAACCACTCAGAGTATACTTTTGCTAAATACTTTGAAGCTTTCATTCCAACTTATTCGACAACAAGTTTGTTAAATTTACCAAACTTCTAATATCTCCTTCCTACCTAAACAGTATTTCACACATACGGATGCACACGCACAGCTAATGTTTAATTAATCCTCAGTCTTTAAATGAACTCGCTCCGCAAATGCTCAACTTTAATGTGAAAATAATTATTACGTTTTTCGAATGGAAAGCAAATACTAGCTGCCACTGTTATTTCAAATGTTGTTTTGCCATTCTTCTTTCCCAAGGGCATCCTCTTGTTACTCTCAACTCTTTGCCAGAAACTTTTTAACTTTCTGCTCTATTTAATAACGCGCAACATTTTGTATCCTTCTGTTCCGAAACTAATAAAAATAAAACAACAACGGCAACTTAAAGCTGTTGTTCTTTAAGTTGTTGCTAGCTGCGGCATAATTTTCGCTGAAGTTAAGAGTGCCATAAGTGGTGGAAATGGCAAATCAGAGATTTTCTAAAATTGTCTTAAACGATGTAAAATACGGATGCATGGGTGGGGATTTATTTTATATGTAGTGCATGGGCAGATAACCAAAAATTAAAGAAGCCTTAAAATGGTTTTATACGGAATGGGTGATGGGGAGGGGAAGGATGAATGTAATATAAATTTAAGATCAATTCGAATTTTGAGAAATAAGTGAAAAACTAAAAAAAAAACCCACAGCAACTATCTCTCAAACCACGCCAACAATTAAATTGGAATCCTAGAGAATATGTTGGAGAGAATGAGTGATTTTTAAGAGAAATTCGCTAGGTTTCCCACAAAAAAAGCAAGTATCAATCGGTTTCGCCGACATATGTGTAACCTCAGCTAATGTTCTATTATTAAAATATATTTTGACTTCTATTATGATTATCGATATTGTTGACCCTCTATAGAGTAGACTCCGAAGGAATGGGCAAATCTTCTTCTTCTTCTTCTATCTTCTATATCTATAAAAGAGGAAAATGTTTGTACGTTTGTTTGTTTGTTTGTTTGTTTGTTTGTAATTTATGGACTCGAAAACTGCTGAATAGATTTTTCTGAAAATTTCCATATATACTGCAACATCGCCTGAAAGTAACATAGGCTATATACATTTTTGAATTTCCACTTGGAACTGGAGATATAGCATCAGAATCGGAGGTACCTCCCAAAAATTTAGATTTTATATGCACATATCTATTGATCGGTTAAAGATACAGTCTCCAAATTTGGAATGTGTAACGGAATTTGGAACAAAAATAAGTTTGGTAAATTATATTGTAATCGGTTCAGATTTGGATATAGCACCCATATATATTTTCGACCGATTTCGTTCATTTGATGCCTCAAACACAATATGAATGTTCGATTCCAATGAAATTTGGAATATGTGACGGGATTTGATCCGAAAATAAATTTGTCAAATTATATTGAAATCGGTTCAGATTTGGATATAGCTCCCATATATATTTTCGGCCGATTTCAAGCATTTGATGCACCAAACACGCTATGTATCCCCAATTTCAATGAAATTTGAAACGTGTGATAGATTTTATCTAAAAAAAATTATTTCCCAAATTATATTGAAATCGGTTCAGATTTGGATATAGCTCCCATATACATTTTCGGCCGATTTCATGTATTTGGTGGACCAAACAAGATATGTATGTCCAAATTTAATGAAATTTAAAATAAGTAACGGAATCGGGAGCAAAAATGAATTTTTCAAATTATATTGAAATCGGTTCAGATTTGGATATAGCTCCCATATATATTTTCGACCGATTTCATGTATTTGATGCACCAAACACGCTATGTATCTCTAATTTCAATGAAATTTGAAATGTGTAGCGGAAATTAAAACAAATATACATTTGTCAAATTATATTAAAATCGGTTCAGATTTGGATATAGCTCTCATATATATTTTCGACCGATTTCAAGCATTTGATGCACCAAACACGCTATGTATCCCCAATTTCAATGAAATTTGAAACGTGTGATAGATTTTATCTAAAAAAAATTATTTCCCAAATTATATTGAAATCGGTTCAGATTTGGATATAGCTCCCATATACATTTTCGGCCGATTTCATGTATTTGGTGGACCAAACAAGATATGTATGTCCAAATTTAATGAAATTTAAAATAAGTAACGGAATCGGGAGCAAAAATGAATTTTTCAAATTATATTGAAATCGGTTCAGATTTGGATATAGCTCCCATATATATTTTCGACCGATTTCATGTATTTGATGCACCAAACACGCTATGTATCTCTAATTTCAATGAAATTTGAAATGTGTAGCGGAAATTAAAACAAATATACATTTGTCAAATTATATTAAAATCGGTTCAGATTTGGATATAGCTCTCATATATATTTTCGACCGATTTCAAGCATTTGATGCACCAAACACGCTATGTATCCCCAATTTCAATGAAATTTGAAACGTGTGATAGATTTTATCTAAAAAAAATTATTTCCCAAATTATATTGAAATCGGTTCAGATTTGGATATAGCTCCCATATACATTTTCGGCCGATTTCATGTATTTGGTGGACCAAACAAGATATGTATGTCCAAATTTAATGAAATTTAAAATAAGTAACGGAATCGGGAGCAAAAATGAATTTTTCAAATTATATTGAAATCGGTTCAGATTTGGATATAGCTCCCATATATATTTTCGACCGATTTCATGTATTTGATGCACCAAACACGCTATGTATCTCTAATTTCAATGAAATTTGAAATGTGTAGCGGAAATTAAAACAAATATACATTTGTCAAATTATATTAAAATCGGTTCAGATTTGGATATAGCTCTCATATATATTTTCGACCGATTTATGCACCATACACGATATGTATGTTCGATTCCAAAGAAATTTGGAATATGTAACGGGATTTTGATTAGAAAATAAATTAGTCGAATTATATTAAAATCGGTTCAGATTTGGATATAGCTCCCATATATATTATCCGCCGATTTCACATATTTGATGCACAAAACACGATACGTATTTCCGATTCTAACGGAATTCGGCATGAGTGGCTAAATTTGGTACAAAAATAAATTTGACAAATTATATTCAAATACGCTCAGATGTGATTATAGCTCCATATATATACTCAGCCGATTTCACATATTTGATGCACCCAAAGCGAGAGAGACAAAATCTGGCACCAACAAAAATTGCCAAATTATATTGAAATCAGTTGAGGTTTGGATATAGCTAACATATATATTTCGGCCGATTTCATACATATTATGCACCAAACACGATATATATGACCGATTCCAATGAAATTCAGAATGTGTGGCGGAATTTTGTTATAATAATAAATGTGATAAATTAATTGGAAATTAGTTAAGATTTGGATATAGCTCCCATATATATTCTCGGCCGATTTCACATATTTGACGCACCAATTTCAAAATTTCAGTTTGTTGTAAAAGTATTTTTTTTTTAAATTATATTTAAATCGGATCAGATTGGGATATGATTTTAATAAGAACCATTGACCCACAACGCCTTAGGCTAACACTAAAAAACAACACAACAATTTATTTGAAATACGCTTATTACGGCGAAGTATGTTGCTATCTCGAATTCACTACTTGCAATAGAAATACCACTCTACTTAAAAAAATTCCTACACGCTTGGTATTTGCTATGAAATAAATAAATCCAAAGGACAAACCCTTCGTGTATGTATGTCATGTTACTGCTTTTCTAATGGTTTTGGTTATTTACGCATTAAATTAGTGCAATATTTTTTTTAATTTTTAAATTTGTTTTTCTTTATCCAACATATATTCGTAAATAAAATTTTGAATGCATATAAAATCAAAAGGGGTAGCGAAGCGCACCGGGTTCAGCTAGTATGATATAAATATTGGAGGGTATATTAATTCTAATCCTTAGCCCTGTCCTTCCGTCCGAATTAAGATAGGAAGCTAAAATTTCGCACAGGTCTGTATTTTGTCTGCAGGCAGGTCAAGTTCGAAGATGGGCTATATTGGTCCATGATATCGTATAGTCCCCATATAACGGCAACCCCGCAATATTCGGTATTTTGAATTTTTTAGCCATATTTTTCAATGGGATTGTGTGAAATTACACACAAAGAGGTTTCTTGTGAGTACTTTGCCCCCCTGGAGGATAATGATCTATATTGGCCCATTATATCCTATAGCCCTCATATAACGGTACCCCCCTCTATTCGGTATTTCGATGATATTAGCCACAGTTTTCAATGAAATTATCTGAAATTCCCCACAAGGAGTTCTTTTCCAGTACTTTACCACCTGAAAAAGAATTGTCTGTATAGGTCCACGATATAGTATAGCCCGCATATAACGGTACCCCCCGATATTCGGTAATTCGATGATTTTAGCCACATTTTTCAACGGAATTTTCTGAAATTCTACAGAAGTAGTTCCTTGTGAGTACTTTACCCCCTAAAAGATAATGGTTTATATAGGTCTGCGATGTCGTAAAGCCCCCATATAGCGGTACCTCCCGATATTCGATATTTTGATGACTTAAGCCACATTTTTAAACGGAATTGTCTGAAATTCTGCACATTTAGTTCTTTGGAAGTACTGTACCCCCAGAAATAGATTTGTCTATATTTGTCCACAATATCGCATATCCCCTATATATCGGGAATTTTTAACATTGAATATTTTTAAGATTTTAACAGAATTTTTAATGGATTTTATTTTATTTTTTTAATTTCCTAATTTTTTTTTCACAGGATATTATGCGAAATCATAAATTCCATATTCATCTTAGATTTCCATTCGAGATAAATATTTAGATATAGCAAAATTGTAAAGAATAGCTGACCTGTTTCGGAAGGGTTTGTGGCTCTTTCCGAAACCTAGGTATTTCCTGCCTATCCCCAGAATGGGTATTATCGGTCCATTCCTTCAAGTACCTCCCCCAAATTATGTTCATCAGAAGATGGAATATATCGGTCCACTTTTTGCGGTATCTCCCCCACAGATCTGTTATAAAAATGGTAGAGAACCCACTATTTCTTCTGGTACCTCCCCCACAAAGGGGAATAACGGGAAAGGAATAACGAAAACGATCATAAAATCCGAAATAAGCTTCCGGTTCTCTGCAAATTTCACACATGCCATTATTTTTTCTAATATAAGATCACTGTGAAAATGGGATATACTCCTTTTGTAACTTCCTCCACAAAGGGTTCAAAATCAAAATAACACATCCAAACATATTTGCTAACACAAAATCTGTATAAAATTAGTTATAAATGTAAGGTTTTCTTTATATTTTGTATATACCAATATTTGTTATCAGTACAAGATGAAGTGGAATATTTCGGTCCGCTATATATGCTACCTCTCGCATATTTCCACATTTTCCAAAAAGTTGCACATATCTCATTTAAAGTATGGGAAGTAGACGATGTAGCACAAATATAAGACTTAGCTCAGATACGAATTGGGCAATATTGGCCAGCTGCTTTGGAACTTCCCCTATAATGCGCCAACAATGTGGATAATCCTAACTCAAGGATGGGGGTATACATCTGTCGGCAGAACCGACTTAAACTATTTAACTTGTTTTTATTAATATTAGAAAACGTATAAATTATGATATGTTAGATTTCACCGATTTCTTCAGTGACTACAACCGATAAAATCTGCATTTTTCCATATTAGTGCCCATATTAGTAGCAACAAGTTAACTTTTCCATGCAATAGTGGCAGAAAAGTAACCATTTCCTCCTTAATTCGACTATTTTCAAGTCCAAAGCATTTTTTGAACCTATCTAGACTAATACACATTACCTCCATCAAGCACAGTAGCAACAGTTTATCTTCCATAAGCACACAGTGGCAGTTCCCTCCAGCGCTACTGTGATCCATTATGAATATATGCGTGTAAATACCGGTGCGTGTATGCAAAGAACCCTCTCCTGTTCCATCTTCATGTCTGTGGACAATTCAAAACGTTATATCATCCAATGTAAATGCATGAAGTTATAATTAAAATCTGCTAAATGTGTCATAAGAAGCTTATGCGTCTAAATAGTGGCTGCTCGACAAACAGACACCGCCACACACTCTCTCGCAGAAAGTTAAGTGGAATTTGCGTGAAATGAAATAGCACACCTAGTTTGCAGGCAAAACCTAAATTAAAACTGTTGGCAATTAATTAGAGTACATTTTATGGCCTTATGGTTTGTGGACAGAATGCCTGTTACTCAGGGAACTGTAAATTCAAATGGCTTAAGTAGGAAAGTATGGGGAAGAGAGTGAGGAAGAGAGCGAGAGAGAGAAACAGTGAGAGAGTGATGGAAGGAAGAAATGTACGGTGTTGCATGCATGCATCAAAACAAAAAAAACACACACACATTACAAACCGTTCGTGTCCTCTAAATAGCCAACCGGCGTGAGGAGAATAGTGTTCGGATAATTAGGCCAATTTGAATTTTTTATGAACATAAGTAAATGTATGGCTATGAAGACCATGCACTTGATAAGTAATGGTCTAACATTGCTTCAGTAAGGATGCTTTAATAAATTGAATGGATTTGTTATCTTTTCAAAACCATCTAATCCAGAATTTTTTAATAGGGGAATGGACTTTCATAAATTTTAGAATTTTTTATTCATTGCCTAGGACTTTTTGAATCAATAATCGAAGATTTTAAAAACTATTTTCTACAAGACTATCAGAACTTTAATCTTAAATAGGCGAATATTTTTTTGCGACTACAAAGCTCGTACCCTGATTTTTAAAATCATTTTCGTATTCGAAGTTGAACTTGTAAAATATTTGTTAAAACTTAGCATTGCCCTAATCACGGACTTTTAAGACAAGTTTGACTTTTACGGTATTAAATTTTTATTATACCCTACAACACTATGTGTTGGGGGTATTGTAAGTTTGATTGGACCAAAAATTATGTAACACCTCGAAATATTGGTTTCCCACATAGGAAAGTATATATGGATCTTCCTAGCTCGTCGAGCTGAGTCGATCCAGCTATGTGTTATGGCCCGATTCCCACGAAATTGAAAATGGAGGTGGGGTTTGGGTCAGAATAGAACCCTATTGTTTTTGGAGATGATCGCAAAATATTTAGGGGTTGAAATGGACCAAAAACAGAAAAAATGCTTGATTTTGCAGTTGCTCTAAAGGTCACAATTATAGACCAATCGGCGCGGAATTTAGCATGGAGTTAGAGTTTAGGGTTGGGCAGAAACGTACAAATTTTAATGGTCATCGGACCACATTTAGCGGGTAAAATGGACATTAATTTTTGTTTGTAAAAAATACGAAATTTTCCACTAAACCGCGAATATTATTTATCCTGGCGAAATCACAAATACACGAAAATATCACTTTTGACCGTTACATTGATACTCATATCCAAAATCTCGCATATATAGCAAAATATGTACAATCTCATATATCAAAGAAGGGAATGTTAAGTAGATCGCTGATAAGTCAAGAACCGCTGGACTGATTTTCACAATTCTCATGAATTCGGAATGGTTTCTTGCCAGAAAAGGATAACATCAAAGAAAATCGCGTGAAAATATGCCAATAAAAAAGTGAATATTTTTTGTTAAATTTTTTTTAGTTTTTGTCATATTTTTTATCGCATGCGATTTTTTTCAGTTTGACTTACAATTTTGAATTGTAAATTTTTAAAGTTATTCTACACCCCACAACACTATGTGTTGAAGGTATTATATACAGGTCGCAATTATCATCCGATCCTCACGAAATTTTTCATGTGGTAGCGTTAGGGTGAAAATTAAAGTCTACTGTTATGGAGATTTAAATTCAGAGGTCCAAATGGACCAAAACAAAAAACATTTTCCTGAAAGAAGTCGAGCATATTAGCTGTAAAATGGACCATGGCTTTTGTGAATTTTTTCGAATACAAAACACAGCGGAATACGTAAAAAAGGGTAACATCTGGGCAGGATTCTATGACATTATTTCAATATCGAAATCTTCCAGGGGGCTTCCAACATATTGTAGGGTTGTAGGGTATCACATGGTCCGACCCGCACGACTATAGCCTTTGCTTACTTATTTTTGAATGGCAATGATTCTTATATGTGGCTTTAAAAGAGTATTTTTCTGTTAATGACCAGATCCTTACACTTTGCCATTTTTACAAGCTCCACCATAGAATGGACGGTATATAAAGTTTGTCATTCCATTTGTAACACCTCGAAATATACATTTTAGAAGTTAAAGTAAATATATATTCTTGATCATCAAAAAATTCTATATCGATTTAGCTATGTCCGTCCGTCTGTGGAAATCACTCTAGCTTCCGGACGATTTGAAATAGGCTGATAAAATTTGACTCAAATATATATTATATATATTAAAAATAGGCCATGTAGGTCAACGTTTTGTTATAGCGTCAATAAAACGTCACCTCTCTAGTTTCGGTATTTTGGCGATTTAAACGACATTAATTACCAGAATTGTTTCAAATTTGGTATTCGAAATTCGTAATAGATACTACAGACTATTACAGCAGATTGTGTACGCAGGTCCACGCCTTCGTATAGCCCCCATATTACGGTACCTCCCGATATTCGGTATTTTGATGATTTTGGCGACGTTATTCATCGGAATTGTTTCAAATTTCGTATTTGAAGGTAGTGACGGATATCGTCCACGTCGTCGTATAGACCCTAATATAACGGCTACTTCGGTATTTATACCCTACACCACAAGGTGGTCAGGGTATTATGTCTTTGTGCATTTGTTTGTAACAGGAAAAAGGAAACGAGATAGACCCATAGTTCCTTTTGATGATCTGCATGGAATCACATTCTGAATCGATTTATGTATGTCTGTCCGTCCGTCTGTGTATGTATTTTTGTAAACAAAGTACAGGTCGCATTTATTGACCGATCCACATGAAATTTTGCACAGATCATTTGTTTGATCCAAGGACGAACCCTATTGAAATTGGAGATAATCGGTCAAAATTTAGATATAGCTCCCCTATTTATCTTCGTCCGATTTGCCTTTTATTGTGCACCAAATGTGTAATATCAGCCTGAATTGTATGGAATTTTGCATATGCACCCAAATTATGCCTGAAAATAAGTATGCCAAATTTGATCGAAATCGGTTCAGATATAGCTATAGCTCCCATATATATTGTTCATCCGATTTGTTATTTTTGTCCTCCGAAGCCGTAATATGCACTCTGCAACAACAATATTTGGGGAAATATATCAAATACAGCTCAGAAATACATTTGCTAAATTTTGTCGAGATCGGTTCAGATTTGGATATAGCTCCCATATATAACTTAGTCCGATTTACTTTTGATTGTGCACCAAACGTCTAATATTTGTCTAAATGGGATGGAATTTGGCACTTACGGCCGAATTGAGTCTAGAAGCTAGTATATCAAATTTGGTGAAGATCGGTTCAGATATAGCTATAGCTCCCATATATATTGTTCATCCGATTTGTTATATTTTTTACCCACAACCGTAATATGCACTCCGTAACAACGATATTCAGGGAAATATATCAAATACAGCTCAGAAATATCTTTGCCAAATTTTATCGAGATCGGTTCTGATTTGGATATAGCTCCCATATATATTTTTATTTGATTTTAAATTATTTGTGCACCAAATGGGCAACACAAGTCCGAATTTAAAAGATACAAATACTTCGGCATAGCTTTAAATTATAATTATAATCATAACGTGTATGATTGAATTCTACCATAAAAACTTTTAATTGTTATGTCAGGCCCGCCCGACGTTAAGACTTTCTATACTGGTTTCTGTCTATTGCGGTGTAAGTTCTTGCACTTTTTTGAATTTCAATGGTTTTAGCCCGAGCTAATTTTTCAATATGTGCCGAATGGAATATTGCGTTATGTTCAGCTCACGAGCCATTTTTCGTCTACCGCGACGCGGGTTTCGATCAAGTTGCTTTGAACCATTTCTGATGATGTTACTGTATTCTTCCGTCCACTTCCTTGACTTCGGGCTACGCTACCAGTATGACGGTAACGAGCGATGGTACGAGACACAAAAGATTTATTTACGTTTAAATGCTGGAGTGTTCTAACGATAGCCACTTGTGGTTTTCCAGTCAAATAAAAAGGAAACGCACTATTACGCTTGAATTCCATCACGAATAGCTTTTGCACGCCTGTGAACAATATAATGAGCTGTCACTGGACGAGTGGCTTAGAAATGACAGCAGTCTAAAATTGGTTGCGGTTTTTTTTATCTCACCCTGTAATTACCAAATTGTATGCGAATATCTGTTAATCAAAATTTTAAGATTTTGTGAGGAAGGTACAGAAGTGTGCCGATATATTCCATATTCATATCATATCTCTGGTTCAGAAAAATATCAGAAACATAAATATTAAGTATTTGTTGAGGAGTTTTATTGTGGAGGATATGTTATTTAAAATTCTGATCCCTTTGTGGGAAGATACTAGTTGCAGTGATTCGATATCTAACCAGCAGCATTAGACCAATATATCCCATCTTCAGACGAAATCTGGTGTTAGTAAAAATATTGGGATGTGTAAAATTTGACGACAATCCGTCTCCTATTTCACATTGTAAAAGAGTTGTGTTTATTCCAAATTGCAACCCTTTGTGATGGAAGTACTCGATGGAGTGAGTCGATATTGTCCATTTTCACACCAGACCTAGCACTGACAAAAATATTGGGATGTTCCAAGTTTGAGCAATGGTAAATAATTTTCTTTGGCAATTTTGACTTTTTGTGGGGGAGTTACCAAAAGGAGGTGACCGTTATGGCCTATCTCCGAACTCGATCTAAGTTTGTTAAAAATATTACAATGTACCATGTTTGGACAAAATTGCATACTCCCTTCGGGACAAATCGAACACCCTAGAATAACACCAAATGGCCTGAAAAATATTTGGTCCAAAGAGATGTAGGGTCTAAAACCGTTGTTTGAGGCACGTTTTTGTAGTATTAAATGAAAACCCCGAAAAAGTTCCTTGTCCTTAATTTTATATCAAAAAACCTTGAAATACGCCACTCATTTTATGAACATTAGCTAATGTGTACTGCACAAAATGTGATAATCACTTTGTTAGTCTGACAATTACGTTTTACATTCATTTCAAAAAGCAGTTGAAATATTTAAAGAAAGTGTAGAACGTGTCATAATCTACCAAAAAAACTTCATTGCATTGCACTCTGCCATATTTCAAATGAAGACATAATGTGCCACCTGAGTTTTATTTGTGAATACCTGAAGCCATTCACTTTTACCTACCCCTCGAGCAGAAGCAAGTGAATAATTACCATAACGAGTTATTTTTTTTTGTCCGCATGCAAATTAAAATATGTAACTTTGTAAGTCACGTTCTAAATTAGACATTGCCATGAATGAGACAAATGATGGGGAGGTGTGCTGAAGAATCATGTCTTAATATTTTACGATTTTTCATTTTGTTGCTCAAAATTGAGTTGTCTTATAACAGCAACATTTTGTTGCAAAATTGGGGAACGGATTCTATTTTAACAAGTAAAAAAAAAACATTAAGTTCGGCCGGTCCAAACTTTTAATACCCTCCACCTTAGGGGAAAAGAAACATTAAAAGAAATGTGGCAAAAACCATTAAAATGCCGAATATCGGGAGGTACCGTTATATGGGGGCTATATCAAATCATGGACCCATGCATGCAATGTTTCGCCACCGAAGGTGGAACCCATTATGACCAACAAAGACAAATCCGTGAAAAAATGTGGCAAAAATCATCAAATTACCGAATATCGTGAGGTACCGTTATATGGGGGCTACGCCAAAACGTAGACCTATAATTACAATGTTTCGCCACACGAACTAGGACCCATTATGACCCACAAATACCAATTTTTAGACACATCAGTGAAAAAATGTGGCAAAAACCATCAAAATACCGAATATCGGGAGGTACCGTTATATGGGGGCTATACCAAATCATGGATCCATACATGCAATGTTTCGCCACCGGAGCTGGAACCCATTATGTCCAACAAATACCAATTTTCAGACAAATCCGTGAAAAAAATTGCAAAAATCATCAAATTACCGAAAATCGAGAGGCACCGTTATATGGGGGCTATACCAAATCATGGACCCATCCATTCAATGTTTCGCCACCGGAGGAAAAAAAACCAAAATATCGAATATCGGGAGGTACCGTTATATGGGGGCTATACCACAACGTGGACCTATACATGCATTGTTTTGCCACACGCTCAGGGACCCGTTATGACCTACAAATACCAATTTCCAGACAAATCCGTGAAAAAATGTGGCATAAATTATCAAAATACCGAATATCGGGAGGTACCGTTATATGGGGACTATACCAGAACGTGGACCGATATATCCCATTTTCAATACCAACCATCCTAGACACAATCCAAATAGCTCTGCTCTACGTCAAATAATGTGGGCTGTATCGTGATTTCAACAGATAGACTGACGTACAGACAGACAGAGAGACGGACAGACAGAGAGACGGACAGACAGACAGACAGACAGACGTACAGGCATACAGACGGACATCTTTAAATCGACTTAGAATTTTATGCTGATTATGAATATATATACTTTATGGGGTCTAAGACGAATATTTAAGGATGTTACAAACGGAATGACAATGTTAATATACCCTCCTTTCCAAGGTGGAGGGTATAAAAACTGAGATATATCTTGGTTGAAATTATGAAGCTAGGACTATTTGCAAAAAATGTCATGGTGCAAATAATCTTGTTTGCAAATCCGAACTCCAAAGGTTATAGCTGTCGAGTGTTATCTTCTAGAGAATATTTTCCATTTATATTATATATTAGCAAGTGCCCACTACTTCGTCAGCGAAAAGTCCACCTTAAAATTAAGATTCGTTCCAAGAGTTCGTGTTAGGCCTTTTTAGTACTAACAAGTAAGCAAAGGCTATAGTCGTAAAAGCCTACCATTTGATACTCTACAACACTACATGATGTTGGAAGCCCCCTCATGCTCAAATCCATTTTGAAAGATTTCGCATTTGAAACAATGTCATACAGCCCAGATGTTACCCTTGTTTACGCACTCCGCCCTGTTATTATATTTCTAAAATAATTTCAACGAAAAATGTTGTTCATTTTTCAGCGTAATATAATGAAATGGTCATTTAAAATGGTCGACTTCTTCCATGTCCTTAACACTCTCCTCATGCAAAATTCCGTGTCGATTGGTTTGAAATTGTGACCTGTAAAATTACTGCGAAATCAGGAAAATTTTAATTTGTTGGTCCATTTGAACCCCTAAAAATTACATCTCCATAACAATAGACTTTAATTCTGACCCTAGCACTACCTCCATGCAAAAATTTGTGAGGATCGGACGATAATTGTGACCTTTATTGTTGCGAACCCCTAAAATTTTCATCTCCATAACAATAGAGTTTAATTGTGACCCTAGCACTACCTTCATGCAAAAATTTGTGAGGATCGGACGATAATAGCGACCTTTATTGTTACACGATTTGCTTAAATTTTATCCTCTTCTGGCTAGAGACCAATGCGAATTGATGAGAAGCGGAATAACAATTTCGTTTGTAACTATGTTGCTATATGTCCGATATCTTGGCTATCAGAATCACGCTAAAAGTCAGAAGTGCCTTTTTAGTGGAAAGTTATGATTTATTTTTCCCGCTAAATATTTTCGGATGACTGTCCAAATTGGTTGGCTTCTGTCTTCTCCTAAATTCTAACCCCATGCTAGATTTCGACTTCCTCCATTTCACAATCCTAAACTCCTCTAGTCATTTTACACAATCCTAAACTATGCCAAATTTTAGGATTTCAGGTCCTCCGTTCTCCCAATTTCAAACTGTACTAAATTAAGTACCGCACACAGGAGTACACACTTCCCAAACTACATCCTTACATCAACACTACTCCGCAACCTTGAGTCACATTCCAAATTTCAAGTTTTTAGCTCCAACTGTTCACATGATACGAAATGGTACCAAATGTAGTACATTTTAGTACTTTCCGTACACTTATAGTGCACTTTGATACATTTGGTACATCCTTATAATACTTTTCGAACCGTTTTAGTATGAATTTCCAAACACCCAGCCCTATCTGACCCCTGCGGACAAAGAGTGAACCTCACCCAAAATTTCAAGATTCTAGCTTCAGCCGTTTCGTCGGGGCGTTGATAAATCGTTAAGTCAGTCAATTACTTAACTCTTTTTATACCCTCCACCATATTATTGAGGGTATATGAAGTAACACCCCGAAATATACATTTTAGACCCCACAAAATATATATATATTCCTGATCAGCATAAAATTCTATGTCGATTTAGCGATGTCCGTCCGTCTGCCTGTCTGTCTGTGGAAATTACTCTAGCTTCCGAACGAATTGAAGTAGGTTGATAAAATTTTACTCAAATGTATGTCATCTCTGCAGGACTTTTGGTATTGAAAATTGGACATGTAGGTCCATACAACGGTACCTCCCGATATTCGGCATTTTGATGATTTTAGCGACATTATTCACCGGAAGTGTTTCAAATTTGAAATGTTACATAGTATGGAGGGTATATTAAGTTCGTCATTCCGTTTGTAACTCATCGAAATAATCATTTTAGACCCATCAAAGTAAATATATTCTTGATCAGCGCAAAATTCTAAGACGATTTAGCCCTGTCCGTCCGTCTGTTGTAATCACGCTAAAGGCTAAACGAATTGATTTAGAAAGCTAACATTTTGCCCAGATATCTTTTTTGTCTGCAGGCAGGTCAAGTTCGAAGATGGGCTATATCGGTCTACGATATCGTATAGCCCCCATAAAACGGTACCCCCGATATCCGGTATTTTGATGATTTTAGTCACATTTTCTAATGTAATTGTATAAAAATCCACACAAACAGTTCGCTAAGAGCACTTTATCTCCTGGCAGAGAATTATCTATATAGGACCACGATATCGCATAGCCCCCATATAACGGTACCCCCCGATATTCAATATTTTGATGATTTTATTCACATTTTCTAATGTAATTGTATAAAAATCCACATAAGGAATTTTTTGTGAGTGCTTTATCCCTTAACTGAGAATTATCTATATAGGTCCACGATATCGCATAGCTTCCATATAACGGTACCCCCCTATATTCGGTATTTTGATGATTTTAGGCAACATTTTCTAATAGAATAGTCTGAAAATCCACACGAGGAGGTCTTTCTGGGCACTTTACGCCCTGAAAGAGAATTGCCTATATAGGTTCACGATATCGTATATCCCCTATATGATATTCGATATATCCCCTATATGATATAATACCGATATTCGGTATTTTGATAATTTTAGCCACATTTTTCAACGGAATTGTCTGAAATTCTACACTAAGGGCTCTTTGTGAACACTTAACCCCCCGACAGGGAGTTCTCCATATAGGTCCATGATATCGTATATCCCCCATATAACGGTACCCCCGAAATTCGGTATTTTGATGATTTTAGCCACATTTTTAAACGGAATTGTCTGAAATTCTATACAAGGAGTTATTTGTGAGTACTTTATCCCTATGCATAGATTTGTCTATATAGGTTCACAATATCGTTTATCCCCCCATATATCGGCACCTTCCGAGATTTCAACAGAATTTTTAATGGATTTTATTTTTATTTTTTTTGAAAATGTCCTAATTTGTTCCAAATGGTGAAGGGTATTCAAAGTTCGTTTTGTTTCTACTATTCTTCTTTCTTCCAATTTCCTATTATGATGAACACAATGGACCAGCAGGTCTCCGAGCGGAGCGGTTACTAAAAAAATGCAACCGCGCGTCCTTTAACCTAACCAAACGATGATCGTCTGTCCGTCTGTGGAAATCATTCTATCTTCCGATCGAATTGAAGTAGGTTTATAAAATGAGTGTTTTGTCTGCAAGACTTTTGGTATTGAAAATGGGCTATATAAGTACACATTTTCGTATAGCCCCATAAAACTGTACCTCTCCATATTCGGTATTTTGATGTTTTTGGTGACATTGTTCACTGGAATTGTTTCAAATTACGTATTTGAAGTTCCTAATGAGAACAACAACCTGTGACAGAAAATTGTCTAAACAGGTCTTCGTATAGCCCCTAAATATCAGTACATCCCTATATTCGGTACTTTGATGATTTTAGCTATATTATTCACCGGAATTGTTAAAATTTCGTACTTGCACTTCGTAATGAGTACTACAGCCGGTGATAGAAAATAGCAGGATGACGTCTCCGTATAGACCCCAAAATAACGGATTTTTTTTTTTTTTGTTTATGTATTTATTGTTTTTTGAAAAATTTTCAAATTCTTTTCAAAAGATGAAGGGTATTCAAAGTTCGGCCCGACCGAAAATACTGTTTTTTCACTCGTTGTTAACATAGACGAAATATCAATGTCCAGTCAATTGTCCCACAAAAATAGTTAACCATTCCACTGTAAATGCATGTCAGTTTCAATGGCTATTCAGTAACATGTCACTGTCTTCTATGAAGTTGTGCGTTATGTTCGTATCAATTTGTCTCCTCATTTCCTACTATCCTAAAAAATAATATTTTCCTATAAAGTGTTCCTGGTGCTAACAATTACTTATAATTCTTTTGCTACGTTATTACCAACACCTGTGAAATACTTAGAAATTCTTTTAATTTGCATCTTTTGCTACAAATCAGCTACACAAAGGAGTTGAATTCTGCCATTAAAGGAAGAAACATAATTACATATATATTAATAAGTCATAACAGGTGACAATTATTTCTGTACCATATCCTCACATAGAAATGAAGAAACCCATGAAGTATAGAATATTTGGATGGAGTAACGATTTGGAAATTTTTAACAACGGAGTGGGAGATTTAACACATGCTATCCTGGAGAACTTCGATTAAACAGATATATAATAATGAGAATGAAGTTTCAAATAATGGACAGGATATTATTATGTTTCACAACGCTCGAAACTCCATACTTTGGGTATTTGAATATAGTGTGCTTCTTTAGTACCTAACGTGAAAAAATGTTTACTGAAATCTATATGCATACATTCAAGTATCGGGATGCATATACATGCATTCGAAATAAAATCATTTTTTAAACATCTTTCATCGATTGGTGAGAATCTAACCCACCACAAAGATTTAGAGAAGATTTTATTGGACAAAGATGATTATGATGTAAATATTGTACTGGATCTTACTACTGTATCCCACACTAATAAATAGTACTAGGCAAAATACTCCTTTTTATACCCTACACCACATAGTGGTAAGGGCATAATGTATTTCTGCATTTGTTTGTAATATGAGGATCTTCATATAATCACCTTCTGAGTCGATTTAGGCATGCAACTCCGTCTGTCCGCCCGTCTGTCCATGCATTTTTGGTGTCCATGATTCTTGGCCGAAGGACAAACCCTTTTAAAATTGGTGTGAATCGATTCAAATTTAGATATAGTTTCCATATATATCTTTATCCGATTTCGGGTGAATTGGTACATCCGACCGAATTCAGTCTAGAAGCAAGTACATCGAATTCGGAGAAAATCGGTTGAGATATAGCTATAGCTCCCATGTATATGTTTCGTTCGTTTTGGTGTTTAAGTCCCTTAAATTCGTAATATGCATTCGAAAACAATGATATTTGGTACCAGATATCTTATAGAGCTCGGAAATGCCTGTACCATATTATATCAAGATCGGCTGAGATTTAGATTTAGGTCCCATTCATATCTTAAACTGATTTCGGGTTAATTGGTTCGAAATGGCTCGAAAAGTATAGGAGCGATTTGATCGAAACCCGCGTCGCAGTGGCCGAAAAATGACTCGTGAGCTGAATATATCGCAATATTTCATTCGGCAAATATTGAAAAAATGAGCTCGGGGTAAAACCATTGAAAAAAAAAACAAGTAAGCAAAGGCTACAGTCGAGCGGGGCCGATCGTTGAATACCCTACAACACTATAATAAACGATATAGTTTATATAGGCGAGATACTCGAAAGAATTCCATAAGATATTGTGACAAATAATAAAACAAAACCATCAGGTTTCGTTCTCTAATTTTCGAATAATAGCAACTTAAAATAATTTGCTCATTTCCAATTTATTGGTAGATGTTGCACGTAAATGGTCTTCCTAGATCTGGAACCAATATTTCCCAAAAACCTAAAATCTCTCAGAAGTGGAAAAATATTAACATTTATTATCGGTTTTGACTGAAACGCATCTATATGAGATACAGACATTTGACTATATTCCTTAACTAAATAGTCGGAAGTGCGTCTTTCCTGTATTTGTGAATTCTCCAAAAAGTTACTGGAATGGACATTTTCGTATTTAGTCTACAAAAGTTGGCAAACTATTTCACACATTGAATATTTTTGGATGGCCATCCAAAACTGCTTGGCTTTTGTAATGTCCGGTAACCCCCATTCAAATGTGCGTGAGGATCGGGCGATAATTACGACCTGCTGACAATTTTGCAGTTTTTTGGTCCATTTCAACCCCTAAATATATGGCGATCATCGCCAAAAAGAGTAGGTTTCTATACTGACCTTTATCTTATATCTTCTTTGATTATATCTTCTTTGATAAACATATATATCGCACATATTTTGCTATATATCCGTTTTGTTGGATGTTAACATCAATGTAAAGATCAGAAGTAACCTTGTCATGGCTTTGTGATTTCGCCGGGATTTAAAATATTCGCGGTTTAATGAAAAATTTTGAATTTTTTCAACACAAAAGATATGGTCTATTTTACCCGCTAAATATTATCCGATGACCACCCAAATTGGTAGGCTTCTTCCCCGCCCTAAACTCTAGCTACATGCGATGTTCCGCGTCGATTGGTCTATAATTGCGACCTGTATAGCTACTGCAAAATCCGACATTTTTTCAGTTTTTGGTCCATTTCGACCCCTAAATATTATGCGATCATCTCCAAAAGAAATAGGGTTCTATTCTGACCCTAGCCCCACCTCCATTCTAAATTTCGTGAAGATCGGGCCATAATTGCGACCTGTAGAGTGATTACAAATTAACATGGACATACATAGCTAGATCGACTCAACTCGGCGAGATAGGAAGATCCATATATACTTTCCTATGTGGGAAATCAATATTTCGAGGTGTTACATAATTTTTGGCCCAATCAAACTTATAATACCCCCAACACATAGTGTTGTAGGGTATAAAAAACAAAATAATCGTTTTACATGCCAAAGAGGTCAGCTGAAAGTGTGTACCTTCGGTTGGCCACCTCAACGCAAGCGCCGGCCATGGTGATGGGCCGCCATAACAGCCGATGGTTGCTCTCTGCTCGTATTAATCGGCCGTGGCATCAGAATAAATGCCAAATATTATCGCGAAAATATTTTGGAGGGATATACAAAAGAGAGATGCATCCTAAATCCAAAGTATGGGTCCATCACGCTTCCTTCTTCATGTAACGAACAAATGCACAAAGACATTGTATAAGTTGGCCTTCAACTTCCCGAGTCCGGTCAATCACGGATGCTGATTGACACCACTGGTATCTAATCGGCAACTTCTCTCGGCGAAGACCGTAAAGTGCAGGTGCCACTGGGCGGTGGTTGTTGTTGTTGTTTAGCTCACTTTAATACATACGAGAATCTGCTCTCATTGGAAACAATTCTAAATGTAGTAGTAGTAATCGACAAAGATCCTCGGCGATTGCCGCGATCCTCTGTGATTGCATGAACCTCGGCGTTCACTTGTCGTTTTGTAGTTGAAAAGTAAACACTAAGGTCTCTACGCCACCCCAAATTACACAATAAACAACCAACCTTATTTTAAACAAGTAAGCAAAGGCTATAGTCGTGCGGGGACGACCGTGTGATACCCTACAACACTACAATATGTTAGAAGAACCCCTAAAACCCAGATCGATTTTAGAAGATTTCGCTTTTGAAATTTTGTCACGGAGCACTGACCTGACCAGGGACATTTGCCCAATATTTAAGCACTCCGTCATGCTGTTAGTTGTTGTGGTCCATTTTCTATCCAAAATGCTAGAATCCTTCCCTGTCCTTAACTCTATCCTCAGGCATGTCGATTGGCTTCAATTGTGTGATTAGGAAATTTTTTTCTGTTTTTGGTTCTGCATCTCTAAATTTAGACTCATCTAAATGCTTGTCACGGTATTTGGCTATATTCGTCAACGAAATCAGCATAAAAAAGCCAGAAAGTTCGGCTTTTGCGTATTTCGGATATCGCCTGTAAGTAATGCTGATATTTTTTCACACAAAAGTAGTGGTCCATTCTATTTGCTGTCCTAAACGCTAACTTCACGCGAGATCTCGTGTCCTTTAGTTTCCATTTGTGACCTTTATAACAGCTGCAAAATCAGGAACATTTTTAGTTGTTGGTCCATTTCAACCCAAATATATTGCGGACATCTTTAAAACCATTAGGCCTATCCCTTCTGAGCCTTACCCTACCCTTGTGGAATTTTTTTGTGAGGATCGGACGATTATTGCAATCTGCATATAAAAACCCCAACCTGGCAAGGTGAAAAAATATTATAAAATGTAAACTTCAATATAATAAGTCAAATTGAAAAAATCGCATGCGATAAAAAATATGAAAAAACAAGTAAGCAAAGGCTATAGCCGTGCGGGGCCGACCATGTGATACCCTACAACACTACAATATGTTAGAGACCCCCTTATGTCCAAATCCATTTTAGAAGATTTAGCTTTAAAAAATTATGTCACGAAGCACTGCCCAGATATTACCCTAAGCATTTTAACCAGGGACATTTGCCCAATATTTACGCACTCCGTTGTGCTGTTAGTTACAGCTAAAAACAATCCAATGGTCATCCAAAATGCTAGAATTCTTTCATGTCCTTGGCTCTCCTCTCAGTGTCGATTGGCTTCAATTGTGTAATCAGAAAAATGTTTCTCTTTTTGGTTCATTTGAACCCCTTAATATTTTGCGATCATCTCTAAAAGCAAGAGGCCCCTCTGTATCTCCAAATATAGATTCAACTATATGATTTGCTTGTCTACGATAATTGGCTATATACGTCAACGAAATCAGCATACAAATGCCAGAAGTTCACCTTTTGTGTATTTTGGATATCGCCTGCAAGTAATGTTTTTATTTTTTTTTTTTCACACAAAAGTAGTGGTCCATTCTACCCGCTGTCCTAGACCACCCACTAAATATTACCCGATGACCATCAAAATTGGAAGGCTTCTGCCCAGCCATAAGCTCTAGAACCGAGCCAACTTCCGCTTCGATTGGTCTATAATTGCGACCTGTAGAGCAGCTGTAAAATCATGAAATTTTTCAGTTTTTGGTCCATTTCAACCCATAAATACTATGCGATCATCTCCGATAGAAATAGGGCTCCATTCTACATTTCGTGAGGATCGGACCATAATTGCGACCTGTAGAGTGATTACAAATTAACATGGACAGACGGACGAACGGACATACATAGCTAGATCGACTCAGCTCGGCGAGCTAGGAAGATCCATATATTCTTTCCTATGTGGGAAACCAATATTTCGAGATATTACATAATTTTTGGCCCAATCAAACTTATAATACCCCCAACACATAGTGTTGTAGAGTATAATTAAAACTAATCACTACTTGTGTTTTATTATTTCTTTTTTCACCTCCTCACAATTTCCCCGCCGAAACAGGCATCAGGGTGTGCTAGGGCATAATTATAGCTCTAAGTGATTACAATGTAGTGTCAAAAACCGGCTTATAGTACTTTTTAGTACTCATAAGCTCATCTGATGCCTTGTACCATATTAAGCTACATGCGAAATTTCAAAACTCAAGTCATAAAATAGAATAGAATTTAACCACTTTTTAGCAGTTTTTACTCCTCTTTACTACGAATTTCCAAAAACCACCCCTCCATCATAGTATGGAGGGTATATTAAGTTTGTCATTCCGTTTGTAACACCTCGAAATACACATTTTAGACCCCACAAAGTACATATATTCTTTATCACCCGAAAATTCTAAGTCGATTTAGCGATGTACGTCCGTCTGTCCGTTTGTGGAAATCACTGTAGCTTCCGAACGAATTAAAGTATATTGATAAAATTTTACTCAAATGTATGTTATGTCTGCAGGACTTCTGGTATTGAAAATGGGCCATACAGGTCCACGTTTTGGTATAGCCCCCATATAACGGTACTTTCCGATATTCGGCATTTTAATGATTTTAGCGACATTTTTCACCGGAATTATTTCAAATTTCATATTTGAAGTTCGTAATAGATAGTACAGCCTAAGACAGAAAATTGTCTATGCAGGTCTATGTCTTCGTATAGCCCCCGTATAACGGTACCTTCCGATATTCGGTATTTTGAAGATTTTATCTACATTGTTACCGATTTTTTTTATGTTTTGCAGGTCCATGTCGTCGTTTAGACTCTAATATGACAGGTAGAGTCGGTATTTTTTAAGATTTGTTGTTAATTGTTGTTGAGAATTGCCAAATTCGTTGCAAACGGTAGAGGGTATTCAAAGTTCTTCCCTGTCGAACTTACAGCTTTGTTACTTGTTTTGATTAAAACTTATTGCATTTAACATATAGCATTTTAAGATATTAATTTATTTCTCAATTTTAAGAATACATATTATACCACAATAACAAATGTCTATGCATAAATTTAAAATTCTCCAAAATAATATATCTCCAGCCAAAACAAATATTTTTCTATTATTTTTTCATCAAAGTAGAATAAATCAAATTCACAAATTTCTTCAAATACACACCCACACACAACTACACAAATATCTATAAAATCTCATATATTTACCCAGCTATTCTTTTTTTTTTCTTTTTTGTTTATAAATGTCTACAATAACAATCAAACTTACCTGTTGACGTTGATGGTAAATGCTCCGACATTTTGTATAATTTCACTATTTATTTATTTACAAAACGGAAGGTGAAGGGACACGCCGCCGACACAGCAAAATGTCATAGACAGCAGCAAGAACAGCAACAACGCTAAGCTTGCTGCCAGACAGACAGACGGATACAAGGTTGGCAAAGAAAGGCCAACAGCTGCGTAACGAACGTGAAAATGGGGCGTTACATTCAGTCACAACAATTCCTTGGTGGCAGGATGAAAAACTTTCGTTTGTTGGTGATGACACATCAAAGGGAACGGCTTTCGTCAGCAGTGAGAGTCGGAGAGAGCGAGTGAGCGAAGGAAGGAATTGCAAAATAAATGAAACAATTGTGTCGGCGCAAACGGTAAACAGGATAAGCCCAACGGATGTAGACAACGTCAACGCTGGCTGTGATGGTGATGCGACTGAGATCCCAGATTTAATAACACCAGGAGGCAGCAACAAAGTCGTAGGATATTTTGTGTTTGTTGTTGTCGTAGTCTTAAGCTGCCATAAAAGTTGGATGGCATCAACAGCTCCAGATAATTGTTGTGGGAAATAGTTTTACTCCAGCCCGTTGATTTTTGTTGAAAAGTGAAGGGGACAAAAGTTTTGGCACTCTCTCTTTCCTCTAGACTTTGTGGGTGGTATGGTAGGTGGGGGGAGAAAACAACTCTGACTGGAAAAAAATTTACTTGTTGTTGTAGTTGATTTTTTTGTTTTGTTTATAAATTGCTTATCAAGTCTCAAAGGTTATGGTGGCGTTTGGTATTTGCTGTTGTTGTCTTTCTTCTTTGGCAATTGCTTTTGTCGTTGCAAGTGACGTCATTATTGTAATTTTGTTCTTTATTTTTTAACAATTATCCAGATTGCATGTGCTTTTCAAGTTCCTTTTGTTATGTATGTATATGTGTACGTGTGTTTGTTGTAGTGTTTTTTTTTCTGTTCTTCGTTTTTCTTTACTCCTCTAGGCCTATTTGTTTCATATAAATTGAGCATTTCATTCCATTGTTTGGTGCCACACACAGCATTCACTACATTGTGCAAATTTTCCGTTCGGAAAAATCTCAAATATGTATTTCCGGTTTTTCGTAGTTGTCTTTATCCATTCGCTTATCTCCAACCATCCAGAAATTGTGTTGTGGTTTTTGTATCTGCAAAAGAGAAAAATTGTTATTGGTATTTAAATATAACTAGGAAGGTTACACAGTGGGTTTAAATGTTGGGTAACTGTTTTTATACCCTCCACCATAGTATGGAGGGTATATTAAGTCTGTCATTCCGTTTGTAACACCTCGAAATATACATTTTAGACCCAACAAAGTATATACATTCTTGATCAGCATAAAATTCTACAGGGTAGCCCATATTCGAGGGACCTTTGGGCCCATTCCAATCAACGAGGCTTGTCCGCAGGCAACATTCTTTGCGTCAATTGAATTTTGTACGGGAACAAATGCAAATCAATGCGAATAATCCGTTGTAAAGTGGACCGAGCCATGCCCAACTGCTGAGAACGGCGTTTTTGGGATGTTCTTGGGGACCTCTCAACACTGGCTCGTACGGCAGCGATATTCTCGGCCGATCGCCTTGGTCGACTTTTATATGGCCTCTTCGGATTAGAAAGAGCCTTACCAGTCGAAAATTTTTCGTATAAACGCTTAATTGTGTTCTTAGAAGGCGCACTTCTCACATTTTTTAATGTTTTAAAAGCACGTTGAGTTTTCACAATTGACTTCTTCTGTTGAATGTAAATTTCAACTATTTCAGAGCGCTCGCGTGGCGTCTATTGGTTCATGGTAAAAATCTGCTTGGACTGACGCTTCAAACGCGGTATGTCATTAAGCGATGTGACATCTCTGTCAAAAGTTATGGCGTTGCCAGATGGGTCCGTCGAATATGGGCAACCCTGTATGTCGATTTAGCAATGTCCGTCCATCTGTGGAAATCACTCTAGCTTCCGAACGAAATGAAGTCAGTTGATAAAAATTTACTCAAATGTGTATTATGTCTGTAAGACTTCTGGTATAGCCCTCATATAACGGTACCTCCCGATATTCGGTATTTTGATGATCTTAGCGAAATTTTTTACCGGAATTGTTTCAAATTTGGTATTTGAAGTTCGTAATGGATACTACAGTATAAGACAGAAAATGGGCCATGTAGGCTCACGTCTTCGCATGGCGCCAATATAACGGTACCTCTCGATATTCGGTATTTTGATGATTTTAGCGACATTATTTACCGAAATTGTTTCAAATTTGGTATTTGAAGTTTGTAATGACTACTACAGCCTACGACAGAAAATTGTCCGTTCAGGGTCACGTCTTCGTATAGCCCCCATATAACGGTACCCCCGATATGCGGTATTTTGATGATTTTAGCGACATTATTTACCGAAATTGTTTCAAATTTCGCATGTGAAGTTCGTAATGGATACTACAGGCCATGGCAGAAAAATGTCTGTGCAGGTCCACGTTTTATAACCCCCATGGTACCTCTCTATATTCGGTATTTTGATGATTTTAGCTACATTGTAAACATTTTTTTTTTTTCATTTTCATTTGAATATTGTATTGAATATTTTTCGCATTTGAATATTGTATTGAATATTTTTCGCATTTGAATATTGTAATATTTTATGACATAAGTTGCCTACGGCTACTTTCGGTATTTTTAAGATTTTTACAGAATTTTTAACGGATTTTATTTTTTTGAAAATTGCCAAATTTGTACCAAATTGTGGAGGATATTCAATGTTTGACCCGTCCGATCTTACAGCTTTTTTTTTTGGAAAAGTATACTTGGAAAATATATCTAAACATTAAATTAAAATTTTGTAGATATTCTGGAGACGCATTAAAAACATTTTAAGCAATGATTTCCACATTTGATACTTAAAATATTCTTAAAAATCAAATATTTTTTTTCTAAATTAATTCGCGAAAATTTTCCTATAAAACCTCAAAAAATGTGATTCAAAAATCTACTATATTTTTCGGTAAGACCTATTAAGAGGTATTCTGAAGAAGTAAATAATGGCAAATTCAATGGTAACTGCTATATTTTCGATATTGATATGTCTTCGAATTCAGACTTTATATAGAGGTAAGACTTGCCACATTTATAAAATAGAGATTTCGTTGGAATGTGACTTTCAGCTTTAAAAATGTTAGATGTTAAATGGAAAAATTATCTGATTTTTAGTTATTTTATTCGACCTTTTTTGGCACAAACAGATGATAAATGTTAAATGATGTCAAATGGAAAAATTATCTGATTTTTAGTTATTTTATTCGACCTTTTTGGCACAAACAGATGATAATAGTAAGGCAAGGTCGTCGTCGGCACTTGGCGAGATTTTGTATATTTTTGTTATATGTTTAAACTAGCTGAACCCGGTGCGCTTCGCTACCCCTTTTGATTTTATATGCATTCAAAATTTTACTTACAAATATATGTTGGTTAAAAAAAAAAAACAAATTTAAAAAGTAAAAAAAAATATTGCAATACTTTAATGCGTAAATAACCAAAACTATTAGAAAAGCAGAACAATACATACATACACGAAGGGTTTGTCCTTCGTATTTATTTATTTCATAGCAAATACCAAGCGTGCAGTAAACTGCAATCTTTTGAAGTTGAGTGGCATTTCTATTGCAATTAGTGAATTCGAGATAGCAACATACTTCGCCGTAATAACCGTATTTCAAATTAATTGTTGTGTTGTTTTTAGTGTTAGCCTAAGGCGTTGTGGGTCAATGGTTCTTATTAAAATCATATCCCAATCTGATCCGGTTT
Organism: Musca domestica; assembly: GCF_030504385.1. Taxonomy (NCBI): domain Eukaryota; kingdom Metazoa; phylum Arthropoda; class Insecta; order Diptera; family Muscidae; genus Musca; species Musca domestica. The sequence goes on along the minus strand of NW_026712315.1, from coordinate 7,744,942 downwards.
AAAAATAATTTTAAAAAAATTACTTTTACACCAAATTCCGCCACACCTTTAATATTTAATTGAAATTGGTGCGTCAAATATGTGAAATCGGCCGAGAATATATATATGGGAGCTATATCCAAATCTTAACTAATTTCCAATTAATTTGTCACATTTATTATTGTAACCAAATTCCGCCACACATTCTGAATTTCATTGGTATCGGTCATATATATCATGTTTGGTGCATAACATGTATGAAATCGGCCGAAATATATATGTTAGCTATACCCCAACCTCAACTGATTTCAATATAATTTGGCAATTTTTTCTGGAGCCAGATTTTGTCTCTCTCGCTTTAGGTGCATCAAATATGTGATATCGGCTGAGTATATATATGGGAGCTATAATCAAATCTGAGCGTATTTAAATATAATTTGTCAAATTTATTTTTGTACCAAATTTAGCCACACATGCCGAATTTCATTGGAATCGGAAATACGTATCGTGTTTTGTGCATCAAATATGTGAAATCGGCGGAAAATATATATGGGAGCTATATCCTAATCTTAACCGATTTTAATATAATTTGACTAATTTATTTTCCAACAAAATCCAGTTACATATTCCAAATTTCTTTGGAATCGAACACACATATCGTGATGGTGCATAAAATACATGAAATCGGTCGAAAATATATATGAGAGCTATGTCCAAATCGGAACCGATTTTAATATAATTTGACAAATGTATATTTGTTTTAATTTCCGCTACACATTCCAAATTTCATTGAAATTAGAGATACATAGCGTGTTTGGTGCATCAAATACATGAAATCGGCCGAAAATGTATATGGGAGCTATATCCAAATCTTAACCGATTTCAATATAATTTGTGAAATCAATTTTTTAGATAAAATCTATCACACGTTTCAAATTTCATTGAAATTGGGAATACATAGCGTGTTTGGTGCATCAAATGCTTGAAATCGGCCGAAAATATATATGGGAGCTATATCCAAATCTGAACCGATTTCAATATAATTTGACAAATTTATTTTCGGATTAAATCCCGTCACACATTCCAAATTTCATTGGAATCGAGCGTTCATATTGTGTTTGAGGCATCAAATGAACGAAATCGGTCGAAAATATATATGGGAGCTATATCCAAATCTGAACCGATTACAATATAATTTGGCAAACTTATTTTTGTTCCAAATTCCGTTACGTATTCCAAATTTGGAGACTGTATCTTCAACCAATCAATAGATATGTGCATATAATATCAAAATTTTTGGGAGGTACCTCCGATTCTGATGCTATATCTCCAGTTCCAAGTGGAAATTCAAAAATGTATATAGCCTATGTTACTTTCAGGCGATATTGCAGTATATATGGAAATTTTCAGGAAAATCTATTCAGCGGTTTTCGAGTCCATAAATTACAAACAAACAAACAAACAAACATACAAACATTTTCCTCTTTTATAGATATAGATAACTAGCTGAACCCGGTGCGCTTCGCTACCCCTTTTGATTTTATATGCATTCAAAATTTTATTTACGAATATATGTTGGATAAAGAAAAACAAATTTAAAAATTAAAAAAATATTGCACTAATTTAATGCGTAAATAACCAAAACCATTAGAAAAGCAGTAACATGACATACATACACGAAGGGTTTGTCCTTTGGATTTATTTATTTCATAGCAAATACCAAGCGTGCAGGAATTTTTTTAAGTAGAGTGGTATTTCTATTGCAAGTAGTGAATTCGAGATAGCAACATACTTCGCCGTAATAAGCGTATTTCAAATAAATTGTTGTGTTGTTTTTTAGTGTTAGCCTAAGGCGTTGTGGGTCAATGGTTCTTATTAAAATCATATCCCAATCTGATCCGATTTAAATATAATTTAAAAAAAAAATACTTTTACAACAAACTGAAATTTTGAAATTGGTGCGTCAAATATGTGAAATCGGCCGAGAATATATATATGGGAGCTATATCCAAATCTTAACTAATTTCCAATTAATTTATCACATTTATTATTATAACAAAATTCCGCCACACATTCTGAATTTCATTGGAATCGGTCATATATATCGTGTTTGGTGCATAATATGTATGAAATCGGCCGAAATATATATGTTAGCTATATCCAAACCTCAACTGATTTCAATATAATTTGGCAATTTTTGTTGGTGCCAGATTTTGTCTCTCTCGCTTTGGGTGCATCAAATATGTGAAATCGGCTGAGTATATATATGGAGCTATAATCACATCTGAGCGTATTTGAATATAATTTGTCAAATTTATTTTTGTACCAAATTTAGCCACTCATGCCGAATTCCGTTAGAATCGGAAATACGTATCGTGTTTTGTGCATCAAATATGTGAAATCGGCGGATAATATATATGGGAGCTATATCCAAATCTGAACCGATTTTAATATAATTCGACTAATTTATTTTCTAATCAAAATCCCGTTACATATTCCAAATTTCTTTGGAATCGAACATACATATCGTGTATGGTGCATAAATCGGTCGAAAATATATATGAGAGCTATATCCAAATCTGAACCGATTTTAATATAATTTGACAAATGTATATTTGTTTTAATTTCCTCTACACATTTCAAATTTCATTGAAATTAGAGATACATAGCGTGTTTGGTGCATCAAATACATGAAATCGGTCGAAAATATATATGGGAGCTATATCCAAATCTGAACCGATTTCAATATAATTTGAAAAATTCATTTTTGCTCCCGATTCCGTTACTTATTTTAAATTTCATTAAATTTGGACATACATATCTTGTTTGGTCCACCAAATACATGAAATCGGCCGAAAATGTATATGGGAGCTATATCCAAATCTGAACCGATTTCAATATAATTTGGGAAATAATTTTTTTTAGATAAAATCTATCACACGTTTCAAATTTCATTGAAATTGGGGATACATAGCGTGTTTGGTGCATCAAATGCTTGAAATCGGTCGAAAATATATATGAGAGCTATATCCAAATCTGAACCGATTTTAATATAATTTGACAAATGTATATTTGTTTTAATTTCCGCTACACATTTCAAATTTCATTGAAATTAGAGATACATAGCGTGTTTGGTGCATCAAATACATGAAATCGGTCGAAAATATATATGGGAGCTATATCCAAATCTGAACCGATTTCAATATAATTTGAAAAATTCATTTTTGCTCCCGATTCCGTTACTCATTTTAAATTTCATTAAATTTGGACATACATATCTTGTTTGGTCCACCAAATACATGAAATCGGCCGAAAATGTATATGGGAGCTATATCCAAATCTGAACCGATTTCAATATAATTTGGGAAATAATTTTTTTTAGATAAAATCTATCACACGTTTCAAATTTCATTGAAATTGGGGATACATAGCGTGTTTGGTGCATCAAATGCTTGAAATCGGTCGAAAATATATATGAGAGCTATATCCAAATCTGAACCGATTTTAATATAATTTGACAAATGTATATTTGTTTTAATTTCCGCTACACATTTCAAATTTCATTGAAATTAGAGATACATAGCGTGTTTGGTGCATCAAATACATGAAATCGGTCGAAAATATATATGGGAGCTATATCCAAATCTGAACCGATTTCAATATAATTTGAAAAATTCATTTTTGCTCCCGATTCCGTTACTTATTTTAAATTTCATTAAATTTGGACATACATATCTTGTTTGGTCCACCAAATACATGAAATCGGCCGAAAATGTATATGGGAGCTATATCCAAATCTGAACCGATTTCAATATAATTTGGGAAATAATTTTTTTTAGATAAAATCTATCACACGTTTCAAATTTCATTGAAATTGGGGATACATAGCGTGTTTGGTGCATCAAATGCTTGAAATCGGCCGAAAATATATATGGGAGCTATATCCAAATCTGAACCGATTTCAATATAATTTGACAAATTTATTTTCGGATCAAATCCCGTCACATATTCCAAATTTCATTGGAATCGAACATTCATATTGTGTTTGAGGCATCAAATGAACGAAATCGGTCGAAAATATATATGGGTGCTATATCCAAATCTGAACCGATTACAATATAATTTACCAAACTTATTTTTGTTCCAAATTCCGTTACACATTCCAAATTTGGAGACTGTATCTTTAACCGATCAATAGATATGTGCATATAAAATCTAAATTTTTGGGAGGTACCTCCGATTCTGATGCTATATCTCCAGTTCCAAGTGGAAATTCAAAAATGTATATAGCCTATGTTACTTTCAGGCGATGTTGCAGTATATATGGAAATTTTCAGAAAAATCTATTCAGCAGTTTTCGAGTCCATAAATTACAAACAAACAAACAAACAAACAAACGTACAAACATTTTCCTCTTTTATAGATATAAAAAAAGAAAGAAGATAGAAGAAGAAGAAAGAAGAAGAAGAAGAAGAAGAAAGAAGAAGAAGAAGAAGATGTTCTTGATGATGTCTTCCTTCGGAGAACGAAATATCGAAAATAATTAATAAATATTATTAAAAAAAAAAACAACAACAAAGACCTCGAGCTCAATTTTAGTAAACTCTCATTTGAAATAATATTTAAAAATTCCACTATTTTAGAACACAAAGCCGTTTAAATTTTTTAAAGCTTTTTTTCTTTTCATTTAAAAATAGAAACGATTTAAAGCCAATAGACCGTAAATAGGAAATATCGTACATAATAGACTCCCTCTTCAGAGGTAGTCATTAGCATCCTCTTCATCAGGTTTATAACAGATTTTTTCTTATATCTCATCTGCAATAGACTCCCTCATCAGACTCTCCTTTTAAAGTCCTTCAATAACACTGGGTACAAAATTCATACAATCCGGTAGCTTATGATATTAGAGCTATAAAAAGAGCTAAAATATCAGGAATATTTTTGTTGAAAATAGTAACACTCTATCGAGTCGAAATAACGGCTTTAGACCCGGATAAAATCCGTTTCAGGGCATTTAGAAAATGCCCCTGATTCTGAAAAAAAAGGAAAGATTCCCTTGAAATTTGACACATCCCAATATTTCTATTAATATAAGATCAGGTGTAAAGATATAATGTATCGGTCCTCTTCTTCTGGTACCTCCCCCACAAAGAGTAAAAATTGTAAATAGCCACGAAGTTCATACAATTCGAAATAAGCATCCGATAGACTCTAACCTTCACACACTCTAATATTTCTACTAACACAACAAATGTGTTGTGAAGATGATAGATATCGGCCCTCTCCTTGAATGAAGTAGACGATATTGCCTAAATCTGGTGCATTTATTTCAGACTTACGTCAGATACGAAATGGAAAGATTTGTATAATTAGTGTGTACCATAAAAAATAATATAAAATTTTCTTAGTAAATTACCTTGTTTATTTCTGAAAAATTGCTAATTTAGGTACATTTAGACATTTTGATTTCTTATTATGTAGAAACGTACAAGTAAAAAAGCTGTAAGTTCGGTCGGGCCGAACTTTGAATACTCTCCACCATTTGGAACGAATTTGGCAATTCTCAGAAACAATAAAATCCGTTAAAAGTTCTGTTAAAATCTTAAAAATACCGAATGTAGCTGTTATATTAGGGTCTATACGACGACGTGAACCTACATAGGCAATATTTGTCATAAAAGATCGGTTATAATATCGATAAAATCAAAATACCAAATATAGGGAGGTACCGTTATATGGGGGCTATGCGAAGACGTGGACCTACATAGACAATTTTCTGTCTTTGGCTGTAGTACCCATTACGAACTTCAAATACGAAATTTGAAACGAATCCTGTGAATAATGTCGCTAATATCATCAAAATACCGTATATCGAGAGGTACCGTTATATGGGAGCTATACGAAGACGTGGACCTACATACACAATGTTCTGTCTTAGGATATAGTACCCATTACGAACTTGAAATACCAAATTTGAAACGAATTCTGGTGAAAAATGTCCCTAAAATCATTAAACTACCGAATATTGGGAGATACCGTTATTTGGGGGATTTACGAAGACGTGGACCTGCAGACGGACGGAAATCGCTAAATCGACATAGAATTTTATGCTGATTATGAATACATGTACTTTGTGGGGTCTAAAATGTGTATTTCGAGGTATTACAAACGGAATGACAAACTTAATATACCCTCCATACCATGGTGGAGAGTATAAAAAAAAAGAAATCCTTCGATAAATACCGCATATGGGGAAATACGACATGGTCCTACATGAGTAATTTTTGTCGTAGGCTGAAGTAACGGTTCCGAACTTCAAACACGAAATTTGAAACAATATACCAAAACCTATGGACCTATGTAGATAGTTCTCTTTTAGGGTATAAAGTACTCAAAAGGAACCACTTGTATTTATTTTAAGACAATTCCATTAAATCGGAGGGTAGCGTTATATGGGGGCTATACGATATCGTGGACCGATATCCGAACTTGACCTGCCTGCAGACAAAGGACAAATCTGTGCATAATTTTAGCTTCATATTTTCATTCGTTTTCACTCTACCGTGATTACAACAGACGGATAGTGCTAAATCGCCTTAGAATTTTACGCTGATCAGGATTATATATGCTTTATAAAATTATTATTTCGATGAGCTACAAACGAAATGACGAACTTACTATATAAAGGGTATACAAATTATCAATATGGGTCCACCTTTTGGTACACGGGTTATACAAAGTTACCCTCTAGTTTTAGGTAGTACATGTGTCTTGGCCAAAGAGTACACTAAATTTTTCTGCTGGTTTAAGTAGAGATTGAAACTCGTTCGACCATTCCGGAATATAGACATAATATCATCTGGGAAGATATTCTCTTTCACTCGTACGGATAGATACCCGACGATGCCTAACTCAAATAAGTTTTCTTTGGAAATAAGTTTTCTTTGGAAAACCACTGTGAATTGATTTGCATGGCAATTTAATCACGTGATTTAGTTCTGCTGTAGCATAACGTTGCGGGAGTCTACGGTAGAATTAAATTGTTTTATTTTTCGACATGGTATTCATGTTCTGTTTTATACCATATCGTTCATTTTGTGTGGTCTTGCTTTTCCTTTTCATATCGTTTACGTGTTGATGACGTCACACAGTACAGTCGGTGTCACATAATCGGAAAATGGAAAATTGTACAATCCTACATTTTCACGCCTAAAAAAATTCTATAGAAATTTGTGTCGACAATCCAAGAAAATTTATGAGAATTAAAACATACCATCGTTTTAGAACGGGTATTATAGCTTCATAGCAGCTATAATTTGAAGCCGAAAGCAACTAATATAGGGGAGGAATTCCTACTCTGAATTTCTACTAAGGCATTTGTGTCTGAACCGATATTTATCAAAATCCATCCTATGTGAACTGATATCACGCTTTATAGGCACAATAAACGTGAAATCAAATGCATTTGGATAAGGGAGCTATATCCAAAACTAAACCAATCTCTATACAATATGGCTATATCTTAACCAATTTTCACCAAGTTTGACACAGTTTTTTATACCCTCCACCATAGCATGGAGGGTATATAAAGTTTGTCATTCTATTTCTAACACCTCGAAATATACACTTTTGGTATTGAAAATGGACCATGTAGGTCCACGTTTTGGTATAGCCCCCATATAACGGTACCTCCCGATATTCGGTATTTTGATGATTTCAACAATATTCATCTGAATTCTTTCAAATTTTGTATTTGATGTTCGTAAAGAATGTTACAGTAGATTGTGTGCACAGGTTCACGTCTTCGTATAGCCCCCATATAAAGGTACCCCCCTTTTTTCGGTATTTTGTTGGTTTTAGCGACATTATTCACCGGAATTTTTTCAAATTTGATATTTGAAGTTCTTAATGAATTCTACAGCCTAAGACAGATTGTAATGGCTTATGATAAAAGTTACCTATGCAGGTCCATGACGTCGTATAGATCCTAATATAACAGCTACATTCGGTATTTTTTAAGATTTTACCCAAATTTTTAACGGATTTTATAATTTTTGAGAATTGCCAAATTCGTTCCAAATAATGAAGGGTATTCAAAGTTCGGCCCGGCCGAATTTACACCTTTTTAACTTGTTCCAGGCTATATTCGTCTGCATGTGTCAAAATCCATTCAATTCGGACTTATATTAACCATTCGGTGCACGATAAACTTGAAATCGAGTAAAGATATATATGAGAGCTATATCCAAATCTGAACCGATCTAAAATCTGGCAGAGGTATTTCTAAAATGTATTTGATGTATTTTCCTGAAAATCTTTGTTACGACGTGCATATTACGGATATGGAGAGCAAAAATGTCGAATAGTATAAACAATATATATGGGAACTATAGCTACATTTGAACCGATTTCGATCAATGTTGGTATTTTATATTTCCAGGGATAATTTGGTCGTATATGCAAAATTCCACACTAGTATTTACACGTTTGGTGCACAATGAAAAGCAAATCGGACAAATACTTTGTGCAAAATTTCATATGGATCGGTCAATAAGTGCGGACTGACATGCATAAAACCACTCAGAATATGATTCTATGCATATCATCAAAAGTAACTACGGGTCTGTAGGGTATAAAAAACATTGAAATTTCAAATTTTATTTTTATACATTAATATAAGTTTGTCATTCCGTTTGTAACACCTCGAAATACATATTTTAGACCCTACAAAATATATATATATTCTTGATCAGCATAAATTTCTATGTCGATTTAGCGATATCTGCAGGCTTTTTGGTATTGAAAATGGGCCATGTAGCTCCACGTTTTGGTATAGCCCCCATACCTGCATATACCTTATAATGGTACCTCCCGATATTCGATGATTTGATGATTTTATTTGGTATTTAAAGTTCCTAATGGATACTACAGCCTAAGACAGAAAATCGTCTTCGTATAGCTCCCATATAACGGTACCTACCGAAATTCGGTATTTTGATTTTATCGACATTATAACCGATTTTTTAAGTTTCGGATTTGAATATTGGTAGTCGTATAGACCCTAATTTTTAACGGATTTTATTGTTTTTAAGAATTGAAAAATTCGTTCCAAATGGTAGGGGGTATTCAAAGTTCGGCCCGGCCGAACTTACAGCTTTTTTACTTGTTTTTATACCCTACAACACTATGTGTTGGGGGTATTATATGTTTGATTGGGACAAAAATTATGTAACACCACGAAATATTGGTTTCCCACATAGGAAAGTATATATGGATCTTCCTAGCTCAACGAGCTGAGTCGATCTAGCTATGTATGTCCGTCTGTCCGTCTGTCCATGTTAATTTGTTATCACTCTACAGGTCGCAATTATGGTCCGATCTTCAGAATGGAGGTGGGGCTAGGGTCAGAATAGAACCCTATTTCTTTTGGAGATGATTGCATAATATTTAGGGTTTGAAATGGACCAAAAACTGAAAAAATTCCTGATCTTGCAGTTGCTCTACAGGTCGATCGAAGCGGAAGTTAGCATGGGGCTAGAGCTTAGGGCTGGACAGAAGTCTTCCAATTTTGATGGTCATCGGGTAATATTTAGTGGGTGAAATAGGCAATAACATTTGTGTTAAATAAAAGTAAAATTTTCCATTGAACCGCGAATGTGTGTAATCTCAGCGAAATTACAAATAGACGAACAGGTCAATCCTGACCGTTACGTAGATGCCGATAGTAAATATATCGGTTATACATAGCGAAATATATACAATGTATATATACAAAGGAAGGGGACGTTAGCTAGAATGTATATATCTCATGAATGGCTGGACCGATTTTGACAAATTTTGTCAATTCAGAATGCCCTCCTGTCATAAAAGTATAAAATCTAAAAAAATCGCAGAAAAATATGCCAATAATGATGCTTATTTAGATTTTGTAGTATTTTGTGACATTTTTTATATTTTCATATTTTTTATCGCATGCGATTTTTCCAATTTGGCTTATAATATTGAAGTGTATATTTTGTAATATTTTTTCACCTTACGACACAGGTTGGGGATATTATATAAGTATTGCAAATATCGTCCGATCTTCACGAAAATTTTCACAAGGGTAGGGTTGGGCTCAGAAGGGCTAAGCCTATTGTTTTCAAAGATGTCCCCAATATATTAGGGGTTGAAATGGACCAACAACTAAAAATTTTCTTGATTTTGCAGCCGTTATAAAGATCTCAAATAGAAACCAAAGGACACGAAATCTCGCATTAATTTAGAGTTTAGGACAGCGGATACAACGGACCACTAATTTTGTGTGAAAAAATACCAGCATTACTTACAGGTGATATCCGAAATACACAAAAGACGATCTTCTGGATTTTTTATGCTAATTTCGTTGACGCCAATCGACACGCCTGTGAAAAGAGTTAAGGACAGGGAAGAATTCTAACATTTTGGATGACCATTGGATTATATTTAGCTGTAAAATGGACTACAACAACTAACAGCCCGACGGAGTGCAGAAATATTGGGCAAATGTCCCTAGTCAAAATCCTAATTTAAAAAGCGAAATCTTCCAATTTGGATTAGGAAATAAGGGGGTTTCTAACATATTGTAGTGTTGTAGGGTATAACATAGTCGGCCCCGCACGACTATAGCCTTTGCTTACTTGTTTTTTTTTTTTAATTTCAATGTTTATGTAAAATTACTCAGCTCCGCAATCCTAGTATTTTATGATACAAAAAGGTATATTGTTCCATAATTGTCATTATTCTTTATTTTTCATTTTTGTAAATTCCAATTATCTGTCAAGTACTGTATATATTGATTGCTTACTGAGATAGTGTGTGTTGGTGTGCGTGTGGAAACGTTTTCATTTCATTTTATTTAACAATCTTGCAATAGAATTAAGTTCCTATTTATTACTCGAATGAGAGTGTCATGCCTTATCAACATGCAAAGTTGCCAGCAGAGTGTCCTACCGAATAGAGTTTGTGGTGTGACCCATTTTAATAATAATATTAATAAATAATTAATATTCAACATGTTGTTGCTGTTATTAAAAACTATTTAATGTGAAAGCTTGAAAACTGCAGCAGAACATATTCTTCAAAATATTAAAGACTTGCAATTTGGTGTTTTATAAAACATTTACTATTTTGCCGTCGTGGATTATGAATGGATAATCGAAATAGAATATGGAAAGGAATTTTTTTGTAAAAATTGATGATCGGTGGCTCTTTCCGAGACCTTGGTATTCCCTGCCTCACCCCCTAGTAAACATTTCCATCTTTCTCCACTAACAATCAAACGTTGTTCTTATAAAAAAAACACAATAAAGGGATCAAGCCTGACTATTTTGCAACAACAAAATTCCATGTATTCCGAAAAAAACATATCAACGCTGTTCCATTAAAGAATTTTCCTTGGGAATATAAAGTTATTTATTTATATATTAACAATTATTACTAATAAAGTGAGGAAGTAGCTCTGTCTACTTATCTTGGGTTAATTTAAAATTTTCCTAGAATACACAGCTCTACTTGGATATTTAGAGTTATAAGTGCGGATAACATGCTCAAACCCTGTGTACGCTCTGAATATTATTACTAATATTATAATACCCTGGAGTGTGTATTAAGTTTGTCATTCCGTTTATAATACCTCGAAATATACATTTTAGACTCCAAAAAGTATATATTTTCCTGATCAGCATAAAATTCTATGTCGATTTAGCAAAATGAAGTAGGTTGATAAAATGTTAATCAAATGTTTATTATGTCTGCAGGACTATAGGGATTGAAAATGGGCCATGTAGGTCCACGTCTTTGTATAGTCCCCATATAACGGTACCACCCGATATTTGGTACTTTGATGATTTTAGCAACATTATTCAACTGTATTGTTTCAAATTTGGTATTTGAAATTCATAATGCATACTACAGCCTATGACAGAAAATTGACTGTTCAGGTCCACGTCTTTGTATAGTCCCATATATGAGATACCTCCCGACATTCGTTATTTTGTTCAATATTGTAATGGCTTGTAACAAAAGTGTCCTATGCAGGTCTACGTAGTCGTATAGACCCTAATATGTCGGATTTAATTTATAATAATAGTTTTAACGGATTTTTATTATTTTGGAAATTTGCCAAATTCGTTCCAAATGGTGGAGGATATTAAAAGTTCGGAGCGGCCCAACTTACAGTTTCTTTACTTCTTATTTTTATTGTTATGGTTTGCCTGTCATGGTTTGCCTGACCAAGGCTTTAATACACCCTCCAAAATATTTTCGCGAAATTTTTGGCATTTATTCTGATGCCACGGTCGATTAATACGAGCGGAGAGCGACCATCGGCTGTTATGGCGGCCCACACCATCACCATGGCCGGCGCTTGAGTTCTGGTGGTCAACCGAAGGTGCACATTTTCAGTTTGTTTACAAACTGCTGGACAATGAATGTCTTCTCATCAGAGGCAGAGAAAACCAAATTCAATAGTTCACCACTTTCGGCCAAGCGAAGCACCTCTTTCGCTCTTTTGACACTATTTTCTTTCTGTTGCGGTATAAGTTCTTGCACTTTTTGGAATTCCAATGGCTTTACCCCGAGCTCATTTTTTAATATTTGCCGAATGAATTATTGTGATATGTTCAGCTCACGAGCCATTTTTCGGCCAAGGGGACGCGGTGTTTCGATCAATTAGCTTGTTTTCTTTTCAAACCATTTCTGCTGATGTCGCTTTTTTCTTACGTCCACTTCCTTGACGTCTGGCTACGCTATCGATGTAACGGTTAGAGAGATGGTACTAGGCACAAAAGATTTAATCACATTGAAATGCTGGAGAGCTCTAACGATAGCCACTTGTGGTTTTCCAGCCAAATATAAAGAAATTACACTATCACGCTTGAATTCCATTACGAATAACTTTTTTTTGGAAAATTCTCATCAAAATGCTTTTGTACGCTTGTAAACAATATAATGAGCTGTCTCTGGAATACTTTTAGCAGCTGTCGGACGAGTGGCTTAGAAATGACATCAGTCTGAAGTTGGTTGCAGTTTTTTCATCTCACCCTGTATTGATGCTGATATCCAAGACATCGGATATACAGCAAATTAGGTACAATCCATTTGTAAAAGAAATTTATCTTAGCTATTGCAATTATCGTCCGATCCTCACGTAAGGGTGGAGTTGGGATCAAAATTGAAGCCTATAGTTGTGAAAGATGTACATTTAAGGGTTCAAATCGACCAAAAAAAAAAATTTTCCTGACTTTGCAGTCGTTTGCATGAGGAGAGAGTTAAGACAGGGAAAAGAAAATCTGACAAAATGGATTTAAACCCAAAGGGGTTTCCAACGCTCGACCATAGCATTTGCTTGCTTTTTATTATTATTATCGTTATTATTATTATTATTACTATTATTATTATTTTGTTTTTTTTTCTTTGCATGGAATCTATCCCTTCTGCATTTCCATTTTTGTTATCTATTGCATTATACTGTGCGCTAAAAAAAAAAAAAACAATTACAGTTATGACAATTATTATTGCTGCTGAGCTGTCGTCCATTTGTTGGCTCATTCGTTTGTTAACATCCAGACATGTGTGATTGTTTGCCGTAATTATGTTCGCGTTTAAAAACAATTGTAACAACAACTCAAAACTATCAAAGGACCAATTATTTCAATGAATAATCCAACACGATGGGGGCCGATTATAAAAGTGATTATTATTTTTTATTTATTGAAAGCTATGAAGAAGAATGTGTGTTATATATTTACGACAATGGTGGAGAGATTTATTTGCATTTATTTAAGTCATATCGAAAAAAGGTCTTATTTTTAAGCAACTTTTCTGGTCAACAATAGTTGACGTTTTAAAAACTATTTTTCAGGGACTTCCTGGCAAATAAAAAGTATTTAATAATATTGAGGCCAAGAATAGGGGATTTAACGAAAAAATTAGCATCAAATACTCTTCAAACTCCACACATACAAACATATTTGCTAACACAAGATCTGCTGTGAAAATGATATATAAATGCCAACCCCTTCTGGTACTTCACCCACAAAGGTTCACAATTTTCAATACTTCTATCTGTCATAACTTGCTACATCTAAATATTTCTCTCAAACAGAAACCTGAGATGAATATGGCATTTTTGACTTCTGATAAAATTGGAAATAAATGTAAGATTTTCGTGTAATTTTGCCCATACCAAATTTTTTTATCTGTATAAGATGAAGTATGAAATTGGAATACTACGGTCGACTTTATTTGGTACCTCACGCACATTTTGATATTTTCTAAAAATTATCACATATCTCATATAAAGTGAAGGTAAAGCCAAATAAAGTCCAAAATAATATTCAGGGCTTGAAATGGACCAAAAACTGAAAAATTTCCTGATTTTGCGGTTGCTCTACAGGTCGCAATTATGGACCAATTGACGCGGAAGTTAGCATGGGTCTAGAGCTTAGGGCTGGGCAGAAGTCTTCAAATTTTGTCTTCGGGTAATATTTAGTGGGTGAAAAAGACCATAACATTTGTGTTAAACAAAAGTCAAATTTTCCATTAAACCCTGAATATTTTTAATCCCGGCGAAATCATGAATAGACTAACAGGTCAATTCTTACCGTTTCGTAGATGCAGGTAGTAAATATATCGGATATATGTAGCGAAATATATACAATTTGTATATACAAAGGAAGGGGATGTTATCTAGAATGCTTACATCTCAAGAATGGCTGGACCGATTTTGACAAACTTTGTCAATTCAGAATGCCCTCTTGGCATAAAAGAATCAAATTTATAAAAATCGCATGAAAATATGCATGTAATGTTGCTAATATAGATTTTGTAGAATTTGTGACATTTTTTTTATTTTTTCATATTTTTAATCGCATGCGATTTTTTCAATTTTACTTAAAATGTTGAAGTGTATATTTTGTAATATTTTTTCACCTTACAACACAGGTTTTTGTTATTATGTACAGATTGCAATTACCATCCGATCCTTACGAAAATTTTCACAAGGGTGGGGTTAGGCATAGAAGGACTAGGCTTATTGTTTTCAAAGAGTCCGCAATATATTTAGGGGTTGAAATGGACCAACAACTAAAAATGATTTTTCAGTCTTTATAAAGGTCACAAAATTACACGAAATCTCGCATGAAGTAAGAGTTTAGGATAGCGGGTAGAATGGACCATTACTTTTGTGTGAAAAAATACCAACATATCCAATCTACCAAATCTATCCAAAATACACAAAAGCGAAAATCTGGCTTTTTTATGCTGATTTCGTTGACGAATATAGCCAAATATCGTAGACGAGCAAATAATATCGATGATTCTATAATTAGAGATACAGAAGGGTCTCCTGCTTTTGGAGATGACCGCAAAATATATAGGGGTTTATATGACCCAAAAACAGAAAAAAATTCTGATCACACAATTGAAATATATCTAGCATTTCGGATCACCATTGGACCATTTAGCTGTAAAATGTACCACAACAACCAAAAGCATGACGGAGTGCGTAAATGTTGGGCAAATGTCCCTAGTCAAAATGCTAAGGGTAATATCTGGGCAAAGTTCCGTGACATAATTTCAAAAGCGAAATCTTCCAAAATGGATTTGGACGTAGGGAAGCTTCTAACATATTGTAGTGTTGTAGGGTATCACATGGTCGGCCCCACACGAGTATAGCCTTTGCTTACTTGTTTATAACTAAAAATGTCCGTCGTCAAATTTTGAGATCCCTACCCGTTGACATTGATTTTATTACACAATTGTTATTTTTTCAAAATTGTCAAAACGATTTCCTTTGTCTTTTGATGTAAACGAAACAATCCCAGAATACAATCCAAAAATCATCATCATCTATATCAAAGGATATATATTCAAAGGATATAACAACACATTTAACTACACCGCCAATCAATAAGTGAACGCAAAAATTCACGCTAAAGCTTAAATAATGGATGATGAATAAAATATTTGCTTTTTGTTGCCTTTGAGTGAGATATTCTGAAAAGAGATCCCTCTTTAAAGTAGCAAACATGCCACTCAAAATATGTGCTATGTTCGATGTCTGTTTTCAATTTTCCAATTCACTGAATGATAAACGTATATATTACAAGTTGGCTGGTAGCATTCCATGGCGTTTCAATTTGCAAAGACATCCTTTGGATGACACCGTCGCACAATCAAACATCTCCGGCGGAGGATACACAAAGACTTTTACAGAACTTGTTCCCAAGAAATTTGCAATCAATATTTATTGGAACATCTTTATTTCGTTTGCTGACGAGGAGAACATTGGTCGCATATGGGACTTAATGGACATTAAGTTTGAGGGTGGTGCGGGAGGCGTACTTGGTGTGTTGGTAAGGAAAGATTGACATTGGGAAACATGTTGCCATAGCGATTTTCCAAGACAGAATCAAGGATTTCATTTTGGAAAATATGATATCACTTCTCATTAAATTTTCCTATCATAGCTACAAGTAAACAAGTAAGCAGAGGCTACAGTCGAGCGGGGCCGACCGTTGAATACCCTACAACACTATAATAAACGATACAGTTTATATAGGCGAGATACTCGAAAGACTTCCACAAGATATTGTGACAAATAATAAAAGAAAACCATCAGGTTTCGTTCTCTAATTTTCGAATAATAGCAACTTAAACTATTTGCTCATTTCCAATTTATTTGTAGATGTTGCACTTAAATGGTCTTCCTAGATCTGGACCCAATATTTCCCAAAGACCCATAATCTCTCAGAAGTGGCAAAAGAAGAGTGAGATACAGATATTTGACTATATTCTTCAACGAAATCAGGTCTAACGAAATAGTCAGAAGTGCGTCTTTTCTGTATTTGTGAATTCTCCAAAAAGTCACTGGAATGGACATTTTCGTATTTTTGTTGGCAAACTATTTCACACATTGAATACTTTTGGATGGCCACCCAAAACTGCTTGGCTTTTTCAGTGCCCGGTAACCCCCATTCAAATGTGCGTGAGGATCGGCAAATAATTACGACCTGCTGACAATTTTGCAGTTTTTTGGTCCATTTCAACCCCAAAATATATGGCGATCATCTCCAAAAAGAGTAGGCTTCTATTCTGACCCTCATCTTATCCCCATGCAAAATTTCGTAAGGATCGGGCCATAAATGCGATCTGTATATGATATCCTGATATCCTAACTACATAGTTTTGTTAGCTGCAGAAATATTACCAAATGTTTAATTCAAAATGAAAATATGTCAAAAATATGACAAAATTGAAAAAATATGAGAAAATGTTACAAAATCAATATTTTCATCTTTAGAGAGATATTTTTAGAGGTTTTTTCTTTCCTGCCAAGAGGCCATTCTGAATTAATGAGAACTGTCGAAATCAGTTCAGCCATTCTCGACATATAAGATATCTTTCAAGCATATCTTCTTTGATAGACAAGATATGGTCTATTTTACCCGCTAAATATTATCCGATGACCACCAAAATTGGTAGGCTTCTTCCCCGCCTTAAACTCTAGCTACATGCGAAATTCCGATTCGATTGGTCGATAATTGCGACCTGTATAGCTACTGCAAAATCCGACATTTTTTCAGTATTTGGTCCATTTCAACCCCTAAACATTTGGGGATCATCTCCAAAAGAAATAGGCTTCTATTCTGACCCTAACCCCACCTTCGTGCAAAATTTCTTAAGGATCGGGCCATAATTGCGACCTGTAGCGTGATTACAAATTAACATGGACAGACGGACAGGCGGACGGACGGACATACATAGCTAGATCGACTCAGCTCGGCGAGCTAGGAAGATCCATATATACTTTCCTATGTGGGAAACCAATATTTCGTGGTGTTACATAAATTCTGGCCCAATCAAATTTATAATACCCCCAACACATAGTGTTGTAGGGTATAAATATTCACATGTGAAATCTCACTAAAGTTACCATGCCCCATAAGATTTTATATAGAAGCAAATATCCTCAACACAATATTTATACGAAAAAACCTCCTTTTTTATCTCATCCCATGGCCCTCCCGATTCGCCCAAAAAGCAACGTAATAGCATACGTTTTATTGCAAAAGTTGCTTAGCGAGAATAAACAAAAAAAAAAAAAAAAAAAAAAACTTACATTTGAGCCTTGCCTCAGAATAAAATAACCTTCAATTCATGCGTTCGGAACATAAAACGAAAACAAAACTCGAACGCATCCCAACCCCAAACCCAATTACATTCATAACTTTATGAACAGTTCACGTAAAACAAACATAATATTGCTTTCAACCAAATTAGTTTCTTTCTCATGATTCCGACATCAGCAATAATAATATTTGTGGAAGCAATAAGTATGGTACGTCATCCGGAGGGAATAGGGCCGATGTAGGCTACAACTTTCATGTCATTTATAAAACTGCATTCACATTTAACTTAAACATTTAGTGAAACAAAAATCTTGGGTTTACATTTTTGCAAAGAAATCTAAATTTTGACTCATTTCTCCGACCATTCAACCCTAGTTATTATAATGGCAGCTATTTGCTAGATTTGCCTGAACATATTGATCCAATTCCAAAAATTACAAATCAACTCGTTATAAAGCTAATATAGTTTTCCTCCATACTAAGTTGTCATTCCGTTTGTAACTAATCGAAGTAATGATTTAAGACCCAACACAGTATGTAAGTTCGGCCGGGCCGAACTTTGAATACCCTCCACCAACCTCCGTTTACAATTTTTTTAAATCTTAAGAAGGCAACATATATTTCCTGTGAGTAATGTAGCTAAAATCATAAAAACAGAGAACAGAGCGAGGTACCGTTATATGGGGGCTACAGGGTCGGATAAAAAACTGCAAAAAAGTCAAATGCCACAATTTGTACATTTTTTTAATTTATTTTTTTTTTTTGAATGAAAGCAAAAAATGTCAGAAATAGCAGCAAATTTTAGAAAAAGTTTAGATTTGTTTGAATTGGTCACCTTTGACACGAGTTATGGCCTCCAAACGGCCAATGAAACCCACGCTGCCCGAATGTTGCTCTACGGTATTTTGGTCCATTCCCGGCGAAGCGCTTGTGCCAACATTGCTATCCAAATAGACCAACACAGACACAATAGTCCAACGGATTGGTATCGGGAGATTTTGGTGGCCATTGTGGGCTGGAAATGAAGCGAGGAACCTCATTTTGTAACCATTGTGGCTCGTGTGATAGTGTCAGTACCACCTGTTGGAATGTCCAAAGTCGGCGGCCAAAAATGTTTGCGTGCCCAAGGCTTTAATATACCCTCCAGAATATTTACACCCTACACCACAAGGTGGTCGGAGTATTATGTTTTTATGCATTTGTTTGTAACAGGCAAAAGGAAACGAGATAGACCCATAGTTCCTTTTGATGATCTGCATAGAATCACATTCTGAGTCGATTTATGCAAGTCCGTCCGTCCGTCCATGTGTCCATGTATTGTTGTAAACAAAGTACAGTTCGCATTTATTGCCCTATCCAGATGAAAATTTGCACAAATCATTTGTTTGGCCCAAGAACGAACCCTATTGAAATTTGAGATAATCGGTCAAAATTTAGATATAGCTCCCATATATATTTTCGTCCGATTTGCCTTTTATTGTGCACCAAACGTGTAATATCAGTCCGCATAGTATGAAACTTTGCACGTACGATCAGATTGGACCTGAAAATAAGTATGCTAAATAAGATAGAAATCGGTTGAGATATAGCTGTAGCTCCCATATATATAGTTCATAAGATTTGTTATTTTTGTCCTCCGCAGCCGTAATATGTACAACTCTGTACAACAATAATTGGGGAAATATATCAAATACAGTTTAGAAATACCTTTGCTGAATTTTATCGAGATCGGTTCAGATTTGGACATAGCTCCCATATATAACTTCGTCCGATTTACTTCTGATTGTGCACCAAACGTCTAATATTTGCCCAAATTGGATAAAATTTGGCACTTACGACCGAATTGAGTTTAGAAGTTAGTATGTCAAATTTGGTGAAGATCGGTTCAGATATAGCTATGGCTCCCATATATATTGTTCATTCGATTTGTCATATTTGTTACCCACAGCCGTAATATACACTCCGTAACAACGATATTCAGGGAAATATATCAAATACAGCTCAGAAATATCTTTACCAAATTTTATCGAGATCGGTTCCGACTTGGATATAGCTCCCATATATATTTTTATCCGATTTCAAATTAATTGTGCACCAACTGGGTCATACAAGTCCGAATTTAAAATATACAAATGCTTCGGCATATTTAGTCCTTTGAACTATCAATTATAATTATAATCATAGCGTGTATGATTGAATTCTCCCATAAAAATTTTAATTGTTTTGCGCAGCTCTACGAAATTAACAAAGTGGTGTGGGGTATCATAAAGTCGGCTCCGCCCGACTTTAGGACTTTCTTTACTGGTTTTGTGATAATATTCGACATTTATTCTGATGCCACGGTCGATTAATACGAGCCGGTAGCGACCATCGGCTGTTATGGCGACCCACACCATCGTCATGGCCGGTGCTTGTGTTCTGGTGGCCAAATGAAGGTGCACATTTTCAGCTGACCTCTTTGGCAAGTAAACACGATCATTTTGTTTGTTTACAAACTGCTGAACAACGAATGTTTTCTCATCGGAGAAAACCAAATTCAGCAGTTCACCACTTTCGGCCAAGCGAAGCAACTTTTTCACTCTTTTGAGACTATTTCCTTTCAGTTGCGATGTAAAATCTTGCACTTTTTGGAATTTCAATGGCTTTACACCGAGCTCATTTTTCAATATTTGCCGAATGGAATATTGCGATATGTTCAGCTCACGAGCCATTTTTTGCCCACAGTGACGCGGGTTTCGATCAGGTCGCTTCTTTACTTTTCGAACCATTTCTGCTAATGTAGCTGTTTCCTTCCGTCCACTTTCTTCACGTCTGGCTACGCTTCACGGTAACGAGCGATGGTACGAGACACAAAAGATTTATTCACTGGAGAGCTCTAACGATAGCCTCTTGTGGTTTTCCAGAAAAATGTAAAGAAATCACACTATTACGCTTGAATTCCATCACGAATAACATTTTTTTTTTTTGCATAATTCTCCCCAAAATGCTTTTGTACGCTTGTAAACAATATAATGAGCTGTCACAGAAATAATTTTAACAGCTTTCGGGCGGGTGGCTTGGAAATGACAGCAGTCTGAAAATGGTTTCAGTTTTTTCATCTCAATCTGTAGGTATCTACAGATACATGGGGGCTGTATGTGGCCATATATAGCCCATTCTCTGTACCAAAAATTCTGCAGAATAAACACACATCTTTATTAACCAATTTTTTTATTAACCTACTTCAATTCGTCTGACTGACTTAGAATCAACGCCAAGACGAAATGGCCGAAGCTATAACCATGAAATTTTGCACGAAAGTCAGTCTTGATGCGTAGGATAGTATTTTAGAGCTACAATTTTGAAATATGGAATGAGAGTCACTGATGAAGTGCAGGATGGATGTACTAAAGGATTTTTGGAAATTCGAACTTTAATGTTACGAAAATTTCTAAAATGGTACTTAACTTCTAAAATGGTGAGAAGGGTGATCAAATGGTTCTGGAATTTTGTGTTGGAGTTGGTTTTGGATTGTGGTAAAGATGTGGTTTTGGAAATTTGTACTACAGGTATATGAAAATCAGTTAATAGTACTATATTTCCTACAATTTGGTATTTGGTGAAAATATAGTTATTGCAATCTGATATCTAGTATGAGGGTTGCTGTTTATGTGTAGCCTGGATATATGTAGATGGCTTCGGAAATGTATACTATATTTGTACGAAATTTACCAAATGGTACTATGTTTGGTATTGGATGAAGGCTAGAGCTGGAACCACGAAATTTGATATTGAAGTTACTATTTATATCTGGGATCTCAATGGAGGTGGTTTTGGAAATGTGTGGGATTATTGAACGAAAAATACTTAATACTCCTAAATTTGTTACTGGATGATGGGATAGAGATGAAATTCTGACATTTGCTAAAGATGTCACTGTTGGTGTCTATGGTTAAGATATGGAAGTGGTTTTTTAAATGTGTGCCAAAATTGTACGAAAAGTACTAAGATGTACTAAAATCGGTGTCGTGTGAAGGGAGAGAGCTTTAATTACGAAATTCGATATTGAAGTCTTTGTTTGTAGCTGGGATTGAGATATGGAGGTGGTCTTGGAAATGTGTACTAAAATTGTGCGAAAAGTACTAAATAGTTCTAAATTTGGTATTGGGTAAAGGGATAGAGCTGGAATCCCGAAATTTGATATTAAAGTCTGTAGTTGTATCTGAGATTGAGATATGTAGGTGGTTTTGGGAAATGTGTACTATTATTGTTCGAAAAGTACTATTATTTGGTCCTTAATTTTTTTTTAATCCGATGACCCTTTTTTATATCCTCCACCATACATGGTATGGAGGGTATATTAATTTTGCCATTCCGTGTGTAACACCCCGAAATTTACATTTCAGACCCCACCCCATGTATATATATTATTGATCAGCATAAAATTTTATGTAGATTTAGCGATATCCGTCCGTCTGTGGAAATCACTCTTGTTTCCGAACGAAATGAAGTAGCTTGATAAAATTTTTGTCAAATGTATTTTATATCTGCACGACTTTTGGTATTGAAAATGGGCCATGTAGGTCCTCGTTTTAGTACAGTCCCCATATAATGGTACCTCCATATTTTCGGTATTTTGGTGATTTAAACGACATTATTCACCGAAATTGTTTTAAATTTCATATTTGAAGTTCGTAATGGATACTACAGCCTATGACAGAAAATTGTGTGTGCAGATCCACGTCTTCGTATAGCCCCCATATACCCTCACCCTATTCGGTATTTTGATGATTTTAGCGACATTATTCACCGGAATTGTTTCAACTTTGGCATTTGAAGTTCGTAATGTATACTGCATAGGTCCACGTTGTAGTTTCTCATTTGAATATTGTAATGGCTTATGACAAAACTTGCCTTTGGAGTCCACGTTGTCGTATAGTCCCTAATATAGCGGATGAATTCGGTATTTTTAAGACTTTAAAATAATTTTTAGCGGATTTTATTTTTATTTGAAAATTGCCAAATTCGTTCCAAATGATGGGAAGTATCTAAAGATTAGCCCGGTCGAACTTAGAGTTTTTATACCCTACAACACTATGTGTTGGGGGTATTATAAGTTTAATTGGGCCAAAAATTATGTTACACCTCGAAATATTGGTTTCCCACATAGGAAAGTATATATGGATCTTCCTATCTCGCCGAGCTGAGTCGATCTAGCTATGTATGTCCGTCCGTCCGTCTGTCCGTCTGTCCATGTTAATTTGTAATCACTCTACAGGTCGCAATTATGGCCCAATCTTCACGAAATTTAGAATGGAGGTGGGGGTAGGGTCAAAATAGAACCCTATTTCTTTTGGAAATGATCGCATAATATTTAGGGGTTGAAATGGACCAAAAACTGAAAAAATTCCTGATTTTGCACTTGCTCTACAGGTCGCAATTATAGACCAATCAAAGCGGAAGTTAGCATGGGGCTAGAGCTTAGGGCTGGGTAGAAGTCTTCCAATTTTGATGGTCATCGGGTAATATTTAGTGGGTGAAATAGGCACAACATTTGTGTTAAATAAAAGTCAAATTTTCAATTAAACCGCGAATATTTTGTATCCCGGCGAAATCACAAATAGACGAACAGGTCAATTCTGACAGCTACGTAGATGCCGATAGTAAATATATCGGTTATATAAAGCGAAATGTATACAATGTGTATATACAAAGGAAGGGGATGTTAGCTAAAATACTTATATCTCCAGAATGGCTGGACCGATTTTGATAAATTTTGTCAATGCAGAATGCTCTCCTGACATAAAAGTATAAAATCTAAAAAAATCGTAGAAAAATATGCCAATAATGATGTTAATATAGATTTTGTAGTATTTTGTGACTTTTTTTTATTTTTTCATATATTTTATCGCATGCGATTTTTTTTTTTTCAATTTGACTTATAATATTTTGTAATATTTTTTCACCTTACAACACAGGTTGGGGATATTATATAAGTATTGCAAATATCGTCCGATCCTCACGAAAATTTTCACAAGGGTAGGGTTGGGCTCAGAAGGGCTAGGCCTATTGTTTTCAAAGATGTCCGCAATATATTAGGGAGTTGAAATGAACCAACAACTAACAAATTTCCTGAGTTTGCGGCCATTATAAAGGTCATAAATAGAAACCAAAGACACGAAATCTCGCATAAAGTTAGAGTTTAGGACAGCGGGTACAATGGACCACTTTGTGTGAAAAAAAATACCAGCGTTAGTTACAGGCGATATCCGAAATACACAAACGGCGAACTTCTGGCTTTTTTATGATGATTTCGTTGACGAATATAGCCAAATATTGTAGACAAGCAAATCATATAGATGAGTCTAAATTTGGAGATACAGAGGGGCTTCTTGCTTTTGGAGATGAATGCAAAATATTTAGGGGTTCAGATTAACCAAAAACAGAAATGTTTTTCCGATCACACAAGCCAATCGACACGCCTGTGAAGAGAGTTAAGGACAGGGAAGAATTCTATCATTTTAGATGACCATTGGATTATATTTAGCTGTAAAATGGCATAAATGTTGGGCAAATGTCCCTAGTCAAAATCCTAATTTCGAAAGCGAAATCTTACAAAATGGATTTGGACATAAGGGGGCTTCTAACATATTGTATTGTTGTAGGGTATAACATAGTCGGCGTAAATCAACCAAGTCCGTCTGTCTGTCTGTCTGTCCGTCTGTCTCTCTGTCGTAATCACTCTATCTTTCGAACAAATTGAGATAGACGGCTTAAATTTTGCACACATGTGTATTTTGCCAGTAGGCAGGTTAAGTTCGTAAATGGGTCATGTAGGTCCAAGTTATCATATAGCCCCCATATAACGGTACCTCCCGATATTCGGTATTTTGATGATTTTAGCGACATTATTCACCGGAATTGTTTCAAATTTGACATTTAAAGTTCGTAATGTATACTACAGCCTAAGACGGAAAATTTTCTGTGTAGGTCCACGTCTTTGTATATCCCCCATATAACGGTACCCCCCGATATTCGGTATTTTTGATGATTTTGGCGACATTATTTACCGGAATCGTTTCAAATTTGGTATTTAAAGTTTATAATAGATACTGCAGCATAAAACAGAAAATGGGCCATGTGGTTCAGGTCTTCGTATAGCCCCCATATACCGTACCCTCCGATATTCGGTATTTTGATGATTTTAGCAATATTATTTTCCGGGATTGTTTCAAATTTCGGATGTGAAGTTCGTAATGGATAGTGCAGCCCATGCCAGAAAATTATCTGTGCAGGTCCACGTCTTCGTATAGCCCCCATGTAACGGAACCCCCCATATTTATGATTTTAGCTACATTATAAACAGTTTTTTTTTTTTTTCAAGTTTCGCATTTAAATATTGTAATAACTTATGACAAAAGTTGCCTATGCAGCTCCACGTCGTCGTATAGGCATTCGTTTTTTTTTTTAAGATTTTAACAGAATTTTTCACGTATTTTATTTATTTATGTATTTTTTTTTTTTTTTTGGAAATTGCCAAATTTTTTACCAAATGGTGGAGGGTATTAAAAGTTCGGCCCGGCCGAACTTACAGCTTTTTTACTTGTTTAGATATTGAATTTTCAAAGTAATTTCAAAACTAAAGCCACTCATTTGCTTCCCCATAAATAGACCATTTAATAATAGTAACAGTTTATTTTAATGTGCACATTTTCACATTGAAAGTAGGACTTTTGTAAAAGCCGCACAACGACACATTGAGACATTTATAGTTTGGCCAATAAATGTGGCAATTATTGTTACAAGCATGTGTGCCACTCACTGGCCCCTGCTCGCCAAATTGACCACATGCGGCTAATAAATCTTATTAATCGTCGACATATTTCATGTCGGTTTTAAATGAGCGAGCAAACACATGTCCAATGATAATTTGTCTCTATAAAATCTATGACACTTCAAACCAAACAACACAAATGGTAGTCAATTTGAATTCGTTTTAATGAGTTCTCGATGTTGTCGTTCTTTTTTTTTTTTTTTTTTTTTTTTTTTTGTTTGTAAATTTTGCATTTTCAGATTGTTTTGTGTTTTGTTGGTCCTTTCTACAATGAAAAGCCAGTAAACGCTTTAATGTGACTTGTTTAAACATTAAGAGTACGGTGTGCTAAAAAGTCATAAACATGACGCCAAGAGGTCAACTACGTTTGCCATTATGTACAGTGGGGGACATTTGCCCAAAAAGAGAGAAAGTGAAACTTTAATGGAATTTATGAAACTTGATTACGTTAGCTTGTGATTTTGTCCCACTGTGCAGGCCAATAATTACAACGACAAAATTTTAATATCTCAACTTAAATACACACATGTAAACAAACACAAAAAATAAGCAGACATAAACACACACACACACACAAGCAAATATAATATCTGAAAAATACTGGCATTTTTCTTTAAGCACAACAGCAGCTCGCCATCAAATATTTACATTTACAGCAATGCCGGTTGGCAACCATCATAATGAGGAGGAAAAGCATACCAGAGACGGCCTCGGTTTTGCTCTCTAAGTATTGCATGTGTGTGTGTGTAAAATTCTATAAATGTGTCTGTAAGTGTATCCTCTATTGCCAGACATCAGGCATACAAATAACGACATCATAACACGCTTCATTTACCTTCGAGGACCAAAGGCAGGCATGGAGGAAAGCTTTTCATTTTGACACATAGTATATTTCTATGTGACACGGAATGCGTCACTCTCCCACTTCGGTACGAATTGTGTTTCACATCTTTAATATTTTTTTTTTTTTGTTTTCTGTTGTGTTTTCCTCTCTTTTTGGTTTTCACGGCAGTTTATAATCCTCGGTAGATGAACTGCGGGAAATAAGCTTAGTTTATGAATGTGACCTAAATATTTTGTCAAGTAGGCAGAACAAGTGTCGATGGTAAATAAAGCCGATAAAACGCGTGGAATCGGGTTATATGGGCGACAAACAATCTGTTAAAAAAATTGGATGGTTAAAAAAAATTATACAAGTCCAAGTTTGTCCTTGAGAAAAATTCCTTAATAGTCTAAAATCTTTAAAAAAGTTGATAGTTGATATGGTCCCTGAGAAAAAAAAAATCATTGAAAATACACGTTTATAGTTTAAAAAGTCCTTGAGAAAATTGATATAAAGAATCTACGTTTATAGTTCAGATGGTCTACAAGAAAAATTCTTTAAAAAATTGAAATTTGAAAAAAACTTTAAAAATTTACTTTTATATAGTCCTAATGATTTTTTTTAATCCACTTTTATAGTTCAAATGGTCCTTAAGATGTCATTTAAAAAACAATTCCTGTCAAAGAGATGGTTAATTCTTTAAAAATCTACGATTATAGTTCAGTTGCTCATTGAGAAAAAATCTTTAAAAATATACGTTTATAGCTCAGTTGGTCAATGAGAAAAATTCTTTACAAAGTTCACGTTTACAGTTTAGGGGGTCCTTGACAAAACTTCTTTAAAAAATCCACGTTTACAGTTTACCTGGTCCTTGAGAAATATTCTTAAAAAAGTCCACGTTTACAGTTTAGCTGGTCCTTGAGAAATATTCATAAAAAAGTCCACGTTTACAGTTTAGCTGGTCCTTGCGAAAAACTTTTTAAAAAGTCCACGTTTACAGTTTAGCTGGTCCTGGAGAAAATCTTTTTAAAAAGTCCACGTTTACAGTTTAGCTGGTCCTTGAGAAAAATTCTTTAAAAAGTCCCCGTTTACAGTTTAGCGGTCCTTGACAAAAATTCTTTAATTCTTTTCAGATGGTTCTTGAGAAAAATTCTTCCAAAAATCCACGTTTATAGTTCAGATGGTCCTTAAGAAAAATTCTTTAAAAAAATAATTTAGAAAATATCTTTAAAAACCACATTTATATTTAAGAAGAAAAAATCCACGTTCAGACCGTCTTTGAAAAGAATTCTTTAAAAAGATCCACGTGGTTTTTAAGAAAAATTCTTTAAAAAAAGTCCACGTGGTCTTTTAGAAAAATTCTTTAAAAAGTCCACGTGTACAGTTTAATGGTTTCTTGAAAAAAAATCTTTAAAAATCCAAGTTAACTATTCAGATGATGCTTGAAAAAAAATATTTAAAAAATCCACGATTATTGTTCAGAAGATGCTTGAAAAAAAAAATCTCCACGTTTACAGTTTAGTGGGTTCTTGAGAAAAATTCTTTAAAAATCCACGTTTATTGTTCAGATGATGCTTAAAAAAATTAAAAAATCCACGTTTATAGTTCAAATGGTCCTTAAGAAAAATTCTTTAAAAAGTCCACGTTTACAGTTTAGCTGGCCCTTGAGAAAATCTTTTTAAAAAGTCCACGCTTACAGTTTAGCGGGTCCTTGAGAAAAACTTTTTAAAAAGTCCACGTTTACAGCTTAGCGGGTACTTGAGGAAAATTCTTTAAAAATCTACGTTTATCGTCCAGATGGTCCTTGAGACAAATTCTTTAAAATATCCATGTTTATAGTTCAGATGGTCCTTAAGAAAAATTCTTTAAAATATCCACGTTTATAGTTCAGATGGTCCTTGAGAAAAATTCTTTAAAAAAATCCTTTAGAAAATATCTTTAAACATCCACATTTATAGTTAAGAAGA
This sequence comes from Musca domestica, assembly GCF_030504385.1. Classification (NCBI taxonomy): domain Eukaryota; kingdom Metazoa; phylum Arthropoda; class Insecta; order Diptera; family Muscidae; genus Musca; species Musca domestica. The sequence goes on along the minus strand of NW_026712315.1, from coordinate 7,716,205 downwards.
AAAAATAAACGTTCAGAAGGTCCTTGAGAAAAATTCTTTAAAAAGATCCACGTGGTTTTTTAGAAAAAGTTATGAAAAAAAAGTCCACGTGGTCTTTTAGAAAAATTCTTTAAAATATCCACCTTCATAGTTCAGATGGTCCTTGAGAAAAATTCTTTAAAATATCCACGTTTATAGTTCAGATGGTCCTCGAGAAAAATTCTTTAAAATATCTACGTTCAAAGTTCAGATGGTCCTTGAGAAAAATTCTTTAAAATATCCACGTTTATAGTTCAGATGGTCCTCGAGAAAAATTCTTTAAAATATCTTCGTTCAAAGTTCAGATGGTCCTTGAGAAAAATTCTTTAAAATATCCACGTTTATAGTTCAGATGGTCCTCGAGAAAAATTCTTTAAAATATCCACGTTCATAGTTCAGATGGTCCTTGAGAAAAATTCTTTAAAAAATCCTTTAGAAAATATCTTTAAAAATCCATATTTATAGTTAAGAAGAAAAAATAAACGTTCAGATGGTCCTTGAGAAAAATCCTTTAAAAAGATCCACGTGGTGTTTTAGAAATAATTTTAAAAAAAAAGTCCACGTGGTCTTTTAGAAAAATTCTTTAAAAAAGTCCACGTGGTCTTTTAGAAAAATTCTTTAAAAAAAAGTCCACGTGGTCGTTTAGAAAAATTCTTTAAAATATCCACGTTCATAGTTCAGATGGTCCTTGAGAAAAATTTTTTAAAATATCCACGTTTATAGTTCAGATGGTCCTTGAGAAAAATTCTTTAAAAAGTCCACGTGTACAGTTTAATGGGTTATTGAAAAAAAAAATTTAAAAATCTACGTTTACTGTTCAGATGATGCTTGAAAAAAATTATTTAAAAAATCCACGTTCAGACGGTCTTTGAGAAAAATTCTTTAAAAAGATCCACGTGGTTTTTTAGAAAAATTCTTTAAAAAAAGTCCACGTGGTCTTTTAGAAAAATTCTTTAAAAAAAGTCCACGTGGTCTTTTAGAAAAATTCTTTAAAAAAAAGTCCACGTGGTCTTTTAGAAAAATTCTTTAAAATATCCACGTTTATAGTTCAGATGGTCCTTGAGATAAATTATTTAAAAAATCCACGTTTATAGTTTAGTGGGTTCTTGAGAAAAATTCTTTTAAAATCCACGTTTATTGTTCAGATGATGCTTAAAAAAATTAAAAAATCCACGTTCATAGTTCAGATGGTCCTTGAGAAAAATTCTTTAAAATATCCACGTTCATAGTTCAGATGGTCCTTGAGAAAAATTCTTTAAAATATCAACGTTTATAGTTCAGATGGTTCTTAAGATAAATTCTTTAAAAATCTACGTTTATAGTCCAGATGGTCCTTGAGACAAATTCTTTAAAAAACCCACGTTCATAGTTCAGGTGGTCCTTGAGAAAATTTTTTTGAAAAATCCACATTTAAAGTACTTGAGAAATTTTTTTCAAAAATTATTTGAAAAAAACACGTTTAAAGTCCTTGAGAACATTTTTTTTTTAAAAATCCACGTTCATAGTTCAGATGGTCTCAAGAAAAGTTTTCTTAAAAAGTCCACGTTTAAAGTTCAGATGGACCTTGCGAAAAATTCTTTAAAAAAATCCATGTTTATAGTTCAGATGGTCTTTTGTTTTTTCTAAGCCTTGTTTATGGTTTCGATGGTCCTTGAGAAATACCTTATGAATAGTTGAGAGGATCCTTGGTAAAATCTAAATATATAAAAGAGTAGTAAAATAACTGACAAACTCACAAGGGTCACTCTTGATGCATAGGCGTGAGATAAGGCTGGTCTTTTGGAAATTCGTACTAAAAGGGTACGAAAAGTACTAAAATGTGCGGGAAATTTCATATTTTGTATGATATAAACGGCATAAGCTTGACATAAAATTTGGAATGAGAGTCATTGATGAAGTGCAGTACCAAAACGTTTTTATTTTATTTTTTTTTTGGGAAATTCGAACTTTAAGTTTATAATTTCTAAAATGGTACTAAACTCTTAAAATGGTATAATTTAGTTTTATTTGCTCGTATTAAACTAAAAAAGGTGGTTTTTAAAATATGTACTAAGTGTACGAACTGTACTAAATGTTACTACATTTAGAACAGTTTGGTTTGGGGTGAACGAATTTTGAAATTTTGTATTGGGGCCTCGGTTGTTGGTAGGTTTTCATGAAAAGGTGGTTTTGGAAATGGAAGGAAATGCGTACTAAAACTGCACCAAAAGTACTAAATAGTACAATTTTTGGTACAATTTGTTATGAGGTGAACATATAGTACTCTGGAATTGAAATGTGATAAATCTGAAATTTGGCGTTAAGGTCGCTTTTCATGTGTAGCCTGTACATTTGGAAGTTGTTTCAGAAATGTGTACTATAATTGTACCAAAAGTACGGAATGGTACTATATTTTGTATTGGGTAAAGGGATAGAGGTACCATTTTGAAATTTAAAATTTATATTACAGATGGTATATGTGTTTGAGATTTGGCGTTGGTTTGGAAATGCCAACGCCATTTGTACGAAATGTGTATTATAATTATTCGAAAAGTACTAAATAGTACTAAATTGGGTTTTGGGTGAAGGGATACAGATGGAATCCCAAATTTTAATACTAAAGACTCTGTTTGTATCTAGTATTAAGATATAGAGGTGGTTCTGGAAATTTGTACTATAATTGTACGAAAAGTACTAATAGTACTAAATTTTGTTTTGGGTAAAGGAATAGAGCAGAAATCTTAAAATTTGTTGAATTTATATTTACTTTTCAAAATTTCTTTGAGAAAATCGTTAAAAATCCTCGTTTATATTTGAAATGATCCTTGGAAATTAACATGAAAATATTTTGAAACCCTGGACCCTATGTCCTCTTTCTAACTTCTTTCTTTTTTTGTTGTTGTTCATATCCCCCGCTTTCCATGTGCAATACTAAGCATCAAAACTGCCACCTTTGTAAAATGGAAAATGGGACGACTTTGTCATGAAACTAACTATGTTCAATTCCCGAGGGTAAAGCAAATGTGACCTATGTGTAGGAATGATGATTCTCGTTACCACATCTTGTCACATGGCAAAAGAAAGCAAAAGTCTATTGCAGTATACTCCAAAGGACTTTGGCATGCAAGGCAAAGCATGTCAAGTTAATTCTATACAAACCCACACCCCCGCAGTCTTACACACATCCACAGAAAAAAATGAAAACATAGTTACATTTTAATAAATGCAAATGTTGTTAATGCTTTAAGGCGATACAAAGAAGTTACCACAACCTGACAGAGATTTTTCCACTCTCCTAGCTTTCACTGGCTTATCTCATTTTTTTCTCTTTTTTTTTTGATACACAAAGCCAAAACTAACATCGAATTTTATGAATGAATTTGTGTGCGGCAACTACTTATGCAAAGTATCCACTGAGAATATGTTGATGTTTTCCTTTAAGCTTTTTGTTGCTTTATGCGCTTATGCTGGGAAAAGTCATAAACACACGCACATAAACACATGGGAACGGGGATTTCACATATGTTGAATTCCAGTTTGATGATGTTAAGTACAAAGTAAAACGAACGAAATGAAATTTGTATCTTTTAAATTCGGGCTTGTATTGCTCATTTGGTGCACAATTAATTTCAAATCGGATAAAGATATATATGGGAACCGATCTCCATAAAATTTGGCAAAGATATTTCTGAGCTGTATTTGATATATTTCCCTGAATATCGTTGTTACGGAGTGCATATTACGGCTGTGGGTAACAAATATAACAAATCGGATGAACAGTATATATGGCAGCTATAACTATATCTGAACCGATCTTCACAAAATTTGACATACTAGCTTCTAGACTCAATTCGGTCGTAAGTGCCAAATTTAATCCCATTTGGGCAAATATTAGACGTTTGGTGCACAATAAAAGGTAAATCGGACGAAGTTATATATGGGAGATATATCCAAATCTGAACTGATCTCGATAAAATTTAGCAAGTGTATTTCTGAGCTGTATTTGATAAATTTCCCCAAATATTGTTGTTACAGAGTGCATATAACGGCTGCGGAGGACAAAAATAACAAATCGGAAGAACAATATATATGGGAGCTATAGCTATATATGAACCGATTTCGGTCAATTTTGGCGTACTTATTTCCAGGCCTAATTTGGTTGTATGTACAAAACTCCATACTATTCGGACTTATATTACACGTTTGGTGCACAATAAAAAGCAAATCGGAGGAAGATGTATATGGGAGCTATATCTACATTTTGACCGATTATCTCCAATTTCGATAGGGTTCGTCCTTGGGCCAAACAAAGGATTTGTGCAAAATTTCATCTGAATAGGGCAATAAATGCGAATGTACTTTGTTCACAAAAATACATTGACAGACGGACGGACGGACGGACATGCATAAATCGACTCAGAATGTGATTCTATGCAGATCAATATGCAGGAACTATGGGTCTATCTCGTTTCCTTTTGTCTGTTACAAACAAATGCACAAAGACATAATACCCTGGCCACCTTGTGGTGTAGGGTATAAAAATGATTGCTCTTATATGCCTGGCCAAATTTATCAATAGTTTTTAATTTTGAACGATATTTTTAAGAAGCTATAACAAAAACAAGTAAGCAAAGGCAGCAGTCATGCGGGGCCAACCATGTGATACCCTACAACACTACAATATGTTAGTAGCCCCTTAATGTCCAAATTCAATTCATTCATGGAAGATTTCGCTTTTGAAATTATGTTACGGAGCACTGCCCATTTTTTACCCTTACTATTTTGACCAGGGATATTTACCCAATATTTACGCCCTCCATCGTGCTGTTAGTTGTTGTGGTCCATTTTACAGCTAAAAATAAGCCAATGGTCCTCCAAAATGCTAACATTCTTTCCTTTCCCTAACTCTCTTCTGACTCATGCGAATTGCTACAATTGTGTGATCAGGAATTTTTTTGTTTTGATTCTGGTCATTTGAACGGCGAAATATTTTGCGACCATCCCCAGAAGCAAGAGGCCCCTCTGTATCTCCAAATTTAGACACATCTATATGATTTTCTTGTCTACGATATTTAGCTATATTCGCTAAAAGCCAGAAATTCGCTTTTGTGTATTTCGTACATCGCCTGTAAATAATGCTGCTAATAATGCTGTCCTAAACCCTAACTTCGTGCGAGATTTCGTGTCCTTTGGTTTCTATTTGTGACCTTTATAACGGCTGTAAAGTCAGGAGCATTTTTAGTTGTTGGTCCATTTCAACCCCTAAATACATTTGCGGACATCTTTGAAAACAATAGGCCTAACCCTACCCTTATGAAGTTTTTATGAGGATCGGAGGATAATTACAATCTGTTTATAATAACCCCAACCTGTGTTGTAAGGTGAAAAAATATTACAAAATATACACTTCAATATGATGAGTCAAATTGAAAAAATCGCATGCGATAAAAATAAAAGAAAAAATGTCACAAACTACTACAAAATCTATATTAACATCATTATTGGCATCTTTTTAGATTTAATACTTTTTTGCCATTCAGAATTAACAAAATCAGTCCAGCCATTCTTGAGATATAGGAATTCTAGCTAACATCTCCGTCCTTTGTATATATACATTTTATATATTTGGCTATATACGTTCAGAATTGACTTGTTTGTCTATTTGTAATTTCACCGGGATCAAAAATAATAGATACTTTTTAACTTGTTTTTCGTACGACTTTATCTATCAAATATAAATTCAATCGTTTGTCATTTATATGAAGCTCATAAAAATGCTCAAATACTAACCATTCGTCATTTAAATTAAACATGAAAATCCTGTATTAGCAAAATTCAATGTCACAATCAATAACGGTTAGCTTTTTTCCATCTCGATTATATTTTTATGTAACAGAGTATTAGTTTTCTCTTTCTCCATTTTTTTTGTAGGAAGTCAAGACAATAACCTAACTGTGCCACTGACCTTGACAATGTTTTTTTTTTTTTGTTTCCGGGCGTATCTAACGACAAACAGACAGCCAGCTGTTTTAGAAACTTTCCAAGTGTGAAGAATGGGATGGAACTTGTGTGAGCGTTTAAAAAGAGTTGCGAGGTAACAGCTTTACCTTCGATTTAACACAAACACCCACACACAGTACGCATACGACCTCACACACACACACACACCGTGATTCATGTTCATGGGAATTATATCATAGTTATACTTATTTTATTACGCTTTGTGTTCCATTGAATTATTTACAATTTGAAATGTGTTCGCCTAATGGCGCAAGGTGTTGGATAAAATTGCTGTTAAGTGCTACAATTCGAGATAATTGTGTTATTTAAAGAGGAAGTGTTTTGAAAATTAAGAAATTTAACGAAAATGTGAGAGTTTAATGAAAAATTTAAGAATATTAAAATTTAAGAAAGGTATTGGTTTATATTTAAATTACGTCTTTTTGAAGAAAAAAGGATCTGCCACATTGTCAGTTTGGCTACTGAGACCTTTGTCACAAATAGCCAAACTCTTCAAAAAATATTCGTTATCATAGAGAAGTGGATAAGAGTTTCCGATTAGACCTAAACTCTACACATCGTAATATTTGTATAAGGCCGAAGACGTGAATCGGCGCAGACAACTTTCTGTATTAGGCTGTAGTATCCATTACGAACTTTAAATACCAAATTTGAAACAATTCCGGTGAACAATATCACTAAAAACTTCGAAATTCCGAATATCGGAAGGTACCTTTATATGGGAGCTATCCGAAGACGTGGTCCTTCATATACAATTTAATTTTAAATACCAAATTTGAAACAATTCCAGTGAATAATGTCGTTTAAATTACCAAAATGCCGACATTGGGGAGGTACCATTATATGGGGCTATATCATACCGTGAGCCTATATGACCCATTTTCAATACCAAAAGTCCTGCAGACATTATCAACTTACTTCATTTTGTTCGGAAGCTAGAGTGATTTAAACAGACGGAAGGACGGACATCGCTAAATCGACATGGAATTTTATGCTGAACAAGAATATATAGAGGGTGAGGTGAAAAAACAAAAACGAACTTCAGACTGTTGTCATTTCTAAGCCTCTGTCCGACAGCAGATAAAATTATTCCAGTGACAACCCATCATATTGTTTACGAGCGTACAAAAGCATTTTGGTGAGAATTTTCCAGAAGGAAATTTATTCGTGATGGAATTCAAGCGTGGTAGTGTGATTTCTTTTTATTTGGCTTGAAAACCATAAGTGGCTATCGTTAGAACACTCCAGCATTTAAATGTGAATGGCTTGCGAGCTGAACATATCGCAATATTCTATTCGGCAAATATTGAAAAATGAGCTCGTGGTAAAGCCATTGAAATTTCAAAATATGTAAAAGAACTTACACCACAACAAGAAAAAAAATATACTCAAAAGAGCTAAAGATTTGCTTCACTTGGCCAAAAGTGATGAACTGCCGAATTTGGTTTTCTCCGATGAAAAAACATTCGTTTGTTGTCCAGCAGTTTGTAAACAAACAAAGTGATCGTATTTACTTGCAAAAGAGGTCAGCTGAAAATTTTTACCTTCGGTTGGCCACCAGAACTCAAGCGCCGGCCATGGTGATGATGTTGGCCTCCATAACAGTCGATGGTCGCTTTTCGCTCGTATTAATCGACCATGGCATTAGAAGAAATGGCCAATATGATCGCGAAAACATTCTGGAAGGTGTATGAAAGCATTGGGCACGCAAACATTTTGGCCACAGACGTTGGACATTCCAACAGGATTCAGCACTATTGCACTCAGCACGCGCCACTCAAGAATGGTTGGACTATTGTGTCTGCAGTAATTTGGAAAGCAAGGTTAGCACTTACAAGATAAAAAGCAATAAGTTCGAACTTTGAATACCCTCCACCATTTCTAACAAATTTGGAAATTTTCAAAAAATAAAGTCCTTAAAAATTCTGTTAAATTTTTAAAAATACCGAATATAGCCGTTATATTGGGGTCTATACGACGTGGACCTACATAGGCCTTGTTTGTCATAAGCCATTACCATATTCAAATTCGAAACAATCATTCTGTCACAGGCTATAGCATCCATTACGAACGTCAAATACGACATCTCAAAAAATTTCGGTGTGTATTGTACCTACCGAATATAAGGAGGTACTGATATATGGGGCCTATACGAATACCTGTACCTGCATAGACAATTTTATGTCACAGACTGTAGTTTCCATTACGAACTCTAAATAAGTAATTTGAAACAATTCCGTTAAATAATGACGCTAAAGTCATCAAAATACCGAATTTTGGGAGGTACCGTTATATGGGGGCTATACGAAGTCGTGGGCCTGCACAGACTATTTTTTGTCATAGGCTGTAGTATACATTTCGAACTTGAAATGCCAAATTTGAAACAATTCCGATGAATAATGTCGCTAAAATCATCAAAATACCGAATATCGGGAGGAATTTATAAATGGGGGCTATATGAAAACGTGGACCTACATGGACCATTTAGGAAATTAACTGCCTACTGGAAAAATAAACACGTGTGCAAAATTTTAGCCTTCTATCTCAATTCGTTTAAAATATAGCGTCATTACAACAGACAGACGGACTGACGGGCAGGCGGACAGACAGACAGACGGACATGGTTTATCGACTTAAAAGTTTGCGCTGATCAAGAATATATATACTTTGTTGGGTCTGACATGAGTATTTCGAGGAGTTACAAACGGAATGACAAAGTTAATATACCCTCCATAGTATGGTGGAGGGTACAAAAAATACCAAAGTGTCGATCACCTCAAGCAAGCGCTACGCCAGAATGTACCAAAATACCGCAGAGCACATTCGGGCAGCGGGTGACGGTTTCATTGGCCGGTTGAAGGCCATAATTCGGTGACCAATTCGAACAAATCTAAACTTATTCTTAAATTTGATGCTATTTCCGACATTTTTTGCTTTCATTCAATAAAATTAAAAAAAAATGTAAAAATTATGGCGTTTAACTTTGTTGCAGTTTTTTATCTCACCCTGTATATATTCTTTGTTGGGTCTAAAATTATTATTTCGATCAGTTACAAACGGAATGACGAACTTAATATACCCTCCATACTATGCATGGTGGAGGGTATAAAACTATTTCCGAGAACAGGAAATGATAGGAATAACGAATTTTGTAAGGACTTTGGGGCTGTAAGATTAGTCTGGTAAAAAAACGAATTGTTCGCTAACAAAGTAAATTTTTTTTGAAAATTTCGCAATACAGAAAGTATTTTATTTTCTTTGTCCAAACTCATTTGTGAACTAATTTTTATACCCTACAACACTATGTGTTGGGGGTATTATAAGTTGGATTGGGCCAAAAATTATGTAACACCTCGAAATATTGATTTCCCACATAGGAAAGTATATATGGATCTTCCTATCTCGCCGAGTTGAGTCGATCTAGCTATGTATGTCCGTCCGTCCGTCTGTCCATGTTAATTTGTAATCACTCTATAGGTCTCAATTATGGCTCGATCTTCACGAAATTTAGAATGGAGCTGGGGATTGGGTCAGAATAGAACCCTATTTCTTTGGAGATGATCCCCAAATGTTTAGGAGTTGAAATGGACCAAATACTGTAAAAATAACGGATTTTGCAGTAGCTATGCAGGTCGCAATTATAGACCAATCGACGCGGAACTTCGCATGTATCTAGAGTTTAGGGCGGGGAAGAAGCCTACCAATTTGGGTGGTCATCGGATAATATTTAAAGGGTAAAATAGACCATATATTTTGTGTTGAAAAAATTCAAAATTTTTCATTAAACCGCGAATATTTTAAATCCCGGCGAAATCGCAAAGCCATGACAAGGTTACTTCTGATCTTTACATTGATGTGCGATATATATGTCTATCAAAGAAGATATGCCTGAAAGATCTCTTATATGTCGAGAACGGCTGAATAGATTTCGTCAGTTCTCATTAATTCAGAATGGCCTCTTGCCAGGAAAGAAAAAACGTCTAAAAAAATCGCAAAAAAATATCTCTCTAAAGATGAAAATATTGATTTTGTAAAATTTTCTCATATTTTTTCAATTTTGTCATATTTTTGGCATATTTTCATTTTGAATTAAACATTTGGTAATATTTCTACAGCTAACAAAACAAAGTAGTTAGGATATCAGGATATCATATACAGATCGCATTTATGGCCCGATCCTTACGAAATTTAGCATGGGGATAAGATGAGGGTCAGAATAGAAGCCTACTCTTTTTGGAGATGATCGCCATACATTTAGGGGTTGAAGTGGACCGAAAAACTGCAAAATTGTCAGCAGGTCATAATTATCGCCCGATCCTCACGCACATTTGAACGGGCGTTACCGGACATTGCAAAAGACAAGCAGTTTTGAATGGCCATCAAAAAATATTCAATGTGTGAAATAGTTTGCCAACTTTTGTATGCAAAATAAGAAAATGTCCATTCCAGTGACTTTTTGGAGAATTCACAAATACTGGAAAGACACACTTCTGACTATTTCGTTAACGCTGATTTCATTGAAGAATATAGTCAAATGTCTGTATCTCATATAGATGCATTTCAGTCAAAAACCAATAATAAATGTTAATCTCCTGCCACTTCTGAGACATTATAGGTATTTGGGAAATATTGGTTCCAGATCTAAGAAGACCATTTAAGTGCAACATCTAAATTGGAAATGAGCAAATTAGTTTAAGTTGCTATTATTCGAAAATTAGAGAACGAAACCTGATGGTTTTCTTTTATTATTTGTCACAATATCTTGTGGAATTCTTTCGAGTATCTCGCCTATATAAACTGTATCGTTTATTATAGTGTTGTAGGGTATTCAACGGTCGGCCCCGCTCGACTGTAGCCTTTGCTTACTTGTTATTTTAAAAGTTGTTTGTCTCAACCTGAAACTTCTTCCTTAAATTCGATTTGTCTGGAAATAATTTTTCGATTTCTGTCTAAAATACTTTGAAACTTTCAAACAAAGTACTTCAATTTCAATTTCTTTTTCATATGACTTTATGTTTTAGTTTTCTTCTTGGTCTCCCAAAAAAATGACTTTAAGCTTTTGATATATAAACACATACATACATAAGCAAATATAAACATTTTCAAGTTTCGTAAAATAGAAATAACATACCCTGATAATTCACTATTTGTCTACCAAACTAAAAAGGAGATAAACAGGTAAAACATAGTTTTAAACAAGTACCAATAGAGATTCGAATATTACACAGCTAGTTTAGCTTATATGTGGGTGTATTTGTTATTGGCAAATATTTGTGTTTCCAACATGTAATGAGCAGATAGACAGACAGACAGCCTTCATATTGGGTTGCGGCCAACTGTGACAGAGGTAAACTCCTGCAGAAGTTGACATGGAATTTTTTGGTTGATGTTGTCAATAAAGGATTTTCAATGATGATATAGCTGAGAGAGAGAGGGTGCTTATTAAGTTTGTCATTTTGTTAGAAGCTCCTTGAAATATTTCATTTCAAATCCATGAATTATATACCATCTTCTTAGGAGTAAAAAATTTAATCTGCACATTCGTCTATCTCGCCTTCCATTTCTTAAACAAAATCTCCCAAACAATTCTCTGCTTTCCACTTCCATTGGAATGACATGGAACCCAAAAAATTTAATCAATAATTCACATTACACTCTCCATTTTCTGTGGCCGTAATCAAAGAAACACTCTCAATTAAATTTCATGCCACTCAATGTGGTTGGCGTTGTTTGTGGTCCGTCAGCTTTGACAAAGTCCTTAAGCATTAACAAGTAAAAAAGCAGTAAGTTCGGCCGGGCCGAACTTTTAATACCCTCCACTATTTGGAACGGATAAGAAAAAAAAAAATAAAATCCATTAAAAATTCTTTTAAAATCTTTCAAATATCTAATATAGGAAAGTGCCGATATATGGAGATATACGATATTGTGGACCTATAAAGACAATTCCGTTTCAGGGGTAAAGTGCTCACAAAGAACTCCGTGTGTGGATTTTCAGACAATACGATTGGAAAATGTGGCTAAAATCATCAAAATTCCGAAAACCGCGGGGTACCATTATATGGGAGCTATACGTTATCGTTAACCTATATAGATAACTCTCTCAGGGGGTAGTGTACTCACAAGGAACTCCTTGTGTGGATTTTCAGACAATTCCATTGAAAAGTGTGGCTAACATTATCAAAATACCGAATATCGGGGGGTACAGTTATATGGGGGATATACGTTATCGTTAACCTATATAGATAACTCTCTCAGGGGGTAATGTACTCACAAGGAACTCCTTGTGTGGATTTTCAGACATTTCCATTGAAAAATGTGGCTAAAATCATCAAAATACCGAATATCGGGGGTACCGTTATATGGGGGCTATACGATATCGTGGACCTATATAGATAATTGTCTGCCGAGGTATAAAGTACTCACAAGGAACTTCTTGTGTGGATTTTCAGACAATACCGTTGAAAAATGTAGGTAAAATCATCCAAATACCGAATATCGGTTGGTACAGTTATATGGGGGCTATACGATATCGTAGACCGATATAGCCCATCTTCGAACTTGACCCGCCTGCAGACAAAAGAGAGATCTGTGCAAAATTTTAGCTTCCTATCTTAATTCGTTTAGACTGTAGCGTGATTACAACAGACGGACGGACGGACGGACAGGGCTAAATCGTCTTCGAATTTTATGCTTATCAAGAATATATATACTTTGTTGGGTCTAAAATGATTATTTCGATGAGTTACAAACGGAATGACGAACTTAATATACCCTCCATACTATGTATGGTGGAGGGTATAACATCGAAAAGGCCACAGAGGAAATGAAATTATGTTCTGTTAGTATATTTTCATTTTTACAGTCAGTTGGCAAGACCGGAAGCCAAATGTCAAGAGACGATGACAAAAACGGTCATCACAAATGCAAATCACGTGTGTGTGCGACAAAGAGACTCTTTTAATGGAATTCGGCGCAATTTCCTTTTTTTTTTTTTTTTTTTTTTTTTTTGAATTGCGATAGAAGGAAATTTTGTAGAAAAAGAAAAAGGCCTGTGAAATACCATTACAATAATATTATATCCGTGAAAAAATAAAAAATTTACATTTCAAAGAATTTTCTGGGATTTAAAAGGAAATTTTTCTCTCACTTTGTGTTGGCAATCTATTGAGACGGGGAATTTATTTTTTATTGTTTGATGTTTCTTTTTTCGGTTGTATGTTACAATTGTAATTTGTTCGGCCATATTTTATTATGGTCTTAAATGTATTTGATATATTCCCAAACAAATGTATTCTTTGTGAGAACAATGCATTAGGCTCGTACCATTGAAAATCGATTTTTTATAGAAAAACTTTGCACTCAATTTTCTCGGAGACATCTTGGTATGCATTTCCAGGAAAGAAATTTCTCGAAATGGATAGATGCTGGATATACAAAAAATGCCAACACTAGACAACAAGATATTATTGATAGAAGAACAGTAAAAAGTGTTTTCTCCATAGAATTCATAGCAAACACATTTTTTTTAAATCTGCAAAAGACCTATAAAAGGGTTTCTTTCGGTGGACATATAAAGACTTTCTATCAATAAAAATGTTGAAAGTGGGCCTCTAACCATAGAGGTCTTCCTTTCAGAGAGTAGATCTTATACCAAGAGAAGAGCTGATTATTCTGTATTCAGACAACCGGAAAATGGTTTTCTATCTGTTGAAGACATGTAAAGGTTATTCTTTTCGTAGAGGACTTACAACGGAATTTGTTTCTAAAAAACAACAATAAACGACGTTTTTATACCCTACAACACTATGTGTTGGGAGTATTATAAGTTTGATTGGGCCAAAAATTATGTAACACCTCGAAATATTTGTTTCCCACATAGGAAAGTATATATGGATCTTCCGATCTCGCCGAGCTGAGTCGATCTAGCTATGTATGTCCGTCCGTCTGTCCATGTTAATTTGTAATCACTCTGCAGGTCGCAATTATGGCCCGATTCTCACGAAATTGAAAATGTAGGTGTGATTGGGGCCAGAATAGAACCCTATTTCTTTTGGAGATGATCGCATAATATTTAAGGATTGAAATGGACCAAAAACTGAAAAATTTAATGATTTTGCAGTTGCTCTACAGGTTGCAATTATGGACCAATCGACGCGGAATTTAGCATGGGGCTAAAGATTAGGGCTGGGCAGAAGACTTCCAATTTTGGTGGTCATCGGGTAATATTAAGTGGGTGAATAGACCATAACAGTTGTGTTAAATAAAAGTAAAATTTTCCACTAAACTACGAATATTTTTAATCCCGGCGAAATCGCAAATAGACGGACAAGTCAATTCTGACCGTAACGTAGATGCCGATAGTATATACATCGGATATATATAGCGGAATGTATATATACAAAGGAAGGGAATGTTAACCAGAATGTTTATATCTTAAGAATGGCTGGACCGATTGTGACAAATGTTGTCAATTCAGAATGCCCTCTTGGCATAAAACTCTAAAATCTAAAAAAATCGGATAAAAAGATGCTAATAATGATGTTAATATGGATTTTGTATTATTTTGTGAAATATTTTTATTTTTTTTTTCATATTTTTTAACGCATGCGATTTTTTTCAATTTGACTTATAATATAAGGTATACATTTTGTATTATTTTTTTTCACCTTACAGCACAGGTTGGGGATATTATATACGTATTGCAATTATCGTCCGATCCTCACGAAAATTTTCACAAATGTAGGGTTACGCTCAGAAGGGCTAGGCCCATTGTTTTCAAAGATGTCCGCAATATATTAGAGGTTGAAATGGAACAACAACTAAACATTTTCCTGATTTTGCAGCCGTTATAAAGGTCACAAATAGAAACCAAAGGACACGAAGTCTCGCACGAAGTTAGAGTTTAGGACAGCGAGTAGAATGGACCACTACTTTTGTGTGAAAAAATACCAACATTACTTACAGGCGATATCCGAAATACACAAAAGACGAACTTCTGACTTTTTTATGCTGATTTCGTTGATGAATATAGCCCAATATCGTAGACAAGCTAATCATATAGTTGAGTCTTAATTTGGAGATACAGAGGGCCTCTTCCTTTTAGAGATGATCACAAAATATGTAGAGGTTCAAATGAACCAAAAACAGCACAAAATTTCTGCTATTTATAAGAGTCCTGCAGAAGGACGACGTGTGAATGGTAGATATTCATAACATGTAAGCAATGTATATAGTAGGACATAGCCAAAAATTTGATATGTTACAACACTGCAATTTAGACTCCGCTGTATATCCGATATTTGGCTATATTCGTCAACGAAATCATTATCGATGTAAAGGTCAGAGGTGCGACTACCCCGACGAATATTGGTAGGATTCTGCTTAACCCTAAACTCTAGCCCCATTCTAAATTCCTAACCGATTGGTTTGTAATTGTGACGTCTTGAGAAACAGAACTGAAAAATCAAAAAAAATATCTTTTTTTTTTTTGGTGCTCTGCAGTATTTTCTCCCATTCCCGGCGACAACAAAAATTTGCTTTAATTGCTATTTTGAAGTGTTAACATTCATGTTTGGATAATAAAAACCAGTAAGGAAAAGCCAAAAGTCGGGCGGGGCTGACTATATGATATCCTACACCACTATGCATATTTAGTAGAGCTCCCGTAACAAAGGAATTTATTTGAAGTAGTTCATACCACCTATCAACATTTGTCTTTAGAGCAGTTACAGATTGGTTTCAAAGGGAACAAATATTTAGAACGCATATCCAATTCTGAATCGATTTTTACTAAATTTGACAGAGACATTTTAATCTTTAATACAAAATAACATTGCTATAGAGTGCTTGATATTACTTCGAGAAGGATTATATTAAAATAAGTTAAAAGAGCTGTAAGTTCGGCTGGACCGGACTTTGAATACCATCCACCATTTGGAACGAATTCGGCAATTTTCAAACAAATAAAATCCGTTAAAAATTATGTTAATATCTTAAAAATGCCGAATGTTGGCGTATATAGGGTCTATACGACGACATGCACCTACATAGGCAACTTTTGTCATAAGCTATTACAATATTCAAACGCGTCTGTTTATAATGTAGCTTAAATCATCAAAGTACCGACTATCGGGGTACCGTTATGTGGGGGCTATGCGAAGACGTGGACCCACATGACCCATTTTCTGTCCTATGCTGTAGTATCTTTTACGAACTTCAAATACCAAATTTGAACCAATTCCGGTAAATAATGTCGCTAAAATCATCAAAATACCGAATATCGGGAGGTACCGGTATGGGGGCTATACGAAGACGTAGACCTGCACAGACAATTTTCTGTCATAGGCTGTAGTATTCATTACGAACTTCAAATACTACATTTTAAGTAGTTCCGGTAAATAATGTCGCTGAAATCATCAAAATACCGAATATCGGGGGATACCGTTATATAGTTGCTATACGAAGACGTGCACCTATATGTCCCATTTTCTGTCTTAGGCTGTAGTATCCATTACGAACTTTAAATACCAATTTTGAAACAAGTCCGGTAAATAATGTCGCTAAAATCATCAAAATACCGCATATCGAGAGGTACCGTTATATGGGGCCAATACGAAGACGTGGACCTACATGGCCTATTTTCAATACCAAAAGTCTTGCAGACATAGTACAGATTTGAGTAAATTTTTATCAAATTCCTTCATTTCGTTCGGTAGCTAGAGTGATTTCCACAGACGGACAGACGGATGGACATTGCTAATCGACATAGAATTTTATGCTGATCAAGAATAAATATACTTTGTGGGGTCTAAAATGTATATTTCGAGGTATTACAAACGGAATGACAAACTTAATATATCCTCCAAACTATGGTGGAGATTATAAAAAACTAGTAAAAAAAAAAACATTAAGTTCGGCCGGGCCAAACTTTTAATACCCTCCACCTTAGGGTAAAAGAAACATTAGAAGAAATTTATGACCAACAAATACAAATTTTCAGACAAATCCGTGAAAAAATTTTTGCAAAAATCAACAAATTACCGAATATCGGGAGGTACCGTTATATGGGGGTTAATATACCCTCCTTTCCAAGGTGGAGGGTATAAAAATATATCGGAGCCGAGTTGCACAAAATGGAAACGTACTTCCCGATATTCACTCCATTTGGGCTAATATTAGCCATTATTTGCACAATAAACCCGAAATCGAATTAAGGATATATATTTAACAAATTTTATGTACTTGCTTCTAGACTGCATTCGGTCAGATGTACCAAAATTTAGGACATTAGGACTTCTATTGGTCATTTGGTGCACAATTAACCCGAAATCGGTTGAAGATATATGTGAGTTATATCTAAATCTGATCCGAATATCACCAATTGCAATATGACTTGTCTTTGAAACAAACAAACATTGCTTGGAAAATTTCATCTCGGGGATAATAAATGCGACCTGCCTTTTTCAGAAGAATACATGGACGGACGAAGGGACGGACGAATGGACATAAATCGACTCAGAAAGTGATTCTATGACTATCCTCAGAAATAACTATGGGTCTATCTCGCTTCCTTCTCCCTGTCACAAACAAGTCCACAAAGACATAATACCCTTACTACTATGTGGTGTAGGGTATAACAAGGTTTACAATCGTCAAAAAATTTAATTTTGCCCAAATATTTTCTCACCTTATCCCACTGATCAGCAATATATTACAAAATTACATACAGAATATATCATACATTTTAAATTAAAGAACATTCAACTAAAATGTTAAACTAAACCTCAATATTTTTCTCACTGTTGTCATTAATCCAGACTTAAGAACTTAAATCTTCTCATAAAAATTAGCAATCCTTATTAATTTGTTTAATCCTCCATTTCCATATTTTAATCTTCCTCTTATATACTAATGTAATTTGTGGTATCCATGGGTAAAAAAATATTAATACCATTTCCGCAAAACACAAACACACACACACACATGCGCCGACTAGAAGACCACAATACAACGAATGACAAAATGAGACAATGTCTATTAACACTCCACTACACAAATATCTGCATTGAGAAAAGCAGAAAGAAACAAAAAAGTCAGCAGACAGAAGAAGCTGTCAATTACAACAATAACAACAACAACGACCACAGGAAGAAGAGGCGACAGATTCAATATAAAGAAAACAACAATTACACCATTATACCAAAAACAACAAACACATCATTGTTACAACAACAAAGTCATAACAAGAAAAACAATAACATTCATTCATTCATTCAACAGTCGCAAGGAGTAAAAATTCGAGGAGCATGTTTATATTTATGTGTGTTAGTATGGGAGGGGTTTTGGGTTGGGGTGTATGCTTGGTCGTTTCTCTCATAGAACACCCATATTATTTAATTTTATTCCATTTGCTTTCGTTTTGTGCTCATATTCTCTATAAAACAAACACACACGTTGTTCCTATTTTATGGAAGCTGATAACAGTGTTGCCGTGTTTGTGGACATTTCGGCGACACAATCGTAACAATTTTCAGATTTTTGGGCAAATGAGTTTTATGTGGAGGTCAGTGATTGGCAAAGTAATTTGTTCTAAGAAGAAACACGATTGGATGCAAAACTCAAAACACGAAATTGATTATATGAAAACCGATCACTTTTGACGGTTGTTATATCAGTTATAAACATCTCTATTTATACCCTACACCACATAGTGGTAAGGGTATTATGTCTTTGTGCATTTGTTTGTAACATGGAGAAGGAAACGAGATAGACCCATAGTTACTTTTGAGAACCTTCATAGAATCACTTTCTGAGTCGATTTATGCATGTCAGTCCGTCCGTCCGTCCGTCTGTCCATGTATTCTTGTGAACAAAATGCAGGTCGCATTTATTATCCGATTGAGATGAAATTTTCCAAACAATATTTTTTGGCCCAAGGACGAACCCTATTGAAATTGGTGAGAATCGGATCAAATTTAGATATAGCTCCCATATATATCTTCATCAGATTTCGGGTTAAATGTGCTCCAAATATCCACTATCAGTCCAAATTACCTGAATTTTGGCACACCCAACCGAGATCGGCCTAGAAGCAAGTATATCAAATTTGAAGAAAATCGGTTCAGATATAGCTATAGCTCCCATATATATCTTTCATCCGATTTGATCTTTAAGTCCCTCACATTCCTACTATGCACTCCACAACCGTGATATTTGGTACCAGGTATTAGATGGAGCACAAAAATAGCTGTTTTAAATTTTATCGAAATCGGTTCAGATTTGGATATAGCTCCCATATATATCTTCATCCGATTTCGGGTTAATTGACCACCAAATGGCCAATATCAGCCCAAATGGCCCGAATTTTGGCACATGTGACCGAGATTAGCCTTAAAGCAAATACAATAAATTTGGAGAAAATCGGTTCAGAAACAGCTATAGCTCCCATATATATCTTCATCCGATTTCGGGTTAAATGTGCACCAATTGTCCACTATCAGTCCAAATTACCTGAATTTTGGCACACCCAACCGAGTTCGGCCTAGAAGCAAGTATATCAAATTTGGAGAAAATCGGTTCAGATATAGCTATAGCTCCCATATATATCTTTCATCCGATTTGGTGTTTAAGCCTCTCACATTCGTAATATGAACTCCACAAGAATGATATTTGGTACCAGATATAAGATACAGCCCAGAAATAGCTGTTTGTAATTTTATCGAAATCGGTTCAGATTTGGATATAGCTCCCATATATATCTTCATCCGATTTCGGGTTAATTGTGCACCAAATGGCCAATATAAGTCCAAATGGACTGAATTTTAGTACATCGGACCAAATTCAGCCTAGAAGCAAGTATATAAAATTTAGTGAAAATCGGTTCAGATATAGATATAGCAACTATATATATGTTTCTTCCGATTTAGAGTTTTAGTCCCATACATTCGTAATATTCACTCTACAACCGTGATATTTGGTACCAGGTATTAGATGGAGCACAGGAATAGCTGTTTTAAATTTTATCGAAATCGGTTCAGATTTGGATATAGCTCTCATATATATCTTCATCCGATTTCGGGTTAAATGTGCACTAAATTTTCAATATCAGCCCAAATCATCAGTCTAGAAGCTAATACGTAAAATTTGGAGAAACCCGGTTCAGAGATAGCTATAGTTCGTAAAATGCACGATAGAATTAGATGGATTTTGATTTTGTACCAAATATCTCATAGAGCTCTGAAATGCCCTGTATAAACCTTTTTACGAGAGCTCTACTAAATATGCATAGTGGTGTAGGGTATCATATAGTCGGCCCCGCCCGACTTTTGAGCTTTCCTTACTGGTTTTTATTTAAAAGTAGAATCAGAATTTTGATATTTTGTATCAGTTATGTCAAATTGCCAACAATTCTGATGAACAATGCCAGATAGCGGGAGGTGCCATTATATTTTCATTATGGGGTCTAATAGGCATATAGGTCAAAATTGGGACATCGTTCAAAATTTAAACAGACTTGGTTCCGCTCCGGAAATAGAAAATATTGAATCATTCATTCCTATACCTCCCCTGCAAGAAGTTACCACTTTAATTTATAACAACTCCCCTAAAATCGGAAACCAATGACCAATTTTCTTTGCATTTGTTATCTTATTAAAGCCCCCATATAGTGGTACCTCCCGATATTCGGTATTATTTATTATATATATTTATTGGTCATAATGGGTTCTGCCTGCGGTGGCGAAATATTGTATGTATGGGTCCACGCTTTGGTATAGACCCCATATAACGGTACCTCCATATATTCGGTATTTTGACGATTTTTTGAATTTGTCTAAAAATTGGTATTTGTGTACCCTATTGGGTTGCTATTGGTACCTCCCGATATTTTGATGATTTTTCGGACATTTTCGCACGAATATGTCTGAAAATTGGTAGTTGTGGGTCACAATGGGTTCTAATGTTTCCTTTACCCTAACGTGGAGGGTATTAAAACTTTGGCCCGGCCGAACTTAATGTTTTTTATACCCTCCACCATAGTATTGAGGACTTTTGGTATTGAAAATGGGTCATGTAGGTCCACGTCTTCGTATAGTCCCCATATATAAATTCCTCCCGATATTCGGTATTTTAATGATTTTAGCGACATTATTTACCGGAATTATTTTATATTTGGTATTTAAAGTTCGTAATAGATACTTCAGAATATGACAGAAAATAGTCTGTGCAGGTCCACGTCTTCGTATAGCGACATTAGTTATCGAAACTATTTCAAAATTGGTATTTGGATTTCATAATGAATACTACAGCCTATGACAGAAAATTGTCTGTGCAGGTCCACGTCTTCGTATAGACCCCATATAACGGAACCCCCAATATTCGGTATTTTGATGATTTAAGGGACATTATTTACCGGAATTGTTTCAATTTTGGTATTTGAAGTTCGTAATGGATACTTCATCCTAAGACAGAAAATGAGCCATGTAGGCCCACGTCTTCCTATAGTCCCCATATAACGGTACCTCCCGATATTGGATATTTTGATAATTTTAGAGACGTTATTTAGCGGAACTATTTCAAATTTAGTGTTTGAAATTCGTTATGAATACTTCAGCCTATGACAGAAAATTTTCTGTGCAGGGTGCATGTCTTCGTATAGCCACCATATAAGGGTACCCCCCGATATTCGGTATTTTCATGATTTTAGCGACATGATTTACCGGAACTATTTCAAATTTGATATTTAGATGTCATAATGAACACTACAGCCTATGACAGAAAATTGTCTGTGGAGGTCCACGTCTTCGTATAGCCCCCATATAATGGTACGCCCGATATTCGATATTTTGATGATCTTTTTCAAATTTGGTATTTAGATGTCATAATGAACACTACAGCATATGACAGAAAATTGTCTGGGCAGGTCGATTTATAACCCCCATGGTACCTCCCTATATTCGGTATCTTGATGCTTTTAGCTACATTATAAAGAGATATTTTTTCAAGCTTCGCATTTGAATATTGCAATAGCTTGTGACAAGAGTTGCCTATGCAGGTTCAAGTCGTCTTATAGACCATAATATACGGCTACATTCGGTATTTATAAGATTATAAATGTTTACCAAATGGTGGAGGGTATTCAAAGTAAGGCCCAGACGAACTTACAGCTTTTTTACTTGTTTTTACTTGTTAATACCAAACATCCTAAAAACAATGCTAATTGTTGTGCCAAATTCTGAAGCTTTACGCCAAATAATTTGGCTGCATCGTGATTTCAACAGAAAGTCAGATAGAGGGACAAACAATCGGACATCGTTAAATTGACTTCGAATTTTATGTTGATCATGATGGGGTCTACGACCAGTATGTATGGATGTTACAAACGGAATAACAAAGTTAATTTACACTTCTTATCTAGGTACGACTGACAATAAGTACTATATTTTCTTTTGTAGATATAATCGTAGATACGATCGTCTTCTGGAAAGCTTGTCTTAAATTTTAATGATTTTTATTCCCACATTTCAATTCTAGTCTTGTGAACAAACTAATGAATTAAATGGCAACATTGTTTGGAAGACCCCAAAAGCATGCTAAGTTTTATTCTCTTTTCTTTGTTTGAAGCTCAAATTGCTCTCTCTCTCTCTCTCTCTCTTTCTCAATCTTGCATCTTCATTTGATTACACGTTGTTGGCTGGATCCTGTGTGACTCATATGTGTATTGGTGGGTTGGTAATGTTTGTTGCTCCAATGGAAGTATGAATGGGTGGCCCATATACATATGTGTGTGTGTTGTGGCTCCCCAAACAATGACAAAAACAACAATAACAAACCAACATACCAAAACATTCTGCAAGCCTACTCTGTTGTGACTAATGTCGTGTGTGTATGTAAGTCGGTAGATGGGTCTGTGTGTACGCGGTGTATGTTTATATTTTGCCAACAACAACAACACAAGTGCGTGATTTGCTCCTTTCCCATGTAAAGTGGTTGTGCTGTTGTTTTTGTTTTTGTTTTCATTTCATTTTTTCTATTTTATTTTTCCGTTTCTTTTTATATATTTTTTTCTGGCCTATAAATTTATCCCTTTTTTCTTTATTCCATTTACATACATTTATGTGTTGTTGTGAGCTGCTTCTGCTACTGCTAAGGCTGTGACTGCTTCCGCTATGGATTTGGGTAATTTAATGATTCCTTTTGAAATGGAATTTAAAATATTTTTGGAGATGTCATTTATGACTTGGCATTATTCACAATTGAGTTGCAGCTTTTTTTATTTATTTATTTTTTTTTAAGGAATCGACGTTTTCACTTTGTTCCAGGAGCTCATATTTTTTTCAATTTTTATTTAATTTTCCTTGTTATTTTTTACATTAAATTTCTAGATTTTTAGAATTATTTTGTTTTTTTTTTTTTCACTTCCCTTCACACTACAAGTTATATTCACTGGACCGTCCGCGTTATATCCACATTCCGCTGTGGCAATTTACGTCGTTTCGCGCTTTGTATTCCGTTCGTATGGAGAGTAGGCACGCAACTGATTTCTTCTGGTGTGGATGTGAAAAAGCTTTCCGTTGTTAGACCTCTGCGTTTGTGTGTTGCTCTTGTGACATTTGCTGTTGTTATTATTTTTTGCTGGTTTTCCTGACCCGGGTAGCAAAGTAAGAGAATGAGAGAGCGCGCGCAAATAGAGCTTTTAGGAGTTAGTGTTGTGTTCAAGTGACTGTTGCATTAGGGATATAAAAGGATACGGATATTCGTTAAGGTTAGGACTATATATTTTGATGAAGGGTATTGGCGAATTCGAACTGAAAAAAAAAATTGTATTATTACTAAACAATAAGTCTGCAGTTTTCAATGGGGATGTTTATACCGCCACCATAATATGTAGGGTATATTAAGTTTGTCATTCCATTTGTAACACCTCGAAATTCACATTTAAGCCCCCATAAAGTATAAATATTCTTGATCAGCATCAAATTTTATGCCGATTTAGCGATATCCGTCCGTATGTCCGTCTGTGGAAATCACTCTAGCTTATGGACGAATTGAAGTAGATTGATAAATTTTACTCAAATGTATATAATGTTTGCATGACTTTTGGTATTGAAAATGGGCCATTAGGTCCACGTTTTGGTTTAGCCCTTATATAACGGAACCTCCCGATATTCGGTATTTTGATGATTTTAGCGACATTATTCACCGGAATTGTTTCAAATTTGGTATTTGAAGTTCGTAATGGATGCTGTAGCCTAAGACAGAAAATTGTGTGTGCATATCCACGTCTTCGTATAGCCCCCTTATAACGATACCTCTCCATATTCTGTATTTTGATCGTTTTAGCGACATTATTCACCGGAATTATTTTAAATTTGGCATTTCAAGTTCGAAATGGTAGCTACAACCTATGACCGAGGACTGTCTGTGCAGGTCCACGCCTTCGTACAGCTCCCATATAACGGTACCTCCCGATATTCGGTATTTTGATGATTTTAGCGACATTATTCACCGGTTTTGTTTTAAATTTGGTATTTGAATTCGCAATGGATACTACAGTCTATGACAGAACATTATATGTGCAGGTCCACGTCTTCGTATAGCCCCCATATTACGGTACCTTCCGATATTCGGCATTTTAATGATTTTGTCGTTATTGTTATTCATCGGAATTGTTTAAAAATTTGGTATTTGAAGTTCGTGATGGATATCGTCCATGTCGTCGTATAGACCCTAATATAACGGATATTTCGACATTTTTAAGACTTTAACAGAATTTTTAACGGATTTTATTGTTTTTGAAAATTGACAAATTCGATCCAAATGGTGGAGGGTATTCAACGTTCGGCCCGGCCGAACTTACAGTTTTTTTTTTGTTTTAAATCCGAGTCAAAAGGGCATCAATTTATTTATTTGGATATTCGTACTAAGAGGGTACGAAACGTACTAAAAATGGAAATTTTGGTGTTGGACGAACGGAATGTGTGACCTGTACTGAATGGTACTAAATTTGGAATAATTTGGTTTAATGTGAGCGGATGAAGCAGAAAATTTTGAAGTTATGTATTGGGGTTCCTGTTTGTGGTAGATTTCTGATAAAAAGGTGGTATTGAAAGTGTGTACTATAATTGTAAGAAAAGTACTTAATAGTACTATATTTAGTACAATTTTGGTATTGAGTGAACAGATAGTCCTTGAAATCTGAAATTTGGTATTGTTATCGCAGTTCATGTTCATGTGCCTGGAAACGTGGAGGTAGTGTCGGAAATTTGTACAATTATTGTACAAAAAGTACTACATGTTATTATGTAGTGTATTGGGTGAAGGGATAGATAATTGTACGAAAAATACTAAATAGTGGTTTTGGAAATTTGTACCATAATTGTAAGAAAAGTACTAAATAGTATCAAATTTTGATATTGGGTTAAGAAACAGAGCTGGAATCCCGAAAATTGATATTGAGGTCTCTGTTGGTATCCGATATTAATATATGACGGTGCTTTTTATGTTGTGTACAATATTTGTACTAAATTTGGTATTGGGCAAAGGAACATAGCTGTTGGTGTCCGTAGTTTAGATATGGAAGTGGTTTTGGAAATGTGTGCTATAATTGTTCGATCTGTATGAGAGATATAAGTTTTGCAAACCGTGAAGCTTTGTTGGAGTGGTAAAAGAACGGGTAGGCCGATGTCTGCCCTTTTCACACCAGAACTTGCGTTAGTAAAAATATTGAGATACACTAAATTTGAAAAGAATCTGATTCTCATTTCGCATTTAATGAGAGTGATAATTATTCTAACTTTTGACCCGTTGTGCGGGAGATACCAGAAGAAGTAGTCAGACATATTTCATCTTCGCACCTGGTTTTGTGTTCATAGAAATATTGGGATATATGAAATTTGTAGAAAATCTGATGCTTATTTTTGCATTTTTTAAAATTTAGGAGAGAGGTACCAGAAGGAGTGGATTGATATAGTGTATCTTCACAGCAGATCTTATATTAGTAGAAATAATGGGATGTGTGAAATATGAAGAGAACTGGATGCTCATTTCGGATTATATAATCGTTTTGCTTATTCAAAACTGGACCCTTTTTTGGGGGAGTTACCAGAAAGAATGGTCCGATCTCTACCATTTTTCTAATAGATATTCTGTAGATAGAAATATTGGGATGTGGCAAGTCTGAATGGAATCGGATGTTAATTTCACGTTTTACGAGCTTCAGGGATATTCACAAATTTGAGCCTTTGTGTGGGAGGTACTGAAATGAGTGGAACGATATATTCCATCTTCAAACCAGACCTTGTGGTGTGTGTAATTTTAAGGCAAGCGTGCTCTTACATCACATTTTATAAGAGTTATAATTAGTCAATATTTGGACCCTTTGTGGGGGAGGTACTTGATGGAGTGGCCCGATATTGTCAGTTTTCACACCTAAGCTATCACTGATGCAAATATTAGGATTTCCAAAGTTGGAGTAAAATTGGATTATCCTTTCTCTTTTTGTGCAGTAAACTATTTTATTTTTTGTTTATTATTTTTTTTTGTTTTTTTTTTTTTTTAAATTTCGACCTTCTGTGGGGGAGGTACCAGGTGAACCTATATTGCCTATCTCTGAAATCGATCTAACTTTGATAACATTATTACGATGTACAAAGTTTGGATACAATAGGATACTCCTTTCGAGAGATATCGTGCGCACCAGGCAGACGAAGGGACTGACGGACATCGCTAGATCGACTGCAAAAATCCTGAAACGGACTTGGTTTAAGGAGACCTAGGGTCTAAAATGGTTATTTCGATGAGGCGCATTTTGGCCGTATCAAATGGTATTTAAGAATAATCATATGTATTAAGTCCAACTTATATTTTCGCTCCAAACAACAATTTCATATATTCCCTATTTATGTAAATTTCAATTGTCGGGTACATAGGGTCACCAAGAGGCCGCTAAATAGAGCAACTGAAAACAATCAGATGAACTCAACACAATTTACATTGATAATCTACAAATTGCCCGAATGTCATGATGTCATAATTACCAAGCATCATCTTCCATAGATACTGGAGAATTTTAAATAAGCTTTTGCCACACACATACACACACACAACACGCGAGACACATTAGGTGAGACAATACAATATGTTTGTTCCAAAATACAAAACACTAATTAAAACAATTATTTATTACTTTGCAAACAAAAACTAGAAATGAGAGCGAAACAAGCTCATTCGAACGCATTTACCGGCTGACTGGCCATAGGTATGACATTGTCTGAGATTAAGAATCGATAGTGATTCTGAAATGAATATTATTTTAAATGTGAATAGCAAAGAAAAATGAAAACAAAAAGTAAACAAACATCTATGACGTCATAGAATTTGAATATTTTAACAACAAAAACAAAGAAGAAAAAAAAAACATCACAACTTTCATGACTTATTGGATGATGATTTGTTGCGGACTGAGTCGAGGGGTGAACTGTTTCTTGTTATTCGTGCGTTGTAATTATATACTCGGGATGTCTTTCAACGTATTTAATTGAAAGCAACAAAAAATTAACATTGAATCAATTAATTTATAAGCTATTTATTTGTAGATAATTAATATGAAAATAGTACGACGAATGAGATTTGTGTGGGGGTAATAGAGTAAATATGATTGTACGTTTTCGTTGTAGGACATTTGAAAAATCCAGTCGAATTAAATTGTCAATTCCATTGAATATATCTCAAATAAAATTTCCTTAAAAAAACGAAGAAATACCTTACTTTTTTATATTTCATGCCCTAAAAATTCTTGAGAAATTTTAAAACAAACTGGTAAGAAAGATGTAGCTTCGGCCGGGCCGAGCTTTGAATACCCTCCACCATTTGGAACGAATTTGACAATTTTCAAAAAAAAAAAAATAAATAAATAAATAAATATATAAAATCCGTTAAAAATTCAGTTAAATTTTTAAAAAATACCAAATGTAGCCGTCATCTTAGGGTCTGAACGACGATGTGGGCCTGCATAGGCAGCTTTTGCCATAAGCCATTACAATATTCAAATAGGAACTTGAAAAAACTCAGTGAATAATACAGCTTAAAACATCAATATAGGGAGGTACTAATATATGGGGGCTATACCAAAATGTGGACCTGCACAGACAATTTTCTGCCTTAGGCATCAGTATCCATTACGAACTCCAAATACAAAATGTGAAAAGTTTCCAGTAAAAAAATGTCGCTAAAATCATCAAAATACCGCATATGGGGGGTACTGTTATACAGGGTTGCCCATATTCGACGGACCCATGTTTTTTTCGGCCATTTCGATGACTCTTTGGGCCCATTCCAAACGACGAGGCTTGTCCGCAGGGAACAAAAGCAAATCAATGCGAATAATCCGTTGTAAAGTGGACCGAGCCATGCCCAACTGCTGAGAAAGGCGTTTTTGGGATGTTCTTGGGGACGTCTCAACACTGGCTCGTACGGCAGCGATATTCTCGGCCGATCGCCTTGGTCGACTTTTATATGGCCTCTTCGGATTAGAAAGAGCCTTACTAGTCGAAATTTTTTCGTATAAACGCTTAATGGTGTTCTTAGAAGGCGCACTTCTCACATTTATTTATGTTTTAAAAGCACGTTGAGTTTTCACAATTGACTTCTTCTGTTGAATGTTAATTTCAACTATTTCAGAGCGCTCGCGTGGCGTGTATTGGTTCATGGTAAAAGTCTGCTTGGACTGACGCTTCAAACGCGGTACGTCATTAAGCGATGTGACATCTCTGTCAAAAGTTATGGCGTTGCCAGATGGGTCCGTCGAATATGGGCAACCCTGTATGGGGGCTATACAAAGACGTGGACCTGCACAGGCAATCTCCTCTCATAAGCTGTAGCATCCATTACGAACATCAAATAGCAAATTTGAAACAATTCCGGTGAATAATGTCGCTAAAATCCTCAAAATACGGAATATCGGGAGGTACCGTTACACGAAGGCTATACGAAGATGTGGACCTGCACAGACAATTTTCTGTCATAGGCTGTAAAATTCATTACGAACATCAAATACCAAATTAGAAAGAATCCCGGTGAATAATGTCGCTAACATCATCAAAATACCGAAAAAAGGAAGGTTCTATTATATGAGGGGAAATACCAAAATGTGGACTTACATAGTCCATTTTCAAAGTCCTGCAGAAATAATATACATTTGAGTAAAATTTTATCAATCTACTTCAATTCGTTCGGAAGCTAGAGTGATTTTCACAGACGAATAGACGGACAGAGGAACGGACATAGTTAAATCGACATAGAATTTTATGCTGATAAAGAATATATATATTTTGTGGGGTCTAAAATGTATATTTTGAGGTGTTAGAAACCAAATGACAAACTTAATATACCCTCCATACTATGGTGAAGGGTATAAAAACAGCAACAAAGTCAAACGCCATAATTTTCACATTTTTTAAGTTTTATTGAATAAAAACAAAAAATGTCGGAATTACATAAAATTTTAGAATAAGCTTAGATTTGTTCGAATTGGTCACCTTATGGCCTTCAAACGGCCATGCAATCGTCAAACGCTGCCCGAATATGGCTCTGCTGTATTTTTGGTCCATTTCCCGGCGTAGCTCTTGCTTGAAGTGTTCGACACTTTAGTATTCTTTAGTGACAACCTTGCTTTCCAAAATACTCCAGACACAATAGTCCAACGGATTGATATCCGGAAATTTTGGTGGCCATTGTGTGCTGGAAATGAAGCGGAGAACCTCATTTTGTAACCATTCTTGTGTGGCGTGTGCTGAGTGCGATGGTGCTGAGTCATGTTGGAATGTCCAAGGTCTGCGGCCAAAATGTTTGTGTGCCCAAGACTTTAATACACCATCCAAAATATTTTTGCGATATTATTCGGCATTTATTGTGATGCCACGGTGGATTAATACGAGCGGAGAGCGACCATCGGCTGTTATGGCGGCCCATATCATCACCATGACCGGCACCTGAGTTCTGGTGTTCAACCGAAGGTGCATATTTTCAGCTGACCTATTTGGCTAGTAAACGCGATAATTTTGTTTGTTTACAAACTGCTGGACAAGGAATGTTTTCTCATCGGAGAAAAGCCAATTCGGTAGTTTACAACTTTCGGCCAAGCGAAGCAACTCTTTAGTTCTTTTGAGTCTATTTTCTTTCTGTTGCGGTGTAAGTTCTTGCACTTTTTGCAGTTTCAATGGCTTTGCCACGAGCTCATTTTTCAAAATTTGCCGAATGGAATATTGCGATATTTTCAGCTTACGAGCCATTTTTCGGCCACTGCGACACGGGTTTCGATCAAGTCGCTTCTTTACTTTTCGAACCATTTCTGCTGATGTTGCTGTTTTCTTCCGTCCACTTCCTTGACATCGAGCTACGCTAGCAGTACTAGTACGGTAACGAGCGATGGTATGAGACACAAAAGATTTATTCGCATTTTAATGCTTTAATTCGTTTGGAAGCTAGAGGGATTTCCACAGACGGACGGACAGACGGACGGGCGGTCAACGTTAAATCGACATAGAATTTTATGCTGATCTAGAATACATATACTTTGTGGGGTATAACATTTTTCGTAGTGTTATAAACGGAATAATAAACTTAATGTACTTTCCATACTACGGTGGAGGGTATAAAAAGAATTTGTGAATCTGAGAAAACTATATAGCAAATGTGCGACAAAATTATATTTTCAGAATATATTTTTATGTGAAAATTTAATTAAAAGAAATTTTAAATTTCAATATTTGTACACAGTGTTTATGATATCACGTTCATTGAAATCATTGCCTCCATAACAGCACCATCTGTTGATTTCTGTCGGCGAAATGATTTTTTAATATTGTGTGAATAATCGGTACACGTAAACAAATGTGTTCATGTTTCACGTATCATTAAATAATGATTTGTGACTTTTTGGCTGGTTTGCAATTTTGTGGTTTTGTTGAATAAATTTTAGAGTAAATGAAGCGGAGGTGTCCCGTTGAAGCATTTCTTAAAGGAAATAAATAAGATATTCTTCAAAATGATATTTATACCCTACAACACTATGTGTTGGGGGTATTAAAAGTTTGATTGGGCCAAAAAATATGTAACACCTCGAAATATTGGATTCCCACATAGGAAAGTATATATGGATCTTCCTATCTCGCCGAGGTGAGTCGATCTGGCTATGTATGTCCGTCCGTCCGTCTGTCCATGTTAATTTGTAATCACTCTACAGCTCGCAATTATGGTCCGATCTTCACGAAATTTAGAGTGGAGGTGGGGCAAGGGTCAGAATAGAACCCTTTTTTTTTGGAGATGATTGCATAATATTTAGGGGTTAAAATGGACCAAAAACTGAAAAAAATCCTGATTTTGCAGTTTCTCTACAGGTCGCAATTATAGACCAATCAAAGCGGAAGTTAACATCGGGCTAGAGCTTAGCGCTGGGCAGAAGCCTTCCAATTTTGATGGTCATGGGGTATTATTTAGTGGGCGAAATAGGCCATAACATTTGTGTTAAATAAAAGTCAAATTTTCCATTAAACCGCGAATAATTTTAATCCCGGCGAAATCACAAATAGACGAGCAGGTCAATTCTGCCCGTTACATAGATGCCGATAGTAAATATATCGGTTATATATAGCGAACTATATACACAGTGTATATACCAAGGAAGGGGATGTCAGTTAGAATGTATATATCTCAGGAATGGCTGGAGCAATTTTGACAAATTTTGTAAATTTAGAATGCCCTCTTGACATAAAAGTATAAACTCTAAAAAAATCGCAGAAAAATATGCCAATAATGATGCTAATTTAGATTTTGTAGTATTTTGTGACATTTTTTATATTTTCATATTTTTTATCGCATGCTATTTTTTCAATTTGACTTATAATATTTTGTAATATTTTTTCACCTTA
Organism: Musca domestica; assembly: GCF_030504385.1. Taxonomy (NCBI): domain Eukaryota; kingdom Metazoa; phylum Arthropoda; class Insecta; order Diptera; family Muscidae; genus Musca; species Musca domestica. Next base: position 7,684,259 of record NW_026712315.1, on the reverse strand, counting down.
CAACACAGGTTGGGGATATTATATAAGTATTTGAAATATCGTCCGATCCTCACGAAAATTTTCACAAGGGTAGGGTTGGGCTCAGAAGTGCTAGGCCTATGGTTTTCAAAGATGTCCGCAATATATTAGGGGTTGAAATGGACCAATAACTAAAAATTTTCCTGATTTTGCAGCCGTTATAAAGGTCACAAATAGAAACCAAAGGACACGAAATTTGGCATAGAGTTAGAGTTTAGCGGGGAAGCGGGTAGAATGGACCACTAATTTTGTGTGAAAAATACCCGCATTACTTACAGGCGATGTCCGAAATACACAAAAGGCGAAAATCTGGCTTTTTTCATGCTGATTTCGTTGACGAATATAACCAAATATTGTAGACAAGCAAATCATATAGATGAGTCTAAATTTGGAGATACGGAGGGGCTTCTTGCTTTTGGAGATGATTGCAAAATATTTAGGGGTTCAAATGAACCAAAAACAGAAATGTTTTTCCGATCACACAATTGAAGCCAAACGACACGCCTGTGAAGAGAGTTAAGGACAGGGAAGAATTCTAGCATTTTGGATGATCATTGGATTATATTTAGCTGTAAAACGGACTACAACAACTAACAACTCGACGGAGTTCGTAAATATTGGACAAATGTTCCTAGTCAAAATCCTAATTTCAAAATCAAAATCTTCCAATATGGATTTGGACATAAGGGGGCTTCTAACATATTGTAGTGTTGTAGGGTATAACATAGTCGGCCCCGCACGACTATAGCCTTTGCTTACTTGTTTTGAAAATATAAATAGTTTGGCTAACATTTGAGTGTAAAAAAAGGAGAATGTTTTAATAGTTATATTGACATATTAGCCAAATTTTGCCAATGTTCCTAGTACTTTTTATAATTTTGCCATGGGAGGTTAATATTAATATTGTCATTTGGTAAGAAACACCTTCAAGTATTAGTCGAAAACTTCATAAAGGCTCGATTACACATTGTGTTAGGGTCATGTGTAAAGTGAGTTTTTCATATTTGTATACCTTCAGCCATATGGCTAGAGACGGTTTAATACGGCCAAAATCGGCTTCATCGAAATAACGATTTAGACCCTAGGTCTCCTTGGACCAAACCCGTTTCAGGATCGATGACTGGCGGATGCGCACGATAGCTCTAGATGTAATACCCGATTTTATATAATAGTAAATTGGGTGAAAGAATAGAGATATAATTCGGAAATTGTACATATAGACTAGCAGGCAAAAGGAAACGAGATAGACCCATAATTCCTTTCGATGTTACATTTTGAGTCGATATATGCATATCTTTCTGTCCGTCCGTCTGTCCATGAATTTTTGTAAACAAAGTACAGGTCGCATTTATTGCCCGATCTAGGTGACATTCTGAACAAAATGTTTAGTTTGACCCAAAGACGAACCCTATTGAAAGTGGAGATAAACGGTCAATATTTAGATAGAACTCCCACATACAGTGTTAGATGAAGAAACTGGAACCAACTTCACGCTGTTGTCATTTCGAAGCCACTCGACCGACAAATATTAAAATTATGTGACAGTGACAGCTCATTATGTTGTTTACAAGCATTATGGTAAGAATTTTCTAGAAAAAAAAAGTTATTCGTGATGGAATTTAAGTGTGATAGTGTGATTTCTTTATATTTGGCTGGAAATCCACAAGTAGCTATCGTTTGGGCACTCCAGCATTTAATTGCGAATAAATCTTTTGTGTCTCGTACTATCGCTCATTACCGTGATATTGGTAGCGTAGCTCGACGTCAAGGAAATGGACGAAAGAAAGCAGCAACATCTGCAGAAATGGTTCGAAGAGTAAAGAAGCGACTTGATCGAAACCCACTTCGCAATGGCCGAAAAATGGCTCTTGAGCTGAACATATCACAATATTCCGTTCGGCAAATATTGAAAAATGAGATCGGGTTAAAGTCATTGAAATTCTAAAAAGTGCAAGAACTTACACCGCAACAGAGAGAAAATAGGCTCAAAAGAGCTAATGAGTTGCTTGGCCGAAAGTGGTGAACTGTCGAATTTGGTTTTCTCCCATGAGAAAGAGAAGAAATCAGCTGAAAATGTGCACCTTCGTTTGGCCACCAGAACTCAAGCGCCGGCCATGGTGATGATGTGGGCCACCATAATAGCCGATGGTCCCTCTCCGCTCGTATTAATCCACCGTGGCATCGGAATAAATGCCGAATATTATCGCGAAAATATTCTGAAGGGTGTATTAAAGCCTTGGACACGCAAATATTTTGGCCGCAGACCTTGGACATTCCAACAGAACTCAGCACCATCGCACTCAGCATGCGCCACCCAAGAATGGTTGCAAAATGAGGTTCCTTGCTTCATTTCCAGCGCACAATGGCCACCAAAACCTCAGGATACCAATCCGTTGAACTGTGGTGTCTGGAGTATTTTGGAAAGCAAGGTTGGCACTAAAAAATACCAAAGTGTAGATCACCTCAAGCAAGCGCTTTGTCGGGAATGGGTCAAAATACCGCAGAGCAACATTCGGGCAGCATGTGACGGTTTCATTGGCCGTCTGAAGTCCATAATTCGTGCCAAAGTTAACCAATTCGAGCAAATCTAAACTTATTCTAAAATTTAATGCTATTTCCGACATTACTTGCTTTCATTCAATAAAATTTAAAAAAAAATAAAAATTATGGCGTTTGACTTTGTTGCGGTTTTTTTATTTAACCCTTCTTCGTCCGATTTGCTTTTTGTTGTGCACCAAACCTGTAATATTAGCCCAAATGGGATGGAATTTGGCGTTTACGGCCAAATTGAGTCTAGAAGAAAGTATGTCAAATGTGGCGAAAATCGGTTCAGATATAGCTATAGCCCGCATACATATTGTTCATCTTATTTGTTGAATTTGTCTTGCACAGCCATAATATGCAATATGAAGTAGTAACGATATTCGGCGAAATATATTAAATACAGCTCAGAAATGGCTTTGACAAATTTTTCTGAGATCGGATCAGATATCTTTATCCGTTTTCAAGTTAATCCTTCACCAAATGAGTATTACAAATTTAGAAGAAATCGATTCAGGGGAGAAGATCTTTTTCATATATTAGTTCCTTTGGCCTTTGAGTTATAACCATAATCAGGATGGTTCGCCCAAATTCAAATTGTACCAAATTTAGTAACTTTTAGTACACATAAGTAGATTTCCAATCTACTCTCATTCCTCAGTCCTGAAAGCAATAGTAATCTTATATCTAAATTTCAGAATTCCACCTCAATTGGTTCACCCAAATTCAAATTTAGTACCATTTGTGCACATAAGCCAATATCCCAATTCTACACTCCGCCAGTAGTGTTAATTTTAAATTTCAGAATTCTAGATTCACCCGTTCCTCCAAATTCAATTTGTACTAAATTTAGTACCATTTAGTATTTTTCGTATACATGAATACACACTTCCAAGAACTACCTCCTTACGTCGACTCTGCTCCTCAACCTTGATTCCCATTCTTAATTTCTATTATACCCTCCACCATAGTATGGAAGGTATATTAAGTTTGTCATTCCGTTTATAACACCTCGAAATATACATTTTAGACCTCACAAAAGTATATACATGCTTGTTCACCTACAATTCTATGTCGATTTAGCGATGTCCGTCCATCTGTGAAAATCACTCTACCTTCCGAACAAATTGAAGTAGATTGATTAAATGTTACTCAAATGCATAATATGTCTGCAGGACGTTTGGTATTGAAAATATGCCATGTATATCCACGTTTTGGTATAGCCCCCATGTAACGGTACCTCCCGATATTCGGTATTTTGATGATTTTAGCGACATTATTCACCGGAACTGTTTCAACTTTGGTATATGATGTTTGTAATGGATGCTACAGTCTATGACAGTAAATTGTCTGTGCAGATCTATGTCTTCGTAGTGCCTCCATATAACGGGACCCTCCGATATTCGGTACTTTAATGATTTTAGCGACATTATTTCCGATTTGTTTTAAGTTTTGCATTTGAATATTGTAATGGATTATGACAAATATTACCTATGCAGGTCGTCCCTGTAGACCCTAATATAACAGCTAAATTCGGTATTTTTATACCCTCCACCTTTGAAAGGAGGGTCGATAAGTCGATCTAACGATGTCCGTCTGTCTGTCTGTTGAAATCACGATACAGCCCACATTATTTGACATAGATCGCCAAAATTTAGCAGAGCAATTTGTATTGTGTCTAGGATGGTTGGTGTTAAAAATGAGTTATATCGATCCACGTCCCCATATAACGGTACCTCCCGATATTCGGTATTTTGATGATTTTTGCCACATTTTTTAGGTTATAATGGGTCCTAATTTGTGTGCCGAGTTATTGTATGTATAGGTTCACCCTTTGGTATAGCCCCCATATAAAGGTAACTCCCGATATTCGATATTTTGATTAGTTTTGCCAATTTTTTTTCACGGATTTGTCTAAAAATTCGTATTTGTTGGGCATAATGTGTTCAAGCTCCGGTGACGAAACATCGCATGCATAGGTCCACGTTTTGGTATAGATCCCATATAACGGTACCCCCAGATATTCGGTGTTTTGATGTTTTCGCCAAATTTTATCACGGATTTGTCTGAAAATTGTTATTTGAAGGTCATATTGGGTTCTAGCTCCGGTGGCGAAACATTGCTTGTATAGGTCCACGTTTTTATATAGCCCCATATAGCCGTATTTCCCGATACTCGGTATTTTGATGATTTTTGGCACATCTTTCTATGAATATATCTAAAATTTTGTATTTGTGGGTCATAATGAGCTCTAATGTTTCCTTAACCCTACGGTGGAGGGTATTAAAAGTTTGGCCCAGCCGAACATAATGTTGTTTTACTTGTTAAGATTTCAACAGAATTTTTAACAAATTTAATTGATTTTGAGAATTGTATTCATAGTTCGGCCCGGCCGAACTTACAGCTTTTTTATTTTTTGTTTTTAACTTTAACCGTTCACATGATACGAAATGGAACCAAATGTAGTACATTTTCGTACTTTTCGTATACTTATAGTGCGAATTTCCAAAAACCCTTTAATACAACTATCATGCACCCCATCAGTGACTCTGATTCCAAATTGTTGAGTTCTAGCTCTACTGCTTCCTCAAATACAAAGGGTATGATATTTAGTACCTTTTTGTCCAGTCTATCCATGGACTGACACGGAAGTCTCGACCAAAATGTATTCATAGAAATCCAATAGTACTAATTTTTCCAACACTGGCTTCAATTAATCATTCCTTAAAAATTATAATTGTCTATGTAGCTCTATATGTAAATCACAACAACAAAATACATATGATAAGAGATCAGCTTATTTCCAGCGATCTCTTTTCGAACAACATAACAAAGAGAGAGAGGGAGAGATAGAGAAGAAGCCGAATCGAAAACAAAGATTTAAATCACTGATAAATTCACCACTCCGCCATGATCGAGATTTCATTTAGACTCTCTTTCTCTCACACAGAATGCTTAAATCTCATTAACGCCAAATATGATTATTCCCTACTTCCAGAAGTTATCAAAAACAATTCCAGAAATTTAGTCGATTTTTAATGGGACTGCGGGACAGTAGCAAATGCTAAAGGTTTATTGTTGTTTTTCGTTGGCGGACTAAGAAAAAGCAAAAAAAAAAAATTAAAAAAAAAGAAAATAATAAAGAACAATTAAAAAAACAAGTGTCTCGAAATATTTATAATCAAAGTATACGTGATATAGTTTATGGAAATTTCCTAAAACTCATTTTTACTGTTTTCTAACAAAAAAAAAATCGTTTGTTTAAATAAGCGGTAAGTTTTGTTGCTGCAACTCTTGAAAAATCTCCACAACTTCTGGCTCGTTTATCTTCCACATTTCTAGTTGTCCAGTTTTCTAAAATGTCCATTTACCGTTATCTTTGTTTTACACCAAGCGCCACGCGTTACTTGATTGGAATTTTTTGTTGTTTCTTATTCTTTTTTTTCACAAATCAACAATGTTTGCATTTGGGAGGAATTGAAATGCAATCGAAAAATCATAAAAATTATCGCAATGCTGGGCGACGACGATGGCGCCATAATTGCTGCCTTTCAATTTATGGAGCTTAAATGCTCCAGCGTTTATACAGTCACCGCCGACAATAGCCCAATAGCAGGGTCAATGTCAATGGTGGCGATCTATTCCAATATTGTTTTTTTTTTTTTCATTTGTTGCTGTTGTTGAAATTGATCAGCGTAATTAAATTGGCTGATTGCTTCTATTTTTAAGTTTTTTCGTACCCACCCTGTTTGCTGTTGTGTTTTTTTTCATGGTATTATTCAGCGCTGACAACAGCAATTATTTTTGATTATTATTCTTTTTATTTTCTTTCTTACCGCTGAGGTGTTATAGATTTTAGAAAATTAAAACATTGTGAGACAATAATAATAATAATACAGAAACGCCATAATTTTTACATTTTTTTTTTTTTAAATATTATTGAATGAAAGCAAAAAATGTCGGAAATAGCATCAAACCGTCACACGCTGCCTGAATGTTGCTGTGCGGTATTTTGCCACATTCCTGGCGAAACGCTTGCTTGAGGTGGTATTTTTAGTGCCAACCTTTGGCAAGCAAACACGATCATTTTGTTTGTTAACAAACTATTTTCTTTCTGTTGCGGTGTAAGTTCTTCCACTTTTTGGAATTTCAATGGCTTTACCCCGAGCTCATTTTTCAATATTTGCCGAATGGAATATTGCGATATGTTCAGCTCACGAGCCATTTTTCGGCCACTGCGATGCTGGTATCGATCAAGTCGCTTCTTTACTTTTCGAACCATTTCTGCTGATGTTGCTGTTTTCTGTTTTCTTCCGTCCACCCTCTTGACGTCGGGCTACGCTACCAGTATCACGGTTACGAGCAATGGCACGAGACTCAAAAGATTTATTCACATTTAAATGCTGGAGTGCTCTAACGATAGCCACTTGTGGTTTTCCAGTCAAATATGAAGAAATCACACTATTCCGCAAATAAGAATTTTCTGGAAAATGCTCATAAAAATATTTTTGTAATGAGCTGTCATTTGAATAATTTTACCAGCTGTCGGACGAGTGGCTTAGAAATGACAACAGTCTGAAGTTGGTTGCAGTTCTTTCATCTCACCTTGTATAATCCATATAGAGGTACTTTCGAATATTTGACGTATTTTTGATTTTAGTAAAAAAAATTTATCCGAACTTTTTTTACATTTTATATTTTTTTTAAATTTTATATTTTTAAGACTTTTTACCAATCCATTTTACTGGGAAAAATGGAAGTGGACCCAATACTCAACGTCGATACTTTTATTTTAAATGTTGCCTTTAACTCATGGTGGAGGTTTAAAAAATGTTGGCCAATCGAACTCAAAGCGTTTATACTTGTATTATTTTTCAAGGTACCGGAAGAAGTGGAAGTGGGGTCTGAAAGCCGAAACTTCAATACCCTCCACCGTTTGATAAAAAAAATCGCAAAATGTTAAAGGATTGCGTTCATAAATGGCGCTAAAATTTTGAAAATCTTAAATATTGGATGTTGCAGTAATTTGAGAATATGTGGAGTTCTATTGCCAATTATCGGCTAGATAAGGCGATGCCTATTACGAACTCCAAACACGAAATTTAGGATAATTCTATGTAGCTAGAATCAGCGTAATATCCAATGTTGGGAGGTACCGTCACATAGAGGTACGATACATTCAAATATCGCCAGAGAAGGCGACGCCTATAACGAACCCCAAATTCCCACTTCTAGATATATTTTTTGAAAAGTGTAGCTGAATTCCGAATATTTTGGAGGTACGGATATTAGGGAACCATGCATCCATATGGTTCCATTAAAGGATGTCTTTTCATAATGGGCACACATTTTGCTGATTTACAGCAAATTCGGGTTAAAATTGTGACTAAAACAACAACAAAACCGATGTTAAACCTACAGGTACAGTTATATGGGGGTTGTGTCAAAACATGGGCTTATATTTATATACTTTTGGGTTCCAATATGAAATATTTCCAGGTGTTACAAACAGAATGACAAACTTAATATACCCTCCATACTATTGTGGAGGGTATACAAACAAAATGTCACTGGGCGGAAATGATTGGAAATATCCAGTAGTCAGCTATAGTTACTTTACCTCTTGAAGATCTTGCAGGATAAAGTGTCCAATTTAGTTTAATGTGAATTTCTATTTACAAATTATCCATCATTGCTTAGTATATACATTTCGTTAATATTTGTGCGATAATCGATTGCACGTTATTTAAAAGAGATAATTCCATTGCATTCTGAATTTATTTCGATTCTATATAAATTGTGTATATAACATACGAAATAAAACAATGAGTATTGGTAATAAAATTATCAAAGTAATTGACAGTCAAGAGATCAAAGTGTATCGAAAATTAAACCACGAAAACATGCAGTGCCGTAAAAGATTAACGTAACAGATTGAGAATCCAAAGCGTTTTCTAGTGATTCTGCATGAGAATAGATTTGAGAAAGCAAAAGATATATTTGATTTGGCCAGAAATTCTGTAGTCATTGCAGTTGTATTTTTAAACAATTTGTTATACCCTCCACCATAGTATTTCGTTGGTAACACATCGAAATATACATTTTAGACCCCACAAAGTATATGTATTCTTGATCAGCATAAAATTCTATGTCGATTTAGCAATGTCCGTCCGTCTGGCCGCATGTCCGTCAGCGGAAATCACTCTAGCTTCCGAACGAAATGAAGTAGGTTGATTAAATTTGACTCAAATGTGTGTTATGTCTGACGGACGGTACCTCCCGATATTCGGTATTTTGATGATTTTAGCGACAATATTTACCGGAATTGTTTCAGATATGATATTTGATGTTCGCAATGAATACTACAGCAAATTGTCTGTGAAGGTCCAAGTCTTCGAATAGCCTCCATATAACGGTACCCCCCGATATTCGGTATTTTGATGATTTTAGAGACATTATTTGCCGGAACTATTTCAAATTAAGTATTTGAAGCTCGCAATAGATACTACAGCATAAAACAGAAAATGAGCCATGTAGGTCCATGTCTTCGTATAGCCCCCATACAACGGTACCACCCGATATTCGGTAGTTTGATGATTTTAGAGACATTATTTACCGGAACTATTTCAGATTTGGTATTTGATGTTCGCAATTAATACTACAGCCTATGTCAGCAAATTGTCTGTGAAGGTCCAAGTCTTCGAATAGCCCCCATATAACGGTACCTCCCGATATTCGGTATTTTGATGATTTTAGCGACATTATTTACCGGAATTGTTTCAAATTTGGTATTTTAAGTTCGTAATCGATACTACATCCTAAGAAAACGGAACCTCCCGATATTCGGTATTTTGATGATTTTAGCGACATTATTTACCGGAACTATTTCAAATTAAGTATTTAAAGCTCGTAATAGATACTACAGCATAAAACAGAAAATGAGCCGTGTAGGTCCACGTCTTCGTATAGCCCCCATATAACGGCACCTCCCAATATTCGGTATTTTGATAATTGTAGCGAAATTATTTACCGGAATTGTTTCAAATTTCGCATTTGATATTTGTAATGGATACTAAAGCCTATGACAGAAAATTGTCTGTGCGGATCCACATCTTCGTAAAGCCCCCATACAACGGAATCTCCAAAATTCGGTATTTTGATGATTTTAGCGACATTATTTTCCGGAATTATTTAACATTTTGTATTTGAAATTCGTAATGGATACTACAGCCTATGCCAGAAAATTTTCTGTGCAGGTCCATGTGAACCTCATGGTACCTCCCTATATTCAGAATTTTGATGATTTTAGCTACATTATAAACCAATTTTTTTTTTTAAGTTTCGCATTTGAATATTGTAATAGCTTGTGACAAAGGTTGCCTATGCAGGTCCACGTCGTCTTATAGACCCTAATATATGGCTACATTCAGAATTTTTTAGATTTTAACAGAATTTTTAACGGATTTTATTTTTTTTTAATTGTCAAATTTATACCAAATCGTGGAGGGTATTCAAAGATCGGTCTGGCCGAACTTACAGCTTTTTTACTTGTTTTTTTTTTATCGTTTACAAGGTGGAGGGTATAATTAAAATTAACCAAGTTTGAAAAGAATCACTGAAGTGTTTCTCATATTATGATTCAAAGATTTCAGATTTGACCGTCGCCAATTTAATGTCATTTGCGTCCTTTTTATGGCATTTGGCCCGAACTTCCGGCGATAGGTTCTCACATTCTTGACGGATATTGTCTTTAAGTGTTGTTAGAATCGGAGGCTTATTGACATAAACCCGCGACTTCAAAAAGCCCCACAAAAAGAAATATGGAGCGGTAAAATCAGACGAATTTGCTGGCCAGTGCAAATGCCAAAACCGAAGATTAGACGCCCGGAAAATGCATCCATCAGCATCTTTGTGTCCTTTTATGGTATTTGGCCCAAATTTCCGGCCATAGGTTCTCACATTCTTGACGGATATTGTCTTTAAGTAGTGAAAGAATCGGAGGCTTATTGGCATAAACCCGCGACTTCAAAAAGCCCCACAAAAAGAAATCTGGAGCGGTAAAATCAGATGATCTTGCTGGTCAGTGCAAATAGCCAAAACCGAAGATTAGACGCCCGGAAAATGCATCCTTCAGCATATCAATTGTGACACGTGCAGTGTTGAGGTTGCACCGTCCTGTTGGAACCACATGTTTCCAATCCAAACTCCTGAAATTGAGCGGGCATAATGGCTCTTTGTGGGCTACACGCGGATTTTTAGTGCCCTTGTAGCGTAAACTTTGTTTATTTACGTACTCGCCGTGATAGCATTTTCTGATAGGAGTATTACTTTTGCGCCACCTTGTATACTGGGTGAGATGAAGAAACTGCAAGCAACTTCAGACTGCTGTCATTTAAGCCTCAGGTTCGACAGCTGTTAAAATTATTCCAGTGACAGTTCATTATATTTTTTACAAGCGTACAAAAGCATTTTGGTGAGAATTTTTCAGAAAAAAAGTCATTCGTGATGGAATTCAAGCGTGATAGTGTGATTTCTTTATATTTGGCTGGAAAACCACTGGCTGGCTGGCTACCATTAGAGCACTCCAGCATTTAAATATGAATAGATCTTTTAAATCTTTATAAATCTTCCCTCGTTACCGTGATACTGGAAGCGTAGCCCGACGTCAAGGAAGTGGAAAACTTTAATATCAGCAGAAATGGTTTGAAAATTAAAGAAGCGACTTGATCGAATCCCGCGTCGCAGTGGCAAAAAATTGGCTCGTGAGCTGAATATATCGAAATATTCTATTCGACAAATATTGAAAAATGAGCTCGGAGTAAAGCCATTGAAATTCCAAAAAGTGCCAGAACTTACACCGCAACAGAAAGAAAATAGATTTAAAAGAGCTAAAGAATGGCTTCGCTTGGCTAAAAGTGGTGAATTGCCGAATTTGGTTTTCTCCGATGAGAAAACATTCGTTGTATAGAAGTTTGTAAACAAAAAAAAAAAAAAGATCGTGTTTACTTACCAAAAAGGTTAGCTGAAGATGTGCACCTTTAATTGGCCACCAGGACTCTATCGCCGGCCATGGTGATGGTGTGGGCCTGATGGTCGCTCTCCGCTCGTACTAATCGTCCGTGGCATCAGAATAAATGCCGAATATTATCGTGAAGGGTGTATTAAAGCCTTGGACAGGCAAACATTTTGGCGGCAGACCTTGGATATCCCAGCAGGATTAAGCACGCCCCACCCAAGAATGGTTACAAAATGAGGTTCCTCGCTTCATTTCCAGCGCACAATGGCCACCAAAATCTCAGGATACCAATCCGTTGAAATATTGTGTCTAGAGTATTTTGGAAGGCAAGGTTGGCCCTAAAAAATACCAAAGTGTTGATCACCTCAAGCAAGCGCTTCGCCGGGAATGGGCCAAAATACCGTAGAGCAACATTCGGGCAGCGTGTGAGGGTTTCATTGGTTTGAGGGTCTTAGTTCGTGCCAAAGGTGACCAATTCGAACAAATCTAAACTTATTCTAAAATTTGATGCTATTTCCGACACTTTTTGCTTTCATTCAATAAAATTAAAAAAAAAAAAAACATCAAGTTCGTCCGGGCCGAACTTTTAATACTCTCCACTTTAGGGTAAAGGAAAAATTAGAACCAATTTTTAGACATATTCGTGGGAAAATGTGGCAAAAGTCATCAGAGTCATCGGGAGGTACCATTACATGGGGGCTATACCAAATCGTGGACCTATACATGATATGTTTCGCTACCGGAGTTAGAATCCATTATGATCAACAAAAACCAATTTTTAGACAAATCCGTAAAAAAATTGGCAGAAATCATCAGTAAGGGGACTATACCAAAGCGTGGACCCATACATACAATATTTCGCCACACGAACTAAGAGCCACGATGACCTAAAAATACCAATTTTCAGACAAATCCGTGAAAAAGTGTTGCAAAAATCATCAAAATACCGAATATCGGGAGGTACCGTTGTAAGGGGTCTATACCAAAACGTGGACCCATACATACAATATTTCGCCACACGAACTATGACCCACTATGACCTAAAAATACTATTTTTCAGACAAATCCGTGAAAAATGTGGCAAAAATCTCCAAATTCCGAATATCAGAAGGTATCGTTGTAAGGGTACTATATCAAAACGTGTACCGATATATCTCATTTTCAATACCAACCATCCTAGACACAATACTAATTGTTCTGCTAAATTTTGACTTTATGCTATAATCATAATTATTTTGAATTTTATGCTGATTATGAATATATATACTTTATGGGGTCTACGAGGAATATTTATGGAAAAATGTTAATATACCCTCCTTTTCAAGGTGGAGGGTATAAAAAATGTAAAAATTATGGCGTTTGACTTTTATGCAGTTTCCATATACTCATAGCACCTCCAAGTAAACGTTCTACAAATATTGGCAATTTCTTTTCTAATTTAAAATGTTTTGATGAAAAAATCTCGGTTCTGAAAATAAGCATTATCACTATTACAACGTCTATAGTTTGCAACTGGAAGACACACGTGACCCACATTTTCCATCATACTTCTTGTCATGTGACTGTATGCATTACATAATTTTGAAATCGAATTATAGCTAAAATGACCTACGGATCACTCTCCTGATACTTTCACAAAATTGCATATTACATCATCATGACAAGAAAATATGAAACAATTTTGATAATTTTCCGAAAGAAATTCGTGCAAAGTTCAAAATCAAAACATTGAAATTAGTCATATTCAAACTAAAGACAACAACTACAATATAATAAAATCGAAAACAAACAATGTTAAAAATAAATGCAAACAATTGCTGTCAGACAAAAAAAAACTATTCAAACCGGCGAACTGATAACGACAGACGACCGTTGGAGAATGGCGCAGATTTTTTCATTTTGCTTCTGCCATTATCACAGAAAAAATACTCAGACCGATGTTTTGAAACATTTCAGTAACGATCACGGTCAACAGCAGCAGCATTGAGAATGGCTCAGGAAACCAAAACCCAACAGCAACAACCACAAAAATCCGCCGGAGATGAGATCACCACAGCCCCGCCAGGTGATGAAGAGGAGATCGAAGAAATCGAAATACCTCAAAATAAAACCGTAATGGATAAATTGCAAATGATTTGTGAGAAATTTGCCGCAACTGGGATGGGTCAGACGATATTGGGAAGCTGTGATCGGGTGCTGAAAGTTTTGGAAGAGACATCGAAATGGAGTTTGCCACAAGGTAAGATTGGAAAACCAATTAAGTGAACAACTTTGTTATCTCCTTACGTTTCTCCGGCAGATGACACCGATGCCAAGCTGGAACGACCTCTTCCCTGGATATTCTTCATACCCCTGATTGTGTGGTTGCGTGTCATTCGAATGTGGCTATCCTTTGTTTGCATCATGATGGGCGGTTCACCTATGACAGCTGAGAAAATGGTCTATAACATTCAGATTAAACGTCGTCGTTTAAGAGCTATCCGAGTACCCGCCTTGAGGGCTGCTCGTCGCATGGAACCGGATTCAAGTGGCATGATGGTTTCTGGTAAAAATCAAACCTTCATGGGAAAGATTCGTTCGCTATTTGGCAGTGCTGTTTGCAAGCCGGGCCAACGTCGTGATGTACCGTCAAGACGTGCTTTTGGCATGGGAAATATATCGAAGGTTATGGAGGAAATGTCGGTAAGCATAGAACACATTCTACAAGTCTTCTATGGTAAGAACACTTACTACAGAAAACCTTTTACAGATCTTCTATAAAGAGCTTACCTTATTCATGTCCTCTATGAATATAACATTTTCTTTAGGTCTTTAAAAGCTAGAAGTCCCTCCTCAATGGCTGGAAGACCTTCCTTAGGCCTTTAATACCTAGAAGACCTTCCTTAAGTCTTCTATGGTTACAAGACATATATGGATGGAAGACCTTTCCGCGACGTCTATAGCTTGGAGACCATCTTCAGGGTGTCTAGGACTAGAAGACCTTCTTCAAAACTTCTGTAATTATCTTCAGGTCGTCTAATTTTAGAAACCTTCTAGTCCTTTAAAAGCTAGGAGACCTTCCCAACGTCTTCTATGGCTAGAAGATTTTCTTCAGGTCTTCAAGGGTTTTTTCTGGTCCTTTATGGCTTAAGTAGTATATGTCTAGAAGACCTTATTCACGTGTTCTTGGGCTAGAAGATCATCTTTAAATCCTCTAAAGCTAAAAGGCCTTTTCAGGTCTTATATGGCTGGAAGACCTTCTTTGGGCTTCTTTAGGTCTTCTGTAGCCAGAGGACCCTTTTCAGGTCTTTTATAGCCAGAAGACCTGCTTCAGGTCTTCTGCACCCCGAAGACTTTCTTCAGGTTTCCTATAGCTAGAAGGTCTTCTTCAGATCTTCTATAGCCAGATAACCATCCTCATGTATTTCATAGCCTGAAGACCTTCTTCAGGTCTTCTATAGCCAGTAGACCTTGTTTAGGTCTCATATAATCAGAGGACCTTTTTCAGGTCTTCTATAGCCAGGAGATCTTTTTTGGTCCTCTATAACCAGGAGACCTCTTTTATGCCCTCTATAGCGAGAAGACCTTTTTAGGTCCTCTATATCCAGGAGACCTTTTTATGTCTTTTATAGCCAGAAGGCCTTCTTCAGGTCAAAATAACTTCTTTAGGTGTTTTATAGTCTGAAGGCCTTAATTTCTTGTTCAGCCGGAAGACCTTCTTTAGGTCTTCTATAGCCAGGAAACCTTTTTCAGGCCTCTATAGCCAAAAGATCCTCTAAGGCTTTTAAGTTCTCTATATCCAGGTCCTCTATATCTAGGATACCTTTTTAGGTCTTTTATAGCCAGAAGGCCTTCTTCAGGTCGTTCATAGCCAAAAGAACTTCTTTAGGTGTTTTATTAACCTGAAGGCCTTCTTCAGGCCTTCTTTAGCCAAAAAACCTTATTCAGGCCTTCTATAGCCAAAAGACTCTCTAGGGCTGAAAGACCTTCTTTAGGTCCTTTAGGGCTAGAAGATCTCTTTAAGGATTTCTAGGGCTAAAAGACCTTCATCATGTTTTGTAGGGCTAGAATACCTTATTCTTTCAATTTGTCTAATCTTTTAGGGTGAACGTTCCGTTAAACGGCCACGTGATGATGACAATGCCGATCTTAATATGACCGTGGATCAAATGTTAGAAAAATACGCCAATGAAGATTCAGAGGATGATTCAGACTATGTGCCAAATGAAGAAGACGAGGAGAGCTCATCATCGTCTTCCAGTGAGAGTATTTCCAGTGCTGAAGCTGCAGATTTGTCCAAATCTGAGGTATATCCCTCATAAAGCCTTAGAAATGCGCATTCATTTAATTTCCATATTTTGAAAAGGCCTCCAAGGATCAATCGTCATCTCTGGATCACAGTGTGGTTGAGGTCAAAGAAAACGGCGGGCCTAAACATCGGCCAATGCCCAAGCCCATAGCCGATATAAAACTGGAACCCATCTCAGATGCTGACAGTGGCAGTGACATGGCAAAAACGCCAAAGCCGCAGAGTGGTGAAACGAACAAAAGTGGATCACAGACCAAAAGCTCAACAGAAGTCGGTAATGGTTTTTAGAATTATACATTTCTCTTTCGATAATTAATTAATTGCATACGTACATAAATATAAGCATGAATTCCGATATATCTCTTATTCTCTTATCTCTTGTTGAGCATCATTTGAAGTTAAGATATTTTTTGCTATTACACACATAAATAAAATAATTGAATTACAAAAGTAATGCATAAGTCGTTATCCCATATCTCCCAAAAAAAAAGATAGAGACAAAACACAAAAAACTAAATTCTAAAAATCATATCCTTTATTTGGCCTTTGGTTTCTATATCTATATCCCTTTTTCCCCCACCTAATGAATTCTTTGACAGCCACAGTTGAAAAACAGCAGCAACAAAAAGACCAACAGCAGCCACCACAAAAACAACAGCAATCACAACAACACCAAGAAAAAGAAAAGGAACAGCAAAAGGAAGTTCTAACCCCGAAAAACCAACATAAATTAAATATTATTCAAGATCCGGAAGCTAAACAGAAGTCAACACCTGGTCATGAGTCAGCAGCCTCCTTAAAACCAGTTTTAGGTGCTAAAACCGCAGCAGGTGAGTTGCAATTCATTCGTATTTTGATTCTAGGTTTCCAGAAATATTTAGTTGGATTTTAAAAACTCCTGTTATTACCTCCAGCATCCCAACAGACCTCGAGTCCCAAACCTCCAAGTCCCCAAGTGACAACATCACCAACTTTCCGTGAGAAATATTATCGAACGATTACAACCGAAACATCCATAACCGAATACGATTGGTCCATAGTTGTTAAGACCGAAATTACCCAAAGAAAATCGTCGCCGGCATATCGAAGATCATCGCCAACATATCGAAGATCACCCGTGCCCATTCCTAGAGATGCCCCTTCTTCTTTTCAGTTAACACCCGCCTCATCGACTGAGGATATTTTCTATAGCCCCATTGGTTTGTCTTAATTTCGTTCATAGATTTTTCTTCTTCATTCACATTCATTGCATTCATCAAGTATTCCATTAGAATCCATTATCGACAATACCGCCGTACTCCTCCTCCATACTAGATTTTAATTTTAAATAATAATAATTACAAGTCTAATTAAATGTGGAATCGTATCGCTCCAAATTTCGCTATTCCTTCTGGTAACTCCAACATAAATTATCAAAACAAAAAAATTTAAATCACATTTCAATCACATCCTGGCCTAGTAAGAGATCGTTCGTGAAAATTTTTCAAGAGCTTCATATCAAAGAAGATGCAATTTTTCTATATATTTTCTAAGGATTCGACTGTTCTAAATCTTTATACCCTACACCACATAGTGGTAAGGGTATTATGTCTTTGTGCATTTGTTTGTAACATGGAGAAGGAAGCGGTGTAGACCCATAGTTACTTTTGAGGATCTCCATAGAATCACTTTCTGAGTTGATTTATGCATGCCAGTCCGTCTGTCCGTCCGTCGGTCTGTCCATGTATTCTTGTGAACAAAATGTAGGTCGCATTTATAATCCGATTGAGATTCCAAACATCATTTGTTTGGCCCAAGGACGAACAATATTGAATTTTGAGATAATCGGTAAAAATGTAGATACAGCTCCCTTATATATCTTCGTCCGATTTGCCTTTTATTGTGCATCAAAAGTGTAATATCAGCCCGAATAGTATGAAATTTTGGACATACAGCAAAATTAGGCCTGAAAATAAGTATGCCAAATTTCATCGAAATCGGTCAGATATAGCTATAGCTATATATATATATATATATTCTTCATCCGATTTGTTATTTTTGTCCTTCCGCGGCCGTAATATACACTCTTTAAAAACAATATTTGGGGAAATATATCAAATGCAGCTCAGAAATACCTTTGCTAAATTTTATCGAGATCGGTTCAGATTTGGATATAGCTGCCATATATAACTTCGTTCGATTTACTTTTTATTGTGCACAAAACGTCTAATATTTGCCCAAATGGGATGGAATTTGGCACATACGACCGAATTGAGTCTAGAAGCTAGTATGCCAAATTTGGTAAAGATCGGTTCAGATATAGCTATAGCTCCCTGTGCTACGCACAGCCGTAATATGCACTCCGTAACAACGATATTCAGGGAAGTATATCAAATGCATCTCAGAAATATCTTTGCCAAATTTTATCGAGATCGGTTCAGATTTGAATATATCTCCCATATATATCTTTATCTGATTTCAAATTAATTGTGCACCAAATGGGCAATACAATTCCGAATTTAAAAGATACAAATGATTCGGCATATTTAGTCTTTTGAACTTTAAATTACAATTATAATCATAGCGTGTATGAATGAATTCTCCCATAAAAACTTTTAATTGTTATGCGGAGCTCTATTAAATTAGAATTTAGGACTTTTTTTTACTGGTTCTATATATTTTTCTAAGGATTCGACTGTCCTAAATCTATTTTTTTTTTTCAATAGCGGATTCTTTAAATATGTTTCATGCATTAAAAATATTTTTTTTGGACAATCTTGAATTTGTTCCATTTGCTTGTAACATGGATAAAGAAGAGAATAGGCCCATAGTTACTTTTGAGGATCTTCATAGAATCCCTTTTTGCGTCGATTTATGTATGTCAGTGCCTCTGTATATGTATTTTTGTGAACAAAATACAGGTCGCATTTATTGTCCGACTGAGATGGAATTTACCAATAAATATTTATTTGGACCAACAATGAACCCCATTGAAATTGGTGAGAATCCGTTCAAATTTAGATATAGCTCCCATATATATATTCAACCGATTTCGGGTTAATTGTGCTCCAAACGGTCAATATCAGTCCAAATAACCCGGTTTTTTGAACATCCAACCGAATTCACTCTAAAAGCAAGTACATAAAATTTAGTGAAAATCGGTTCAGATAAAGCTTTAGCTCCCATATATGTGTTTCATCCGATTTGCTTTTAAAGTCTCTCACATTCGTAATATGCATTCAACAGCAATGATATTTGGTACCAGATATCAGATGCAGTCCATAAGTACCTATGCCAAATTTTGTGAAGATCGGTTCAGATATGGATATAGCTCCCATATATATCTTCAGCCGATTTCGGGTTAATTGTGAACTAAATGACTAATATCAGTCAAAATCACTTTCATTTTGGCACATCCGACCGAGTTCAGTATGGACGCAAGTAAAACAAATTTGGTGAAAATCGCTTCAGATACATCTATAGCTACCATATATATGTTTAATCCGATTTGGTGTTTAGGTCCCTTACATTCGTAATATTCCTCCCACAAGAAAGAAATTTTTACCAGATATCACAAACAGCTCAGAAATACTTCTGCCGAATTGTATCAATATCGGTTCAGAGCTGGATATAACTCCCATATATATCTTCAACCGATTTCGGGTTAGTTGTGTACCAAATGGCCAGAATCAGTGCAAATGTACAGAATTTTGGTACATCCGAACGAATTTAGTCTAGAAGCGTATGTATCAAATTTGGTTCAGATATAGCTATAGCTCCCATATATATGTTTCATCTGATTCGGTTTTAAAGTCCCTTTTGGTTTAAAGTCCCTATGCATTTAGGAACAATGATATTTGGTACTAGATAACTTATAAAGCTGAGAAATACATTTGCCAAATTTTATCGAGAACGGCCAAGATTAGGATATAGCTACCACATATACCCTTATCCGATTTCAGGTTCATTGCGCAAATAATGGCTAATATCAGCCCAAATGAATTGAATTTTGGGACGTACGTTTCCCTTTGGTGGAACTCGGCTCCGATAAATATTTTTTTAATATAATCCTTCTCGAAGTGATATCATGCACTCTATAGCAATGTTAAAAATGTCTTCGTCAAATTTATATGAAAATCGATTCAGAATTGGATATACCTCCCATATATTTGTTCCGCCTGAAAAAAATTATAACTGCTCTAAAGCCAAATGTTTATGCGGTATGATCTGCTTCAAATAAATTCTTTTGTTATGGCAGCTCTACGAAACATACATATTGGTGTAGGGTATCATATAGTATCATATCATTAATATTTTGGAGGATTTTTTGGCCGTGAATATCTTTTTCGACTGTCATGCTAAGCTTCACGGAATTTTAATACATTCTTATACCAGGGACTTCCTAGCAAGAATATTTTCTAAAAAAAAATCAATCTTTCCCTAGTTAAGAAATGTTTCTTTTTGAATGGATGGATTTTTTTTAAATAAGTCTGTTCAACCACCTCTTAAAGACATCGTGGGTAATTAAAAAATATTATTTAAGAATTCTTAATTGAAAAACCTCTTATAAAAATCGTGGATATTTATACCCTACATCACTATGTATTGGGGGTATTATAAGTTTGATTGGGCCAAAAATTATGTAACGCCGCGAAATATTGGTTTCCCACATAGGAAAGTATATATGGATATTCCTATCTCGCCGAGCTGAGACGATCTAAGTATGTATGTCCGTCCGTCCGTCTGTCCGTTGTAATCATTCTACAGATCGCAATTATGGTCCGATCTTCACGAAATTTAGAATGAAGGTGGGGATAGGGCCAGAATAGAACCCTATTCCTATAGGGGTTGAAATTTACCAAAAACTGAAAAATTTCCTGATTTTGTAGCTGCTCTACAGGTCGCAATTATAAACCAATCGAAGCTTAAGTTAGCATGGTTCTAGAGCTTTGGGCTGGGGAGAAGCTTTCCAATTTTGATGTTTATCGGGTAATATTTAGTGGGTGAAAAAGGCCATGACATTTGTGTTAAATAAAAGTCAAATTTTTAATTCCCGGCGAAATCACAAAAAGACGAACAGGTGAATACTGACCGTTACGTAGATGCCGATAGTCAATATATCTATAACGAAATATATATAAAATATATATATAACGAAATATATACAATGTGTATATACAAAGGAGGGGGATGTTAGCTAAAATGCTTATATCTTAAGAATGGCTGGACCGATTTTGACAAATTTTGTCAATTCAGAATGCCCTCTTGGCATAAAAATATAAAATCTAAAAAAATCGTAATAAAAGATGCCAGTAATGATGTTAATACAGATTTTATTCTATTTTGTGACATTTTTTTATTTTTCATATTTTTTATCGCTTGCGATTTTTTAAATTTGACTTATAATATTAAAGTGTACATTTTGTAATATTTTTCACCTTACAACACAGGTTGGGGTTATTTTATACAGATTGCAATAATCGTTTGATCCTCACGAAAATTTTACAAGGGTAGGATTAGGCTCAGATGGGCTAGGCCTATTGTCCAATGAAATGCCTATATGTCCGCAAGAAATTTAAGGGTTGAAATGGACACCAACTAAAAATCTTCTTGACTTTGCAGCCATTATAAAGGTCACAAATAGAAACCAAAGGACACGAAATATCGTACGAAGTTAAAATTTAGGACAGCGGGTAGAATAGACCACTACTTTTGTGTGAAAAAATAAGAACATTACTTGCAGGCGACATCCGAAATACACAAAAGGCGAACTTCTGGCTTTTTATTCTGATTTCGTTGACGAATATAGCCAAATATCGTAGACAAGCAAATCATATAGATGAGTATTAATTTGGAGATAAAGAAAGGTCTCTTGCTTTTGTAGATGATCGCAAAATATTTAGGGGTTCAAATGAACCAAAAGCAGAAAAAAAATCCTGATCACACAATTGAAGCCAATCGACACGCCTGAGAAGAGAGTTAAGGACAGCGAAGAAGTCTAGCATTTTTGTTGATCATTGGATTATATTTAGTTGTAAAATGGACCACAACAACTAATAACATGACGGAGTGCGTAAATATTGGACAAATGTCCATGGTCAAAATGCTAACGGTAATATCTAGGCAGTGCTTCGTGACATAAATTCAAAAGCGAAATCTTCTAAAATGGATTTGGACTTAAGGGGGCTTCTAACATATTCTAGTGTTGTAGGGTATCACATGGTTGGCCCCGCAAGACTATAGCCTTTGCTTACTTGTTTAAAGATATATTTTATGATTTTTTCAACAACAACAGAAACCTTTTTCAATAAGTTCTGCCCCTAAAATGTGCCCAGAAATTGTGTTTATATACCCTCATGGCTAATTATACCCTCAGCCATATGACTAGAGGGGGTATTTATCATTTGATACCGTCAAAGAGTGCCTAGTCGAAATAACAGTCTTAGACCCTAGGTCTCTTTGGAATATATCGGTCTACTCTTTTTGGTACCTCCCCCACAAAAGGTCGAAATTTTCAAAAAATATATTTTTTGCTCCAACCTTGTAAATCTTAATATTTGCTTAAGTGCTAAGTCAGGTGCGAAAATGGACTATATCGCTTTACCCCATCAAGTAACTTCCTCACGAAGGGACAAGATTTTGAACAATTACAGATCTTATAAAATGTGATGTAAGAGTCCGATTGTCTTAAAATTTCACACATCCCAATATTTGTGGGGGAGGTACCAGAAGGAGTAGACCAATATACTCCATCTTAACACTAGACCTTGGTTTAAAAATGGAGTATATCGGTCTACTCCTTCTGGTACATCCCCCACAAAAGGTCAAACTTAAAAAAAATATATTTCCAGCACAGAAAGGGAAACAACAATCTGATTTTGCTCTAACTTCGCAAATCCTTATATTTGCGTCAGTTCTAGGTCAGGTGCAAAAATGGATAACATCGGTTCACTCCATCAAGTGTCTCTCCCACAAAGGTTCAAAATTTTGAATAATTATACATCTTACAAAATATGATGTAAGAGTCGGATTGTCTTCAAATTTCACACACGCTTCTATTTTAATGAACCTAACACAAAAGGACGAAATTTTGAATATCAATTAAGCTCATAAAACGCGAAATTATCATCCGATTCTACTTAGACTTGGCACATCTAAATATTTCTATCAACACAGGATATGTTAGATGGTAGATATCGGATTATTTCTTTTGCTACCTGCCCCACATAGGGTTCAAGATTTTGAAAAATAAAAAGCTCAAAGAAAGCGAAATAAGCTGCAACTCTTTTCAAATTCCACACATACAAACATTTTTGATAACATAAGATCTGGTGTGAAGATGCTGCGCTGGTCTGCGAACCCCTCACCCACAAAGGGTCACAATTTTCAATACTTTTATCTGTCACAAATTGCGAAACAACTCAGCGATTCTATACAACTTGCAACATTTATGTCATATTTATTTAAATAGACAATAGTGGCACATTCTTTCAAAACCCGCTCCACCCGCATTTTAAGTCCTGTCCACTTCCAAGATTGGTAACATAGAGTAAAAGTCCATTATAATCTAAACCCCACATGTTAGGTCAATTTCGGCCTTTCGTAGCTATTTATGGAAAGTTTCAATCAAAACACATTTTTTCATGTCACTTTCATTTCCCATAAACATTTTTAGGTTAATTAACTTTGTAGCTATAAAAATAGACTTTTAAAGCAAATATTTCTAATCTTAGGCTCCCCACAAGATTTCCATCACATCTTTCATCCAGCACCCATTGTAAAAATTACTCCAGCTGAAGGTAAGTTTTCTTATTTCACAAATTCATATCAACTTATACCAATTCTGATTTTTTTCTAAATCTTCCAGCCCACCACTCAACACCCAAGGAGGCTGATGAACCAAATGATAGTTCGGCTTCCGAAACACCTGAAACACAACAAAAGAAACCGCAAAATAAACAACAGCAACATCACCATCATCAACAATACCACCACCACAACAACAAGAATCGCAATAAAAATCGTCGTTAAACTTTTGTGGCCAATTCCTTTCCTTCTTTCCTCCTTTTTTCCAAAGTTTTTCTAATTTATTTCCCCTTTTCCTCTACTTAAAAAAAATAATATTTGTTAAATCTTAATTTTGTTATAATTGAATTTCAATAAAACTAATATTATAAATTTTCTTTAAAAATGACATTGCGATCATAGGATTTGATGGGCGTAGGCAAAGTCTATCGATAGCCCCATGGAAAAAGTTTAAAAACCGAATGAGGCTATATAGAGACTTTTAGGGCAGATATCACATCTTATTATGTGGACATTTTTTTCACCCATCTTTTGAAATTATAAACATATATTTATACCCAGTCGTTATGTATATAGTATGACTCTAACAACAGGGTGAGATGGAAAAACTGCAACCAACTTCAGACTGGTGTCATGTCTAAGCAACTCGTCCGACAGCTGTAAAAATTATTCCAGTGACAGCTTATTATATTGTTTCCAAGCGTACAAAAGCATTTTAGTGAGAATTTTGCAGAAAAAAAGTTATTCGTGATGGAATTCAAGCGGGTTAGTGTAATTTCTTTATATTTGGCTGGAAAACCACAAGTGGATATCGTTAGAGCACTCCATCATTTAAATGTCAATAAATCTTTTGTGACTCGTACCATCGCTCGTTACCGTGACACTGGTAGCGTAGCTCGATGTCAAGGAAGTGGACGAAAGAAAACAGCAACATCAGCAGAAATAGTTCGAAAAATAAAGAAGCGACTTGATCGAAACCCCGCGTCCCAGTGGCCAAAAATTGGCTCGTGAGCTAAACATATCGGAATATTCCATTTGGCAAATATTAGAAAATGAGCTTTACCCCGAAAGCCATTCAAATTGCAAAAAGTGCAAGAACTTACACCGCAACAGAAAGAAAATAGACTTGAAAGAGCTAAAGAGTTGCTTCGCTTGACCGAAATTGGTGAATTGCCGAATTTGGTTTTCTCCCATGGAAAACATTCATTGTCTAGCAGTTTGTAAACAAACACAATGATCGTGTTTACTTGCCGAAGAAGTCAACTGAAAGTCCCTCGGTTGGCCACCAGAACTCAAGCGCCGGCCATGGTGATGGTGTGGGCCACCATAACAGCCGATAGTCCCTCTCCGCACGTATTAATCGACCGTGACATCGGAATAATAATAACATGCCGAATATTATCACAAAAATATTCTGGAGGGTGTATTAAAGCCTTGGGCACGCAAACATTTTGGCCGCAGACCTTGGACCTTCCAACAGGGCTCAGCACCATCGCACTCAACACGCGCCACCCAAGAATGGTTAAAAAATGTGGTTTCTCGCTTCATTTCCACTGCACAATGGTCACCAAAATCTCCGGATACCAATCCGTTGGACTATTGTGTCTGGAGTATTTTTTGAAAGCAAGCAAGCACTTCGCCGGGATTGGATAGAAATACCGCAGAGCAATATTAAGCAGCGTGTGACGGCTTCATTGGCCGCTTGAAGGCCATAATTCGTGCCAAAGGTGACCAATTCGAACAAATCTTAAGTTATTCTAAAATGTGATGCTATTTCCGACAGGTTTTGCTTTCATTCAATAAAATTAAAAAAAAAAAAAAAAAAACAAGTAAGCAAAGGCTACAGTCGAGCGGGGCCGACCGTTGAATACCCTACAACACTATAATAAATGATACAGTTTATATAGACAAGATACTCGAAAGAATTCCACAAGATATTGTGACAAATAATAAAAGAAAACCATCAGGTTTCGTTCTCTAATTTTCGAATAATAGCAACTTAAACTAATTTGTCATTTCCAATTTATTGGTAGATGTTGCACGTAAATGGTCTTCCCAGATCTGGAACCAATATTTCCCAAAGACCTATAATCTCTCAGAAGTGGCAAAAGATTAACATTTATTATTGGTTTTTGACTGAAACGCATCGATATGAGATACAGACATTTGACTATATTCTTCCACGAAATCAGCGTTAACGAAATAGTCAGAAGTGCGTCTTTCCTGTATTTGTGAATTCTCCACAAAGTCACTGGAATGGACATTTTCGTATTTAGTCTACAAAAGTTGGCAAACTATTTCACACATTGAATATTTTTGGATGGCCATCCAAAACTGCTTGGCTTTTGCAATGTCCGGTAACCCCCATTCAAATGTGCGTGAGGATCGGGCGATAATTACGACTTGCTGACAATTTTGCAGTTTTTTGGTCCATTTCAACTCCTAAATATATGGCGATCATCTCCAAAAAGAATAGGCTTCTATTCTGACCCTCATCTTATCCCCATGCAAAATTTCGTAAGGATCGGGCCATAAATGCGATCTGTATATGATATCCTGATATCCTAACTACTTAGTTTTGTTAGCTGTAGAAATATTACCAAATGTTTAATTCAAAATGAAAATATGCCAAAAATATGACAAAATGGAAAAAATATGAGAAAATATTACAAAATCAATATTGTCATCTTCAGAGAGATATTTTTATTCGATTTTTTAGACGTTTTTCCTTTCCTGCCAAGAGGCCATTCTGAATTAATGAGAACTGTCGAAATCAGTTCAGCCGTTCTCGACATATAAGAGATTTTTCAAGCATATCTTCTTTGATAGACATATATATCGCACATATTTTGCTATATATCCGATTTGTTGGATAATAACATCAATGTAAAGGTCAGAAGTAACCTTGTGATGGCTTTGTGATTTCGCCGGGATTTAAAATAATCACGGTTTAATGAAAAATTTTGATTTTTTTTTCAACATAAAAGATATGGCCTATTTTACCCGCTAAATATTATCCGATGACCACCCAAATTGGTAGGCTTCTTCCCCGCCCTAAACTCTAGCTACATGCGAAATTCCGATTGGTCTATAATTTCGACATGTATAGCTACTGCAAAATCCGACATTTTTTCAGTATTTGGTCCATTTCAACCCCTTAAACATTTGGCGATCATCTCCAAAAGAAATAGGCTTCTATTCTGACCCTATCCCCACCTCCATTCTAAATTTCGTGAAGATCGGGCCATAATTGCGACCTGTAGAGTGATTACAAATTAACATGGACAGACGGACGGACGGACATACATAGCTATATCGACTCAGCTCGGCGAGATAGGAAGATCCATATATACTTTCCTATGTGGGAAATCAATATTTCGTGGTGTTATATAATTTTTGGCCCAATCAAACTTATAATACCCCCAACACATAGTGTTGTAGGGTGTAACAAGTAAAAAAGAAGTAAGTTTGGCCGGGCCGAACTTTAAATACCATCCACCATTTGGAATGAATTAAAATTAATAAATAAATAAATAAAATCCTTAAAAAAAATGCTTTTAAAATCTTTAAAATACCTTAAATCGGAAGGTGCCAAATATGGGGGGATATGCGATATTGTGGACCTATATAGACAAATCTATGTCTGGGGGTAAAGTACTCACAAAGAACTCCTTGTGTGGAATTTCAGACAATTCTATTGAAAAATGTGGCTGAAGTCATCAAAATACCGAATATAGGGGGTACCGTAATATGGGGGATATACGATATCATGGACTGATATAGCTCATCTTCGAGCTTGACCTGCCTGCAGACAAAAGAGAGATCTGTGCAAAATTTTAGCTTCCTATCTTAATTCGTTTTGACTGTAGCGTGATTACAACACACGGACAGACGGACGGACAGGGCTAAATCGTCTTAGAATTCCAAAATTATTATTTCGATAAGTTACAAACGGAATGAAGAACTTAATATACCCTCCATATTATGTATGGTGGAGGGTATAAAAATGTTAAAATTATGCCGTTTGTCTTTGTTGCAGTCTGAAATTTGGAATTGGGATTACTGTGGGAGTGTAGAATTTGGTTATGTAGGAAGCTTTTAAAATTCGTACTTTTGTGTACTAAATTAAGTTCAATTTGGATTTGGGTGAACCGATAAGGCTTTAATCCTGAAAATGGATAATGAGATTTCTACGGCTGACCAAATAGCGTTCGCTTGCTTGTATAAAATATTTAGTCTTCGTATGCTAATAGAATCTATGGGAACTCCGATGGATACAGAATGGAAAATTTGAAATGCAAGGTACACACATACTCCATTTTATATTTGTTCAGTAAATTTCTAACAAAACTTTTAAAACTCATCTATTTAGGTCTGATATTTTTTTTGTAATAACGAATTTTTTCTGTCTGCTATGAAACATATGCTGCCATCTACATGTCAAAATCTGAACTAACTGGTTGGCAACGCAATAAAATAACTAACCATAAATGAACTAGCCGATTCTCAAACCAACAATGAATTTGTATCACCATGTGCTCATACATTTATTCATGACATATTTATGTTAAATCATATACACACCACTAGATGGCAGTCGAGAACCTGTTTTATTTAAAATACAAAATTTAAATATATTGAATTATTAAGAAGTATATGCTTACATATATATTAAAAACTGCAACACACCAATAAATAAATATTGTATTCAAAAAATTGCTCAGATAAAACTGTGCCCTAAATGCTTATTTGGTGATGAAAGTGTAGGTTATGTCTCTCGGGAAAAAGACTTTAAAATATTAATTTGGAATCTAACTAGATTTGAATAGACTTACCTGCCACAGACGTATTACGTCGAGCGAGGTATGGGGTCTAAAACTATTATTTGGATGAGGCAAATTTTGGGGGTATACAAGGATATATAATGTCGTCGAAAAAAAAAAAAACATTTTTAATTATCGATTGGGTTTTGACTTCAGAATTTACGCAGTGATACATTTTTAAGCAGTCTAAAAATATGACCAGTAAAAAAGTCCTAAAGTCGGGCGGGGCCGATTTTATGATACCCTACACCACTTTGCCAATTTAGTTGAGCTCCACATAAAAATTAAAAGTTTTTATGGGAGAATTCAGTCATGCACCCTATGATTATAATTATAATTTAAAATTCAAAGGACTAAATATGCCGAAGCATTTGTTTCTTTTAAATTCGGACTTGCATTGCCCATTTGGTGCACAATTAATTTGAAATCAGATAAAGATATATATGGGAGCTATATCCAAATCTGAACCGATCTCGATAAAATTTGGCAAAGATATTACAATTTTATATATTTCCCTGAATATCGTTGTTACGGAGTGCATATTACAGCTGTGGGTAACATATACAACAAATCGGATGAACAATATATATGGGAGCTATAGCTATATCTGAACCGATTTGGATCAAAATTGGCATACTTATTTTCAGGCCTAATTTGGTTGTCTCTGCAAAATTCCATACTATTCGGGCTGATATTACACGTTTGGTGCACAATAAAAGACAAATCGGACGAAGATATATATGGAAGCTATATTTGAATTTTTACCGATTATCTCCAATTTCAATGGGGTTCGTCCTTGGGCCAAATAAATGTTGTCTGGAAAATTTCATCTCAATCGGATAATAAATGCGACCTGCATTTTGTTCACAGGAATACATGTACAGACGGACGGACAGACGGACTGACATGCATAAATCAACTCAGAAAGTGATTCCATGCAGATCATCAAGAGGAACTATGGGTCTATCTCGTTTACTTTTGCCTGATAGAAACAAATGCACAAAGACATAAAACCCTGACCTCCTTGTGGTGTAGGGTATAAAAATAAAAAATAATAAATAAATGACTGAGTCGTATCGGCTAGATCTTGAAATTTTGCACGTCATCTTGCGTGCGTATCCGAGTAATAAGGTTCGAATACAAATGATACGAAAAGTTGTAATTTTTGAATACTTTCTATTGGATAACTATAGAAATTTAGAATTTTGAAATTTGGAAAAGAGAAATTCTGATGGATTGCAGGTAAGATGTATCAAAGCGTTTTTGGAAATTCGAACATAAAACTTGGATTATGGAAATTTGTGTTACTAATACTAATTTCGTCATACTTTGGTTCAGAGTGAGCTGATGGAGCTGGATTTTGAAATTTTGTATTCGGGTTCATGTTGCTGGTAAGTTTGTGATAAAGTGGTTATTTTGGAAATGTTTACCTCAAGTGCACGAAAGGATTAAACAGCACCATATTTGGTAGAATTTGGTATTTGGTGAACATATACAGGGTGATATAAAAACACTGTAACAAAGTCAAACGCCATAATTTTTATTTTTTTTTTTAATTTTATTGAATAAAAGCAAAAATGTCGAAAATTATGCTATTTTAGAATAATTTTAGATTTTTTGAATTGATCACCTTTGGCACGAATTATGGCCTTCAAACGGCCAATGAAACTGTCACACGCTGCTCGTATGTTGCTCTGTAGTATTCAGGCCCATTCCCGGCGAAGAACTTGCTTGAGGGCATCAACACTTTGCTTGAGGCGCCATACTTGCCTTTCAAAATACTTCAGACACAATAGTCCAACGGATTGGTATCCGGAGATTTTGGTGGCCATTGTGCGGAAGGAACTTCATTTTGTACCCATTCATGGGTGGCGCGTGCTAAGTGCGATGGTGCTGAGTACTGTTGGAATGTCCAAGGACTGCGGCCAAAATGTTTGCGTGCCCAAGGTTTCAATACACCCTAAAGAATATTTTGGCTATAATATTCGGCATTTTTTCTGATGCCACGGTCGAGCGACCATCGGCTGTTATGACGCCCCACATCATCACCATGGCCGGCGCTTGAGTTCTGGTGGCCAACCGAAGGTGTACATTTTCAGCTGATCTCTTTGGCAGGTAAATACGATCATTTTGTTTGTTTGTTAACAACCAGCTGGGCAACGATCGGAGAAAAACCAAATTCGGCAGTTCACCACTTTCGGCCAAGCTAAGCAACTCTTTAACTCTTTTGAGTCTATTTTCTTTCGGTTGCGGTGTAAGTTCTTGTACTTTTTGGAATTTCAATGGCTTTACTCTGAGCTCGTTTTTCAATATATGCCGAATGGAATAATGCGATATGTTCAGCTCACGAGCCAATTTTTTGCCACTGGTACGCGGGGTTTCGATCAAGTCGCTTCTTTACTTTTCGAACCATTTCTGCTGATTTTGCTGTTTTCTTCCGTCCGCTTACTTGACGTCGGGTTACGCTACCAGTACCAGGGTAACGAGCGATGGTACGAGACACAAAAGATTTATTCACATTTAAATGCTGGAGTGCTCTAACAATAGCCACTTGTGGTTTTCCAGCCAAATATGAAGAAACTACACTATCTCGCTTGAATTCCATCACAAATAAATCTTTTTCTGGAAAATTCTCATCTTAATTCTGCTTTTGTACGCTTGTAAAAAATATAATGAACTGTCACTGGAATAATTTTAACAGCTGTCCACGACTATTAAAAGTAACGCTGGATACGTTATTGGGAAACACTTAAAATTATCGAGGGCGTGGTACATTTCTTCCCAAAGGAAGAGAAAGTGATAACAACCGCGATGATTTCTATTGCTTAGGTGTGACTTCTAAGTGATTTCCGGTGTATTGTTGTCCTTGCAGGGAACCTTATTTTAGATCAGAACTTGCCAACCAGTATCAACACAAAAACTTTGATTTTGTATGTGTCACAGACGTGAGCATCAAGAGAGTAACTCTCCCTCTCACGGTAAACATTTTGAGTGATAACTTCTTGCGAAGCATGAAATCAAGTTACTGTCCGTCTACACATCAAATTTGTTGTTGGTAAGCAGTCTGGTGGTGA
Organism: Musca domestica; assembly: GCF_030504385.1. NCBI lineage: Eukaryota > Metazoa > Arthropoda > Insecta > Diptera > Muscidae > Musca > Musca domestica. Next base: position 7,652,714 of record NW_026712315.1, on the reverse strand, counting down.
CTTTACCGATCGATGGTGAGTTTTATAAACAAACCTAAGATTGTGTGCGAAGTGTGGTGAATTTCCGATAGGCGGTGTGTTGGCGAGCACTGCCCTAGATACTTACTCTTAATTGGGAGGGAAATCTTTAACTTTTAATCAAACACAACTATATATATTTTTTAATCTTTTTTATTTTATTTTATAATTTTTATTTATTTTTGTTTTTTGCTTTGAATTTTTTACATTTATTTAATTTTCATGCTTTATTTCGAATTAAACTAAAATTGTATATGTTGATTTTTTTTTATTCTTAAATTTCATAGTTGTTTGCTTTACTCATTCTTTTCTGTCCTGTTTCCTTTCATCGTCATTATTTTATGCTATGCTTTGTTGAAAGTCATTACACTGAGAGAAAAAAGTAACATAATAGAACATACAATAAAAATAAGTTCTGCATTTTTTTTTCTCATTTATCATTAATAGCATTCGTATTGGATCAATAAAATTTTGAGTTTCGAATTTTACCACAATAATTTGATATGTATCGTTTTATTTCCTTTCATTTTGGGGACGTGATGTGAATGTTGACGAGATTGACTAGAGTAGTAGTTGTAGTATTGAATAAGTTCGGTTATGTAGATGTAAATGTATGTAAATTTATATAGAGAATAATTTCGATATCTTTTGGTTTTTTATTTATTTTTGGTTTTGCCTTGAATTTTTATTTTCGATTTATATATTGTTATATAAATATACATGTTGTGTATGTGTATATTGTGCAGGTGTATATTGTGTCGGTATAAAGATAGAGATAGAGACAGAAGAATTATGTAAGGTACATCAAAGTTACAAAGTATTTTATTTCATTATCGTTTTTTAGTTTGAATTTAGTTTTTTTAGGAGAGAGAAAGAGAGGAAGTTATTGGGAGGGATTGGGATAATAGAAAAAGAGAAAGAAATTTAATTAGTAATAAAATGAAAAAGGATAATTGATACTATCCCTGCAAGCATTTGGAAGTGAGTCACTCACTCCCTTTTTAAGATGTCACTTCTGCAATGCTTCTAATCCTAATAAATGCGATAGTATCTACATACTACATACATACAATAAAAAAACTACTGTTTTCTACTTTCTCTCGTCACGGATTTACTACGTAGTGGCGACAAGAATGTTAAGAGAACGTGTCGCGTATGCAGAAACTATCTAGTGACTGCCATCGGATAAAACAGTGATAGTTTGGAATCATTTACGAATTGAACATAAATAAGACTTTATTCTATCTGAGGAATATAAGACATTGTGGCGTAGAGTTAAGCATGCCTGCTTTGCTCTCTGAACACCCAGGTTCGATTTCCAAGACAGACAACACTTTTTTCAAACGAAAAAAAAAAAATGTAAGTATTTCTGCTAATAAGTAAATGTACAAATAACAATAAAAAACAACAAGTAACAAAGGCTATAGTCGTGCGGGGCCAACTATATGATACCCTACAACACCACAATATGTTAGAAGCCCTCTTATGTTCAAATCCATTTTGGAAGATTTCGCTTTTGAAATTATGTCATAGAGAACTGCCCAGATATTACCCTTATTACTTTGACCAGGGACATTTGCCCAATATTTACGCACTCCTTAAATATTTTGCGATCATAACCAAAAGCAAGAGGCCCCTCTAAATTTTGACTCATCTATGTGATTTGGTTGTCCACGACACTTGTCTATATTCGTAAACGAAATCAGCATAAAAAGCCATAAGTTCGCCTTTTGTGTATTTCGGAAGTAGTGGTCCTTTCTACCCGCTGTCCCAAACTCTAACTTCATGCGAGATTTCATGTCCTTTGGTTTCTATTTGTGACATTTATAACGGCTGCAAAATCGGTATCATATTTAGTTGTTGGTCCATTTCAACCCCTAAATATATTGCGTACATCTTTGATCTGAGCCTAACCCTACCCTTGTGAAAATTTTTGTGAGGATCGGACAATGATTGTAATCTGTATTTATTAACCCCATCCTGTATTGCAAGGTGAAAAAATATTACAAAATGTACACTTCAGTATTATAAGTCAAATTGAAACCAGTAAAGAAAGTCTTCAAGTCGGGTGGGGCCGACTTTATGATACCCTACACCACTTTGCTAATTAAGTAGAGCTCCACATAACAGTTAAGAGTTTTTATGGGAGAATTCAATCATACACCCTATGATTATAATTATAATTTAAAGTTCAAAGGACTAAATATGCCGAAACAATTGTATCTTTTAAATTCGGAATTGTATTGCCCATTTGGTGCACAATTAATTTGAAATCGGATAAAAATATATATGGGAGCTATATCCAAATCTGAACCGATCTCGATAAAATTTGGTAAAGATATTTCTGAGCTGTATTTGATATATTTCCCCAAATATTGTTGTTGCATAGTGCATATTACGGCGGCGGTAGACAAAAATAACAAATCGGATGAACAATATATATGGGAGCAATAGCTATATCTAAACCGATTTCGATCAAATTTGGCTAACATATTTTCAGGCCTAATTTGGGTGTATATGCAAAATTCCATACAATTCGGGCTGATATTACACGTTTGGTGCACAATAAAAGGCAAATCGGACGAAGATATATATGGGAGCTATATCTAAATTTTGACCGATTATCTCCAATTTCAATAGGGTTCGTCCTTGGGCCAAACAAAAGATCTTTGCAAATTTTCATCTGGATCGGGTAATAAATGCGACCTGTACTTTGTTTACAAAAATACATGGACAGACGGACGGACGGACAGACGGACGGACGGACGGACAGACGGACGGACAGACGGACAGACGGACGGACATACAGACGGACGGACGGACATGCATAAATCGACTCAGAATGTGATTCTATGCAGATCATCAAAAGGAACTATGTGGTGTAGGGTATAAAAATAGCACGCGATAAAATATATGAAAAAATAATTTTTTTTTTTTCACAAAATACTACAAAATCTATATTAACATCATTATTGGCATTTTTTAAAGCGATTTTTTCAGATTTGATACTTTTATGTCAAGAGGGCATTCTGAATTGACAAAATTTGTCAAAATCGGTCCAGCCATTCTTGAGATATAAGCATTTTAGCTAACATCCCCTTCCTTTGTTTATACACATTGCCTATATTTCACTATATATCCGATATATTTACTATCGGCATCTACGTAACGGTCAGAATTGACCTGTTTGTCCATTTCAGATTTAGCCGGGTTAAAAAATATTCGCGGTTTAATGGAAAATTTTAATTTTAAATTGGAAGGCTTCTGCCCAGTCCTAAGTTCTAGCCCCATGCTAATTTACGCGTTGATTGGTCCATAATTGTGACCTGTAGAACAACTGCAAAATCAGGAAATTTTTCACTTTTTGGTCCATTTCGCCTTAATATTATGCGATCATCTCCAAAAGCAATAGACTTCTTTTGGCTCTAGCCCCACCTCCATTCTAAATTTCGAGAAGATCGGGCCATAATTGCGACCTGTAGAGTGATAACAAATTAACATGGACAGGCGGACAGACGGACGGACGGACATACATAGCTAGATCGACTCAGCTCGGCGAGATAGGAAGATCCACATATACTTTCCTATGTGGGAAATCAATATTTCGTGGTGTTACATAATTTTTGGCCCAATCAAACTTATAATACCGCCAACACACTGTGTTGTGGGGTAAAATATCTGCTCAAGTCCGGAGTAACAAAAAATATTTTTTTCACTTTCAATAATTGTCGAGGAAGCGACATCCACGATTATTAGAAGAAACACTGTATGCGCTATTAAGTCAGGCTTTAAAATATCGCGGGCGTTATTTATTTCTTCCCGAAGGATGCTTCTTCTATTGCTTAGTGATTTGCGGGTATTTTTTGCCTTGCAGGGATATGGGCACTATTGTCTCATGTATTTTCTAATAATATTTAATTAGAATTTTGAAAAAAAATCTATTTTTCGCTAGTTTCTCTTTCCATTTCTTTTTCTATTTCCCATTGCATTTGTTTGGTGATATAAATATCTTACACTTTCCTTTATGGGATTTTTTTTTATTTTTATTTTGGTTTGATATCATTCTTATTTTTGCTCATATTTTCTTAGGGTTAATAATTGTATGCTATTTTAATTTTTTTTATTTTTTTCTGTTTTGTGAAAACAAATATAAAAAACATTTTCTTTTGGTTTTAAATCGGTTCGGTATAAAATATAATGGAAATTATAAAAAAACAATAATAATTATTATTTGTTCGTTGTTTTAAATAATTGGTTGGGTTGGTTTTCAATTGAATTGTTGTTGTTAATTGGTTATTTGTGTCTTATTATGATTGCTTAGATTGTTGTTGTTGTTGCATATTATTCAATAAATAATTTACTGCAATTTATTTATCAAAAAACACAGATAATTCACACATACTCATGCAACAATCATTGTACACTGATTTATTCATACTTCTATTTTATTTATTTTTATATTAAACTTATGATTTTTTGTACACAAATAAAGTTTATTTTGAAAGGTGTTGTATTTGGGAACAGGCCTTTAATTATGGGGAAATTAAAATAATATATAAAAATAGAGATGTGTTCTACAGGAAGTAGAGGCTTCCAGATTTTCTGTTTTTGATGTCCTAGAAGTTTTCTTTAGGCAACAGAGGGTCTCAAGGACATCTGTCGATAGTAAAATACTAAAAGGGCTTCTATAAACCGCAAAAGGTACCAGAAGATCTCTACTACAACCAATAGTAGACCTCAAGTCATTTGTTCACGGTAGCTGACATCAAAGCCTTTTATGGACAGTAAAATACCTCTATAGAGAGTAGAAGGTTTCACGAAATTCCGCCGACAGTAAAATACTTCCAGCTTTTCTATAACCAATAAAAGGCCGGTTAATATCGCTTTTATTTATAGCAGAAGACCACAAGGTTTTTTTTTATCGCACTTAGTAGACCTCTAGGTCATCTATCTACAGTAGAAAACATCAAGGTCTTCTAAGAACAGAAGAGGAGCTCAAGGTCTTCTGTAGGTAATGGAAGACCTCCAGGCTCTCTCTGGTCCACAGCAGACCTTCAATAGACAACAGAAAATTTCCAGGTCTTCAATAAACCATTGAAAATCAATAGGTCTTTTATAGATCATAGAAGACCTCCAGGTCTATTACAGATTATTGAAGTCCTCCAAGTCTTCAATAGGCCATAGAAGTCCTGTAGTCTATAAAGATCAATATAGACCATAGAAGCCCTTGAGGCCTTCTGAAGTCAAAACAATACCTTGAGGCCATCTGAAGTCAAAACAATACCTTGAGGCCATCTGAAGTCAAAAGGAGAACTTGAGGCTTTATGAGGTCAACAGAAAACCTCTAGTCTATAAGGGTCAATATAGTCCATAGAAGGCTTGAGGCCTTTTCAAGTCAAAACAATACCTTGAGGCCTTCTGAAGTCAAAAGAAGAACTTGAGGCCTTATGAGGTCAACAGAAGACCTTGCGGTCTTCTATAGTCCATATTAACCTTGCGGTCTTCTGTAGTCCATAAAAGAGCTTGAGGTCTTTTATAGTCCATAGAAGAGCTTGAGGTCTTCTATAGTCCATATAGTTCTTTTATATTTCATAGAAGAAAGCCTCAAGGTCCTCTACAGTCCACAGAAGACCTTTAGGTCTTCTATATTTCCAAAAAGACCTTCAGGTAGTTTGAAGACAATAGAAGTCCTTAAGGTCTTCTAAAGTCCATAGAAGACTCTGAGGTCTTCTAAAGTCCATAGAAGACTCTGAGGTCTTCTATAGTCCATAAATGACCTTGAGGTCCCCTAAAGTCCATAGAAGACCTTGAAGTCTTCTATATTCATAGAGAATATAGAGGTCTTTTATAGTTCATAGAACACTTAAAAGTCTTCTAAGAAAACCTCAACGCCTTCTACTGTTCATAGAATCCATTAGATGTTCTATTGTTCATAGAAGACCTTGAAGTCTTATCTAGTCCATAAAAGTCCTTAGGTCTTATCCAGTCCTTAGATCTTATATAGTATATAAATGTACTTGGGAACTTATATAGTCTATAGAAGACCTCGAGGTCGTGTACAGTCCATTAAACATCTGGGGATCTTGTAGAAGTCTAAAGTAAGCCTCCAAGTGTTTGGATCTAAAATTATTGGATTTAATTTACCCCACAATTAAAAGTTAGTTTCAACTTGTAACTCAATAATTTGAAGGGTAATATATATTTCAATGTGTATGCGACATGAATTTCATGTTTATTTCACTATTTATAATTTTTAGCTTTCTTTCCAGTTTTCTTGATTTGGAAAAATATCCAAAAATTGATTTTGCAATAAGTTTTTATGTTTTTCAAGTCTAAAGTAATTCTGCTTCTAAATTTCTAAGACCAATAAAATTTCACATACACAAATTAATGTCTACTTACAATATTTATATATTTTATAAAAAAAACAACGATATATAAAAATCTGTCTACAAAAAATTATAATAAAATGTGTGCAATAAGATTCTGTTTTTTTTTTTTTTTTTTTTTGTTTTAATATTATAAATTTTTAATATTTATGAAGGAAAGATGGGCAAACAATGCAAACTGATAACATTTAGATAAAAATTTTTGAAATTTGGCATAAAAACTAGCTTATTTCTGGTTTCTTAAGAAATAAAATATTAATACGAAGTTACATATAGCATTAAAAAGGTTTTGAAAAATCGTAATCTCATGTAGACTCTAAATTTTTGACTCCTTAAATTAACGTAATCGACTGACACATTCAAAGTTGGCTCATACAGGGTGAGATGAAAGAACCAATTTCAGACTGCTGTAATATCTATACCACTCGTCTCACAGCTTTTAAAATTAATCCAGCGACAGCTCATTGTATTGCTTATAAGCGTACAGAAGCATTTTGGTGAGAATTTTCCAGAAAATAAGGTTATTCGTGACGGAATTCAAGCGTGATAGTGCGATTTTTTTATATTTGGTTGGAAAACCAGCAGTGGCCATCATCAGAGCACTCCAGCATTTAAATGTGATTAAAACATTTGTGTCTCGTACCATCGCTCGTTGCCGTGATACTAGTAGCACAGCTCGACGTCAAGAAGGTGGACGGAAGAAAACAGCAACATCAGCAGAAATGGTTCGAAAAGTAAAGAAGCAACTTGATCGAAACCAGCGTCGCAGTCGCCAAAAATTGGCTCATGAGCTGAACATATCGCAATATTCCATTCGGCAAATATTGAAAAATGAGCTCGAGGTAAAGTCATTGAAATTCTAAAAAGTGGAAGAACTTACACCGCAACTTAAAGAAAATAGACGCAAAAGTGGTGAACTGCTGAATTTGCTTTTCTCCGATGAGAAAACATTCGTTGTCCAAAGAGGTCAGCTGATAATGTGCACCTTCGATTGGCAACCAGAACTCAAGCGCCGGCCATGGTGATGGTGTGGGCCGCCATAACAGCCGATGTTCGCTCTCCGTTCGTATTAATCGACTGTGGTATCAGGATAAATGCCGAATATTATCGCGAAAATATTCTAGAGGGTGTATTAAAGCCTTGGGCACGCAAATATTTTTCCCGCAGACCTTGGACATTCCAACGGACTCAGCATCATCGCACTCAGCACGCGCCACCCTCATTACAAAATGAGGTTCCTCGCTTTATTTTCAGCAAATAATGCCCACCAAAATTTCCGGATACCAATCCGTTGAACTATTGTGTCTGAAGTATTTTGGAAAGCAAGGTTAGCACTAAAAAATGACGGTTTCATTGGCCGTTTGAAGTTTCGTGCCAAATTTGACCAATTCGAATAATTCTAAACTTATTCTAAAATTTGATGCTATCTCCGACATTTTGCTTTCGATCAATAAAATTAAAAAAAACAAAACAAGCAAAAAAGCTGTAAGTTCGGCCGGGCCGAACTATACCCTCCACCGTTTGGAACGAATTTGGCAATTCTCAAAAACAATAAAATCCGTTGAAAATTCTGTTAAAATTTTAAAAATACCGAATGTAGCAATTATATTAGGGTCTATACGACGACATGAACCTGCGTAGGTAACATTTGTCATAAGCCATTACAATATTCAAAAAAAAAAAACCAGTAAAGAAAGCCTTAATTTAGTAGAGCTCCACATAACAATTAAAAGTTTTTATGGGAGAATTCAATCATACACGCTATGATTATAATTATAATTTAAAATCCAAAGGACTAAATATGCCGAAGAATTTGTATCTTTTAAATTCGGAATTGTATTGCCCATTTGGTGCACAATTAATTTGAAATCGGATAAAGATATATATGGGAGCTACATCCAAATCTGAACCGATCTCGATAAAATTTGGCAAATATATTTCTGAGCTGTTTTTGATATATTTCCCTGAATATCGTTGTTACGGAGTGTATATTACGGCTGTGGGTAACAATTATAACAAATCGGACGAATAATATGTATGGAAGATATAGCTATATCTGAACCGATCTTCACCAAATTTGACATACTACCTTCTAGACTCAACTCGGTCGTAAGTGCCAAATTCCATCCCATTTGGACAAATATTAGACGTTTGGTGCACAATAAAAGGTAAATCGGATGAAGTTATATGTGGGAGCTATATCCAAATCTGAACCGATCTCGATAAAATTTAGCAAATGTATTTCTGAGCTGCAGTTAATATATTTCCCCAAATATTGTTGTTGCAGAGTGCATATTACGGCGGCGGTGGACTAAAAAAAAAACAAATCGGATGAACAATATATATGGGAGCTATAGCTATATCTGAACCGATTTCGATCAAATTTGGCATACATATTTTCAGGCCTAATTTGGGTGCATGTGCAAAATTCCATACAATTCGGGCTGATATTACACGTTTGGTGCACAATAAAAAGCAAATCGGACGAAGATATATATGGGAGCTATATCTAAAATTTGACCAATTATTTCCAATTTCAATAGGGTTCATCCTTGGGCCGAACAAATGATCTGTGCAAAATTTCATCTGGATCGGGCAATAAATGCGACCTGTACTTTGTTTACAAAAATACATGGACAGACGGACAGACGGACGGACGGACGGACGGACGGACAGACAGACGGACGGACGGACAGACGGACGGGCATGCATAAATCGACTCAGAATGTGATTCTATGCAGATCATCAAAAGGAACTATGGGTCTATCTCGTTTCCTTCTGCCTGTTACAAACAAATGCACAAAGACATAATACCCTGACCACCTTGTGGTGTAGGGTATAAAAAAAAATCAAAATACCGAATATCGGGAGGTACCGTTATATGCGGCCTATACGAAGACGTGGACCTGCACAGACAATTTTCTGTCTTAGGCTGTAATATCAATTACGAACTTTAAATACCAAATTTGAAACAATTCCGGTGAATAAATTCGCTAAAATCATCAAAATACTGAATGTCGGGAGGTACCGTTATATGGGGGCTATTCCAATTGATGGATGAACATCAAAAAATCATCTTTGCCCCATTTTCAATACCAAAAGTCCGGCAGACATAACATACATTTGAGCAAAATTTTATTAATCTACTTCAATTCGTTCGAGTTATTTCCACAGACTGACGGACATCGCTAAATCGACATAGAATTTTATGCTGATCCAGAATATATATACTCTGTGTGTATTTCGAGGTGTTACAAACGGAATGACAAACTTAATATACCCTCCATAGTATAGTGGAGGGTATAAATATGTAAAAATTATGGCGTTTGACTTTGTTGCAGTTTTTGTTATCTCACTCTGTATTCATACGAGCCTGATAGTATGCAGTGCTTAATGATGATGTTATCGCTGTTCTATTCCTTTGAAAAAAAAAGAAATCTCTGAGAGCAAAAATCGTAATACATACGAAACGATATTCGTATTCGACCAAATTTTATTTTCAATTTTTTTTTGTTCCTTCTAAAGTACCTTAAAATATAATGTTTGGGTTTCAAAAAAAAAAAAAAAAATAAATAAATAAATAAATAATTTGAACATCAAAAAATCATACTTGCATTGTTTGTCAACTTCCTTCAAAATTTAGACTAGTTATTTCTTTTAATTTTCTATTTTAAGGCAGTGCATTTTACTAAAACAGAAGAACAATTAACAAAGAAAATTGTGAGGAAAGAAAAATTTCATTTTTCTCCAAAATAACAAAAACAGTTTTTTTTTAATTTGTTTGGAATAAATTTTACATAAACAGGCAAATAGTTTACTAGGACAAAAAATAGTAGTAAATGGTTTTTCCACAAAGTTTTTAAGTCTAAAACATGTTTCATTTTTGTGTGATTTCTTGTTTTTTTTTTCTTATACAAAGCTTAGTTAGACTAAAAGAGTAAACAGATATGTATTTGTTACTTTAAAAATATTTCATAGATTTTTAGCTTATTTCAAAAGAATAAAATATATGTATGTATAAGTATGTGATATGTATATGATTTGTAAAGTTTGGTTTTTTCTTTTGGACTTAAAATCTAGAAAAAAATCTTTTACGTTGGAATAACCCAACTGATATGTATCGATTTCTTTGGTTGTTAGCCGCTTTGCCGTTTGGTTTTAGGCTTGATATGTTTTGTTTTGGAATATCCCTCAGAATGGAAATGACGGTCGGCCATTATCCATTCCGGATTTGTTGTTATTTCTCTAATAATAATTGATATTTTTAGTTTTGAGTTTTTCTTCTTTTTTTTGTTTGTGTGGCCACTATTTCTAAATGTTGTAGTAACTTTTGTTTAGTCTGTAAATATTTATGTCTATTTTTTTATTTTATAATTAGCAAATAATTCTAATTCTAACTATACTAATATTAATGCTTTCTATGTTTGGTTTTCAATTAAACTAATAACTGTTTTTGTTGTCCGATTCTCGTAAAAAAGAACCGTCAACAGGGTTATTTTTTATTTTATTTTTATTCTGCACTCATTTATTCAGCCGTTAAATATTTTCTGTCACTTAAGTTTTTTGCAATTTCTAACATTTGTTTTTCTTGTTTTTTTATTTTTAAGCTTAATAAACATTTTAAAAATGTTTTTTTTTTCTTATTTAACATTGATTTAATTGTTTTAGTTTTTTTCTTTTTTAATTTAAACTTAAGTCCTAAAAAAATCACATTGAGTTGCTTAACTTTTTTCTCCTTTCTCTTGACTTTGTTTTCTTGCTTCTTTTTTCTTGTGTCTTGTTTTTTTTCTTTTTTGTTCTTTGTTTGTTGTTATGTTACTTAAAATATAGTTAAAGTTGCTGTTTAAAATATATATTTTTTTGTGTCATGTCTTCAGTTGATATGTTTCGGTTCGAAAAAATTTTTTGGTTATTTTCATTTGCTTAAAAAAAATATTGCTTATCTAATTTCGCATCGTTTTTTTTTCAATGTTGCAATTCTTGTTGGAAGTAAATAAGTAATGAAATGGTGTTAAATATTTACCACGGCATCAAAATAAAAATTCAATATGAAATTTCATAATAATTTATTTATTTATTTTTTTTTTTTGGAAAACTAAAAATTGAAAAAGCTGTAAGTCTTGAAATACTCTCCACCATTTGGAACGATTTTGGCAATTTTCAAGAAAAAGACGTGGACCTGTACAGACAATTTTCTGTTACGAACTTCAAATACCAAATTTGAAACGATTCCGGTGAATATTGTCGCTAAAATCATCAAAATACCGAATATCGGGAGGTACCGTTTTCTTAGGATGTAGTATCGATTACGAACTTCAAATACCAAATTTGAAACATTTCCGGTGAATAATGTCGCTTATATCACCAAAATACCGAAAAAAGGGAGGTACCATTATATAGGGGTTATACCAAAACGTGGACCTACATGGCCCATTTTCAATATCAAAAGTCCTGCAGACATAATGTACACTTGAGTAAAATTTTATCAGTCTACTTCATTTCGTCCGAAAGCTAGAGTGATTTCCACAGACACGGACGGACATCGCTAAGTCGACATAACATTTTATGCTGATCAAGATTATATATACTTTTTGGGGTGTAAAATGTATATTTCGAGGTGTTACAAACGGAATGACAAACTTAATATACCCTCCATACTATGGTGAAAAATAAAATGAAAAAATATGATATCCTACACCGCTATGCGTATTTAATAGAGCTCCCGTTACAAAAACAGTTCATATTGAGAATATAAATATTTATTGGGGCAATAGATACGCCGGAGCGAGTTTTACCAAATGGAAAAATTCGTTTGAATATGAACAAATCTATCCAATTTTCGAACTGTATCTGATGTCCTGTATCAAATATCATTGTTGTGGAGTGCATATTAAGCATGCTAGAAATATATATAGATATATCTGAACCGATTTTCACCAAAATTTTAAGCATTCGCTTTTAGGCTGAATTCGATCGGAAGTGCCACAATTCACTCCATTTGGGCTGAAACTAGACATTTGGTGCACAATAAACCTGAAATCGGATAAAGGAATATATGGACGCTATGTCCAAACCTGAACCGATGTTGATAAAATTTGGCAGATGTATTTCTGGGCTGTATCTGATATCAGGAACCAAATATCACTTAAACACCGAGCGAAAAAGTGATGGAATTCAAGCGTGAAAGTGTGTTTTTTATATTTGGCTGGAAAACCACAAGTGGCTATCATTAGAGCACTCCAGCATTTAAATGTGAATACATCTCAGCAACATTAGCAAAAATTGTACGAAAAGTAAAGAAGAGAGTTGATCGAAACCCGCGTCGCAGTGGACGAAAAATAGCTCGTGTGCTGAACATATCGCAACTTACGCCGCAACAGAAAGAAAATAGACTCAAAAGAGCTAAAGAGTTGCTTCGCTTGGCCGAAAGTGGTGAAATGCCGAATTTGGTTTTCTCCGATGAGAAAACATTCGTTGTCCAGCAGTTTACAAGCAAACTAAATTATCGAGTTCAGCTCATGCGCCGGCCATGGTGATAGTGTGGGCCGCCATAACAGACGGTGATCACTCTCTGCTCGTATTAATCGACCGTGGCATCAGAATAAATGCCGAATATTATCGCGAAAATATTCTAGAGGATGTATTAGAGCCTTGGGCACACCAACCATTTTGGCCGCAGACCTTGGACATTCCAACATGACTTAGCATCATCGCACTCAGCACGCGCTACCCAAGAATGGTTACAAAATGAGGTTCCTCGCTTAATTTCCAGAGCACCATTTTCCAGGGCACCAAAATCTCCGGATACCAATCCGTTGGTATATTGTGTCTGGAGTATTTTGGACAGCAAGGTAAGAAACACCAAAGTGTGGATCACCTCAAGCAAGCACATCGCCGGGAATGGCCCAAAATACCCAAGAGCAACATTCGGACAGCGTGTGATAGTTTCATTGGCCGTTTGGAGGCCATAATTTGTGCCAAAGGTGACCAATTCGAACAAATCTACACCTATTCTTAAACTTGATGCTATTTCGGACATTTTTCGCTTTATTCAATAAAATGTATTAAAAAATGTAAAAATTATGACATTTGACTTTGTTGCAGTGTTTTTTTTTTATCTCACCCTGTAGGTTATAGGGTTCAAATTTTCTCGAAGACATTCCTAAATTATATCAAAATTTGAATGTTTCGACTACGCTTTTCTAGAGGATATAAAGATTGAAATTTGATATTTTTGGGCTATACTTTTCTAGAGGATATTAAATCTAAAGTAGGTGGTGTATATTAATTTGGGGAGTTCTTTCTTAATTTATGAATTACAGAAAGCTACTCATGCCTCATTTACGCATCAAAATAATTCCAAAACTAAAAAAAATATATAAATCATGGTTTGTTCCTTTGACATCCTTGAGTGGAAATATCTTCCGATACAAAACCCAGAAATCTAGAAAATCCTGAAAATAAATCATAATCAATTCGTGGTTTTGCCATTTTTTGAATTCAGTCCAATTTTTGCACACAACTTAATTAAAAAAGAGCATATCTGTTGTTATTTAAAATATGTATAAATTAATCAATTGTGACAAAAACCACATCATATTAAAACATAAAACAATAATAAAAGAAACGAAAAAACGCAATCGCAAAGATAAAATCAATATTAAATTTAATTTTTTTTTTTGTTTTTTGCAACGTGGTAAATATTTTTTTATGACACTGATTTTGATGTTTTAACAAAAATGGTTTCTATGATGGCGTCGTTCTGATATGCATTGACGGAGATATACATTTATATTAAATCTGAAAAACATACACTCACACACATACACTGGAAAACAAACACACATACATATGAGAAAAAAAAAAAAAAAAAAAAAAACGAAAAAAAACCTGAATGAATAAACAAAACATTCATCCATTCAAATTAATAATTTTTACTGACAGTCTCACACACACACAGAGACACTCACTGGCATTCATGTATACAATCTCTAACCACAAACTCATTTATTCAGATAGTATTTGTTGACATTGATAAACTCGAATGAACTTTTCTGAGGGATAGATAGATAGATAGACAGGAAGATGAAGAGAAGAGAGAGAAAACAAATAAGCAAACAAACAAAAAAAATTGAATTACAAATTGATAATATTACATTGTTCTGCAATTGAGGTATCCCTTTATACTCCAGATAAATACTCAAATGGGACAGAGGACACAGAAAGGACTGAGACGTCTTGTGTAAACTTAATTTCAATATAGAATGGGATTTTTATCCTTTTGTTAAACAGGCAACACAGTGCAACAAATTTGAAGTCAAATTAAAATTTTCAATACCTAAATCTGAACCGACCGCGACAAAATATGGAAAGGGTATTTTTAGGATGTATCTTGCATCTTGCACCGGAAATCCTTGTTGTGCAGTATATTTTACGGATTTGAGTGACTTAGATACAAAATCGGCTGAAATATATATTTGTGTGAAATAGCAGCGAAAACAAACACACTTGATTCAAAGCTAAATTTGGTAGTCTCTGCCAAAATTCATTCCATTCGAGCTAATATTAGACATTAGCGAACAATATACTTCAATTCGAAAGAAAACAAGTAAGCAAAGGCTACAGACGTGCGGGGCCGACTATGTTATACCCTACAACACAACAATATGTTAGAAGCCCTTTTATGTCCAAATCAATATTGGAAGATTTCGCTTTTGAAATTAGAATTTTGACTAGGGACATTTGCCCAATATTTACGCACTCCGTCGTGCTGTTAGTTGTTGTGGTCCATTTTATAGCTAAATATAATCCAATGGTAATCCAAAATGTTAGAATTCTTCCCTGTCCTTAACTGTCTCCTCACGCGTGTCGATTGGCTTCAATTATGTGATCGAAAAAACATTTCTGTTTTAGGTTAATTTGAACCCCTAAATATTTTGCAATTATCACCAAAAGCAAGAAGCCCCTCTGTATCTCCAAATTTGGACTCATCTATATGCGTTGCTTGTCTACGATATTTGGCTATATTCGTCAACGAAATCAGTATAAAAAAGCCAGAAGTTCGCCTTTTGTGTATTTTGGATATCGTCTGTAAGTAATGCTGGTATTTTTTCACACAAAATTAGTGGTTCATTGTTCCCGCTGTCCTAAACTCTAACTTTATGCCATATTTCGTGTCCTTAGGTTTCTATTTGTGACCTTTATAACAGCTGCAGAATCAGGAAAATTTTTACTTGTTGGTCCATTTCAACCCCTAATAGCCCTTCTGAGACCAACCCTAAGCTTGTGAAAATTTTTGTCAGGATCGAACGATATTTGCAATACTTATATAATATCTCCACCTGTGTTGTAAGGTGAAAAAATATTACAAAATATTAGAAGTCAAATTGAAAAACTCGCATGCGATAAAAAGTATGAAAATAAAAAAATATGTCACAAAATACTACAAAATCTAAATTAACATCATTATTGGCATATTTTTCTGCGAGTTTTTTTAGCTTTTATACTTTTATGTCAAGAGGGCATTCTGAATTGACAAAATTTGTCAAAATCGGTCCAGCCATTCTTGAGATATAAGCATTCTAACTAACATCCCCTTCCTTTGTACATATACATTGTATATATTTCGCTATATGTATCCGATATTTTTACTATCGGCATCTACGTAACGGTCAGAATTGACCTATTCGTCTATTTGTGATTTCGACGGGATTAAAAATATTCGCGGTTTAATGGAAAATTTGACTTTTATTTAACACAAACGTTGTGGCCTATTTCAGCCACTAAATATTACCCGATGACCATCAAAATTGATATACTTCTGGCCAGCCATAAGCTCTAGCCCCATGCTAACTTCCGCGTCGATTGGTCTATAATTGCGACCTGTAGAGCAAGTGCAAAATCATGATTTTTTTTTCATTTTTTGGTCCATTTCAACCCCTAAATATAATGCCCCATCTCCATTCCAAATTTCGCGAAGATCGGACCATAATTGCGACCTGTAGAGTGATTACAAATTAACATGGACATGCGGACAGACGGACGGACGGACATACATAGCTAGATCGACTCAGCTCGGCGAGATAGGAAGATCCATATATACTTTCCTATTTGGAAACCAATATTTCGAAGTGTTACATAATTTTTGGGCCAATCAAACTTATAATACCCACAACACATAGTGTTGTAGGGTATAATAAAAATGGGAGTTATATCCAAATCTGAATCGATCTCGATAATATTTGGCAGAGGTATTTCTGAGCTGCATTTGATATCTGGTACCAAATATAATTTTTTTGGAGTGCATATTATCGACACAAAAATTGAAATTGGTCGAGAATATATACGATGACCATATCTAAATCTGAACCGATATTCACCAAAATTGCCAGACATACTTCTACATTCCATATAAACGTGTGTGCTAAAATTCATTTGATTCGGATTGATATTACACAGTTGGTGCACAATACAGGTTCAGATGAAAACACTGCAACCAACTTCAGACTGATGTCATTCCTAAGCCACTCGTCCGACAGCTGTTAAAATTATTCCAGTGACAGCTCATTATATTGTTTACAAGCGTACAAAAGCATTTTGGTGAGAATTTTCCAAAAAATAAGTTATTCGTGATGGAATTCTAGCGTGATAGTGTGGTTTCTTTATATTTGTGGCTATCGTAAGAGCATTTCAGCATTTAAATGTGAATAAATATTTTGTGTCTCGTACCATCGCTCGTAACCGTGATACTGGTAGCGTAGCCCGAAGTCAAAGAAGTGGACGGAAGAAAACAGCAACATCAGCAGAATTGGTTCGAAATCTAGAGAAGCGACTTGATCGAAACCTGCGTCGTAGTGGCGGAAAAATTGCTTGTGAGCTGAATATATCGCAATATTCCATTCGGAAAATATTGAAAAATTAGCTCGGGGTAAAGCCATTGAAATTCCAAAAAGTGCAAGAACTTACACCGCAACACAAAGCAAATAGACTCAAAAGAGCTAAAGAGTTGCTTCGCTTGGCCAAAAGTGGTGAACTGCCGAATTTGGATTTTTCCGATGAGAAAACATTCATTGTCCAGCAGTTTGTAAACAAACAAAATGATCGTCTTTACTTGCTAAAGAGGTCAGCTGAAAATGTGCACCTTCGGTTTACCACCAGAACTGGTGTGGGCCGCCATAACAGCCGATGGTCGCTCGTATCATTCGACCGTCAGAATAAATGCCGAATATTATAGCGAAAATATTCTGGAGGGTGTATTAAAGCCTTGGGCACGCAAACATTTTTCCCGCAGACCTTGGACATTCCAACATGACTCAGCACGCGCCACCCAAGAATGGTTACAAAATGAGGTTCCTCGCTTAATTTCTAGCACTCAATGGTCACCAAAATTTCCGGATACCAATCCGTTGGACTATTGTGTCTGGAGTATTTTGTAAAGCAAGGTTGGCACTAAAAAATACCAAAGTGTTGATCACCTCAAGCAAGCGCTTCGCCGGAAATGGGCCAAAATACCTCAGAAAAACATTCGGGCAGCGTGTGACGGTTTCATTTCCGACATTTTTGCTTCCATTCAAATAAAATTAAAGAAAAAAAATTAAAAATTATGGCGTTATTTTTTTTTTTAATATGGGAGCTACATCCAAATCTGAGCAGATCTCGATAAAATTTGGCAGATGAATTTGTGTATCTGATATCTGGCACCAACTACCACTGTTGTGGGGTGCATATTATGAATGTTGGGGACATAAACACCAAATCTGGCGAAACATTTATATGGGTATATCTGAATCGGTTTTCAACAAATTTTAAGTTCTTGCTTCTGTGATGAATTCGATCGGGTGTGCAAAATCCATTTGGAATGAATTTGGAAGTAAAAAAAAATAAAATCCTTTAAAAATTCTGTTAAAATCTTAAAAATAACGAATATAGCCGTTAAATGGAGTCTAAACGATGTGGACCTGCATAGGCATTGTTTGTTATAAGCCATTGCCTTATTATAAACGATAATATGTAGCATCTTCAAAATACCGTAAATAGGGAGGTATGGTTATATCGGAGCTATACAAAGACCTGAACCTGCATAGACAATTTTCTGTCACAGGCTGTAGAATCCATTACGAAATTCAAATACGACATCTCAAAAAATTTTAGTGAGTATTGTACCTAAAATCGTCAAAATACCGAATATAGGGAGGTACTGATATATGGGACCTATACGGAGACCTGGACCTGCATAAAAAACTGTAAGTCACAGACTGTAGTTCCCATTATGTACTCTAATTTAATTTGAAACTACTCCGGTGAATAATGACGCTAAAATCGTCAAAGTACCGAATATCGGGAGATACTGTTATATGGGGGTTATACGAGGACGTGGACCTGCATAGCCTGCATGTCACAGGCTGTAGCATCCATTATGAACTTCAAATGCCAAATTTGAAACAATTCCGGTGAATAATGTCACTAAAATCATCAGAATACCAAATATAGGAAGGTACTGATATATGGGGCCTACACGAGCACCTAGACCTGCATAAAAAACTTTAAGTCACATACTGTAGTTTCCATTTCGAACTCTAAATACTTAATTTGAAACTACTTCGGTGAATAATGACGCTAAAATCATCAAAGAACCGATATCGGGAGGTACCGTTATATGGGGCTATATGAAGACGTGGACCTGCCTAGACAATTTTCTGTCGTAGGTTGTAGTACCCATTACGAACTCAAAATACCAAATTTGAAACAATTCCGGTGAATAATATCGCTAAAATCATCAAAGTGCCGAATATTGGGAGGTACCGTTATATGGGGGCTATATGAAAACGTGGATCTACATGACCCATTTACGAAATTAACCTGCCTACGGGCAAAATAAACATGTGTGCAAATTTTAGGAATGACAAAGTTATTATACCCTCCATAGAATGGTGGAGGGTATAGAAAAACCAAATTTTTTCTCATAAACAACATGGAAACCCTGTATTTCACCGGAAATTAATATGTTGCGTTGTTATACCTATACTAACGAAATAAAAAACCAAAATAATTGAAAATAAAAAAATTAATTTTTTCCATTCCACTTCATTACTTGAAAATAATATTTACTTTGTTCTCACTCTTTTTGGTTGTGCGGTATCAATGTAAAAGGCTTCGTAATAATGAGTTCAGTTGATTAAAGAACAAACTACACTGATATGCAATTAAAAATAATCAGAAATTAAAAAAGAGGTCATTCACACATTCGATTTATACAAAAAAAAGTAAATGTAATTGGAAATAACATTAACATAAAATATACATATATATATTCTGTACAGTCTGAGTTTAACTCCTTGTGTCATTTGCGTTCTTGACTATGTTTTTGTTTTCTTGTTTGCTTCCTTTTTACAATATTTCATCTTTACATACAAATACAGAGAAATGTCTAACTACAACAAAATTGTTTTTGTTTATCTTCTTTTTACAGCTTACATTATCGGAAACGGAATACACATTCTTTTTACATACAGTTACCATTATTATTATACACAGTTATCATCAGGGATTAATTTCATCCTTCTCCTTCTTTCATTTGCTTATTCTTCAGGCCATCCCAGATCTTCGCCGACCAATTCATAGAATCGCTGATTATGTTCGGCAAAGAACTTACGCAGCTTTGAGATAACAACCGGATCGACGTGAGGATGTTTTCGTCCTTTGGTCTCTCGCAAACAACGATCACCACTATCGTAACGCAGACAATAGAATCCTTTTGTTTCATTAAAATAGAAATGATTGTTGGTAATGCGATGCTCGATGCCTGTTGGAGTGAAAAAGTGATAATAAGAAATTATTTTTTTTTTGTTTTTACAATAAAAGTACCATAAACTAAGGTGAAAAGTCGGTCGTGGCCGACTGTATGATACCCTACACCACAATTAGACAAAGGCCTCTGAGCTCGATATGACCTCCACCATTTGAAACGAATTTGGCAATTCTCTCTCAAAAAAAAAAAAAAAATAAATAAATAAATAAATAAATAATAAATAATAATAATAATAATAATAATAATAATAATAATAATAATAATAATAATAATAATAATAATAATAATAATAATAATAATAATAATAATAATAATAATAATAATAATAATAATAATAATAATAATAATAATAATAATAATAATAATAATAATAATAATAATAATAATAATAATAATAATAATAATAATAATAATAATAATAATAATAATAATAATAATAATAATAATAATAATAATAATAATATAATAATAATAATAATAATAATAATAATAATAATAATAATAATAATAATAATAATAATAATACTAATAATAATAATATAATAATAATAATAATAATAATAATAATAATAATAATATAATAATAATAATAATAATAATAATAATAATAATAATAATAATAATACAATAATAATAATAATAATAATAATAATAATAATAATAATAATAATAATAATAATATAATAATAATAATAATAATAATAATAATAATAATAATAATAATAATAATAATAATAATAATAATAATAATAATAATAATAATAATAATAATAATAATAATAATAATAATAATAATAATAATAATAATATAATAATAATAATAATAATAATAATAATAATAATAATATAATAATAATATAATAATAATAATAATAATAATAATAATAATAATAATAATAATAATAATAATAATAATAATAATAATAATAATAATAATAATAATAATAATAATAATAATAATAATAATAATAATAATAATAATAATAATAATAATAATAATAATAAATAATAATAATAAGTAAATAAAACAAAATCCGTTCAAAAATTCTTTTAAAATTTTAATACTACCGAATGTAGCCTTATATTAGGTCCTATACGACGATGTGGACCCGGATAGGCAACTTTTGTCATAAGCCATTACAACATTCAAATACGAAACATATGGGGGCTATACGAAGACGTGGACCTGCACAGACAATTTCCTGTCATAGGCTGTAGTACCTATTACGAACTTCAAATACGAAATTAAAAAAAAATCCGGTTAATGTTGCCAAAAGCATCAAAACCGTGGACTTTACATTGCCCATTTTCAATACCAAAAGTCCTGCAGACATAATATACATTTTAGTAAAATTTTATCAACCTACTTCATTTACAAACGGAATGAAAAACTTAATATACCCTCTATACTATAGTGGAGGGTATAAAAATATGTATTGCAGCCGGAAAAAGATTCACCAAGTGGAAAAATTCGGTTGAAAATGAAGAAAATTATACAATTTGGGCTGACATTAGATATATGGCGAACACTAACCGTAATAACGGATGAAGATGTATATCGACGCTGTATAAAAATCGGAACCGATCTCAATTAAATTTGGCAGAGGTATTTTTCAGCTGTATCAGAAGAAATATATATATGAGAGCTATAGCTATATCTGAACCGATTTTCACCAGATTTGAGATACGGCTGAATACCATAGAAATCCATTTGGGCGATATTAGCTATTTGGTGCACAATAAACCTGATATCGGTAAAAGATACATATGGGAGCTATATCCTAAACTAATACGATATCGATTTTGACAGAGGTATTTTTGAACTCCCTAAGTAATGTGGTACCCAATATCATTCTTGTGGGTTGTTTATTACGAATGTGAGAGACTTAATACCTCAAATCGGATGAAACATATATATGGGAGCTGTAGCTATATCTGTACCAATGTGATGTACTTGTCTCTAGACTGAATTCGGTCGGATTTTCCAAAATTCAAGACATTTGTACTGTTATTGGCCATTTGGTGCAAAATTAATCTTTGAAGATATATATGAGAGCTATATTTAAATTTGAACCGATTCCCACCACTTTCTATCGGGTTCGTCATTAGGCAAAACAAAATTTTGGACTAACTTTATATTACTCTCTATTGCATAGAGTTATACTTTTCGAAACGAAACTGACAGCTTTACATCATGACTTCATCCCGGCAATATTGGACAATGGGCTTTTTCAGCTTGTTGGTATGACGACTTTGAGATAATCAAGCTCTTTATGTGTCCAGCATTCTCAAGTAAATGAGGATTTGCTCTAAATTGGCAGTTTACTTTTCCAGTATGTTGGTAAAATCCTTGCAGAGAACTGTTCATATAGGTCCAAATTTTGGTAAATATCCCATGAAATTTACCACCAAATATTCGGAACTTTGATACATTTTGTCACACATTTCAACTCCTCTGCCAGAAAATTGTCTATACAGATGCACACATTCGTATGGCACACAAAAATACGAAAGTTTTTGAAAATGTTCTTCTTCTTTTTTTAGAGCATTTTCTGGTATAATAAATGGCTAAAGATACCACTCTCTGCTACAAAAACAACCTGTCGTATTTTGTTTGTGTTTTGCGTTTGACGACGTTGAGTTTCGAAGCCGCAGGTTGGCTCGTGGCTGAATATATCGCAATATTCCTTCGACAAATATTGAAAAAGTAGCTCGGGGTGAAGCCATTCAAAATTCCAAAAAGTGCAAGAACTTACACCACAAGAACCGAATTTGGTTTTCCCCGACCAGAAAACATTCATTGTCCAGCAGTTTGTAAACAATCAAAATGATCGTGTTTTCTTGTCAGAGAGGTCAGCTGAAAATGTGCACCATCGGTTGGCTACCAGAACTCAAGCGCCGGCCATGGTGATAGTGTGGGCCGCCATAACAGCCAATGGTCGCTCTCCGCTCGTATTAAACGACCGTGGCATCAGAATAAATACCGAATATTATCGCGAAAATATTCTGGAGGGTGTATTAAAGCCTTGGGCACGCACACATTTTGGACGCAGGCCTTTAACATTCCAACAGGACTCAGTGCCATTGCACTCAGCACGAGCCACCAAAGAATGGTTAGAAAATAACGTTCCTCGTTTCATTTCCAGCGCATAAAGGCCACTAAAATCTCCGGATGCCAATCCCTTGGACTATTGTGTCTGGAATATTTTGGAAAGCAAGGTTGGCACCAAAAAATACCTAAGTGTCGATCACCTCAAGCAAGCGCTTCGCCGGGATTGGGCCAAAATACCGCAGAGCAACATTCGGGCAGCATGTGACAGTTTCATTGACCGTTTGAAGGCCATAATTCGGGCCAAGGGTGACCAATTCGAACAATTCTAAACTTATTTAAAAGTTGGTACTATTTCCGACATTTTTTGCTTTCATTCAAAAAAATTTAAAAAAAAAATGTAAAAATTGTGGCGCTTGACTTTGTAGCAGTTTTTTTTTATCTCACCCAATATTAACCGATATACTATGGAGATTTTTAAGGGCAACTGGTTAGTCATACCAAGTATTTGCACATCGTGGAAATAAATCTTCTAACTTAACTGCTTTTTAACTAACTTATATTAGATTCTTATTAAATGTAATTTTTTAATAAAAATGCATATGTAACTTTTTAAATTTTTCATACTCACCTAAAAATGTTTCAATTTTCTTTAACTGCGATACCGGATCGTCTATCAGCCGATCACCATTGACAACCAAAATCTGTTCTCTAGGGAAGACTTCCAGCCAACGATGCAAATGTAAGTGGTACATGGAGATGGTTAAGGGGCGATACGATTCGTTAACTGTACCATTGGGAAAAATGGCCAACTCTTCAAAGGATCTGCTGGAAACGAGATACAAACAAAAAAAAAAAAAATAAAATAAAAAACATATTGAAAAACAACAATAGCTGGAGTACAAAAATGCTTCCCATGCAAAAGAAAAAACATATTCTTTTGAAATAAAATGTTATGAAAAAAGCGAAAAATCAGGGAAATATATTTTAACTCAGGAAATATTTTAACGCAAAAATACACAGGATATGTAAAACATCCTATCTTATATTCGTACCGAAATATAGTTTTATTGTGGGAATGGACAAGTGTCCAAAAAAGCATAGACAGACAAAAAAAGAAGCAGTTTCCACTCACTTTGACAATATTTGGGCCGCTGCAGCTGCCGCCGATGCTGGATTTGGTGTTGTCGTTTCATACTGGCGCATTGAGTG
The DNA here is from genome assembly GCF_030504385.1 of Musca domestica. Taxonomy (NCBI): domain Eukaryota; kingdom Metazoa; phylum Arthropoda; class Insecta; order Diptera; family Muscidae; genus Musca; species Musca domestica. The sequence continues at coordinate 7,628,239 of NW_026712315.1, read as the reverse complement.
CAAATTTTTGTTATAGTTTGCCTTTAAACTGCCGGCACCTGAACCGTAAATATAACGTCCTCCACCACTGCCGGGGCCAATACCACCTGCACTGCCTCCTCCTCCGCCACCCCCACCTATCGAGTTGTCGTATATTTGTGATGAAGAGTAACCGGCATTTAATTTGTTATAGAGCATCGACGATGAGTGCGAGGACAATTTGCCCGCATTTCCAGTTGACGACGAGTGTTGTGGTTGTTGCTGCTGCTGTTGTTGTTGATGCGGCTGTTGGTTTTCATTGGCGTTGGCCAGTGGTAATGTGGCCGTTGCAGCATGACTACGTAATTGCGTATAATCAGAAATGGCTCTTGTCACCGGCTCTCGGACAATTAGCAAAAGTTTTATGCTAGCATTCATGGCTCGTACACGTTCTGGCACCTGGTGGAAAAATATTGCCGGCAGATCGGCACAATGTGAAACAGATAGACGAGAAAAAAACAGTGGGAAAAAAGAAAAAAAAAAAACAAAGAACGGCAACATCAGACAATGGAGCAATACAAATGGAAATTTAAACATAATTTATCCAATATTCGTTCAAAAGTACCTATACATATGTGTGTATTCGCATCACACATACATACACATGTCACACTCATTCAACGTCGTGGACATTCACACGAGCATCCGTATTAAAAAAAAGTCACACACACACACATTTATACAAATATTTTTAACTGCAGTCGTAAGCAGGATTGTAGCATAAGCTGCCACACCGTGATAATACAAACCGGTGGCAATAAATATATGTATGGTGAAAGATACAAGCTGAAAGTGGTAGAGTTTGGCGAAAAGCTTTAATGTTTTAAGTAACGAGATATGATTGTATTGGTGCTTAAACACTTTTTACTGGGCGAACATGAAAGAAGAATATGCAAAGATCTTCTAGGTAGAGAAGACCTTGTATGAAAGACCTTAAATCGGTCTTCTTCATATGGAACATAGATGGTATGGAAAGAAGTTCTTGCATAGGACCATCATATGGAAGAGGTTACATAAATATTTTATAGACTTGACACATCATAACGATCTGGCCCATGACATATTTTTATACCCTCCACCATTCTATGGAGGGTATATTAACTTTGTCATTCCGTTTGTAATTCCTCGAAATATTCCTAATAGACCCTACAAAGTATATCTAATCTGGATAAGCATAAAATTCTAAGGCGATCTAGCGATGTCCGTCCGTCTGTCTGTCGGTTGTAATCACTATATCTTTCGAACGAATGGAGATAGAAGGCTAAAATTTTGCATAAATGCATTGTTTACCAGTAGGCAGTTTAAGTTCGTAAATGGGTCATGTCGGACCACGTTTTCGTATAGCCCCCATATAACGGTACCTCCCGATATTCGGTATTTTCATGATTTTAGCGACATTATTCACCGGAATTGTTTCAAATTTCGTATTTGAAGTTCGTAATGGCTACTACAGCCCATGACCAAAATTTTTGTATGCAGGTCCAAGTCTTCCTATAGCCCCCATATAATGGTACTTTCCGATATTCGGCATTTTGATGATTTCAGCAACATTATTCACCGGCATCGTTTCAAATTTCGTACTGGAAGAAACCAATGGGTACTACAGCCTAAGGCAAAAATTTTTGTATGCAGGTCCAAGTCTTCGTATAGCCCCAATATAACGGTACCTGCCTATATTCGGTATTTTTATGATTTTAGCGACATTATTCAAAGTAATTGTAACAAATTTCGTATTTGAAGTTCGTAATGGGCAATACAGCCTATGAAAAAAAAATTTCGTATGCAGGTCAACGTCTTTGTATAGTCTTAATATAACAGTTTTCATTTAAGTAGAAGTTTTCAAGTTTATTTTTTTTTTAATTTTGTACCTCCCCTATATATATTTACCCGATTTCCAGTTTATTAAACACCAACTCGTTTATATAAGCCCTAATTGCAAGATTTTTTTCACAAACGAACGAATTCAGCATGGAAGAAAGTGTATCAGATTCTCATTTGGTGAAAATCGATAGGTATAGGTCACATATATATATATATATATATAATTTCATCCGATTTTGTAAATAAGTCCCTAAAATTCGTAAAAAGCTTACCACAACAACGATATTTGGCGCCAGCTATCCGATACAGTAAATTAAAATCTTTGCTAAATTTCACAGAGATCTGTTCAATTTGCATATAGTTCCCATATATGGAGGGATTTTCTGAATATCGATTTAGACACAAATGCCACCGCAAATTTGGTAAAAATCGATTCTGATGAGGATATTACTCACATATATTAGTTTTTTTCGAGTGCTTTGCACTGAAAATGCTTTGCACTGAAAATGTGCACCTTCGGTTGGCCACCAGAACTCAAGCGCCGGCCATGGTGGTGGTGTGGGCCGCCATAACAGCCAGTGGTTGCTCTCTGCTCGTATCATTCGATCGTGGCATCAGAATAAATGCCAAATATTATCGCGAAAATATTCTGGAGAGTGTATTAAAGCCATGGGTACACAAACATTTTGGCCGCAGATCTTGGACATTCCAACAGGACTCAGCACCATCGCACACTGCACATGCGCAACCAAAAAATGGTTACAAAATGAGGTTCCTCGCTTGATTTCCAGCGCACAATGGCCACCAAAATCTCCGGATTGCAATCCTTTGGACTATTGTGTCTGGAGTATTTTGGAAAGCAAGGTTGGCACTAAAAATACCAAAGTGTCGATCATCTCAAGCAAGCGCTTCGACAAAATACCGCAGAGCAACATTCGGGAAGCTTGTGACAATTTCATTGACCGTTTGAAGGCCATTATTCGTGCCAAAGGTGACCAATTCGAACAAATTTAAACTTAAGTTCGGCCGGGCCAAACTTTTAATACCCTCCACCTTAGGGTAAAGGAAACATTAGAAGAAATTTGACAAAAACCATTAAAATACGAAATATCGGGAGGTACCGTTATATGGGGGCTACACCAAAACGTGTACCTATAATTACAATGTTTCGCTACACAAACTAGGACCCATTATGACCCACAAATACCAATTTTTAGACAAATCAATGAAAAAATGTGGCAAAAACCATCAAAATACCGAATATCGGGATGTACCGTTATATGGGGGCTATATAAAATTATGGACCCATGCATGCAATGTTTCGCCACCGGAGCTGCAACCCATAATGACCAACAAATACCAATTTTCAGACAAATCCGTGAAAAAAGGTTGCAAAAATCATCAAATTACCGAATATCGGGAGGTACCGTTATATGGGGGCTATACCAGAACGTGGACCGATACATCTTATTTTTAATACCAACCATCCTAGACACAATGCAAATAGCTCTGCTAAACTTTGGCGCTCTACGTCAAATAATGTGGGCTGTATCGTGATTTCAATAGACAGACAGACAGACGGACATCGTTAAATCGACTTAGAATTTTATGCTGATTATGAATATATATACTTTATACTTTACTAAGACGAATATTTAAGGATGTTACAAACGGAATGACAACGTTAATATACCCTCCTTTTCATGGTGGAGGGTATAAAAATGTAAAAATTATGGGGTTTGACTTTGACGGCTATGAGAGGATTTAAATATTAAATATAATAGCCATAGCCATATCTGGACCTACTTTCACTAAATTTGACGTGTGAATTCGGTATGGAAGAAAAACCAGCCTTTATTTTAACTGGACACATTTCTGAGGTCTCCTGTGATTCTTTTATAGTCTTTTACATATAGGGTTGCCCATATTCGACGGACCCATCTGGCAACGCCATAACTTTTGACAGAGATGTCACATCGCTTAATGACATACCGCGTTTGAAGCGTCAGTCCAAGCTGATTTTTACCATGAACCAATACACGCCACGCGAGCGCTCTGAAATAGTCAATTGTGTCAATTGAAGTCATTTGTGAAAACTCAACGTGCTTTTAAAACATTAAAAAATGAGAGAAGTGCGCCTTCTAAGAACACCATTAAGTGTTTATACGAAAAATTTTCGACTGGTAAGGCTCTTTCTAATCCGAAGAGGCCATATAAAAGTCGACCAAGGGGATCGACCGAGAATATCGCTGCCGTACGAGCCAGTGTCGAAAGGTCCCCAAGAACATCCCAAAAACGCCGTTCTCAGCAGTTGGGCATGACTCGGTCCACTTTACAACGGATTATTCGCATTGATTTGCATTTGTTCCCGTACAAAATTCAATTGACGCAAAGAATGTTGCCTGCGGACAAGCCTCGTCGATTGGAATGGGCCCAAAGGGCCCAAAGGTCCGTCGAATATGGGCAACCCTGTATAACGAGTATCCAAAAATTAGTTCTATAAGGTTCAGTGAATTGTGTGGGGGGTTTCCAATCTTTCTATGATCGTTTATAGATTTCTTCCACCTATTCCTTTGAAAAAATATTCGATTTACATCGAAAGTACACTTTTCCTTAATAAGGCACATACATGCCCTGGCATAGCTTTTTATTTCAATCTTCAATCATTTTGTTTTTTTTTTTTTTTTTATTCAAAGACCCTTTGTTAAGAGTTGAAATACTAACAGTGGCTCTTTAAGTGGAAGTCGCTGGTTTCTTTACACAAAAAAGTGTCTATATGTATTTATGTAATTGTTCCATCGCCATTGTGTAATGTTCCTAATGGCAATGACCATGCCCGCCCCATGGTAGCAATGCCATTTAAGAATCGAAGTAAATGCATAATGACGGTCACTTTATTACTCTGCTTTGTGTGTGTGGGAGACACAGTGTGAGAGAGGAAGAGAAGCGGGCGAAAAAAATACTGGATGCAGTTGGTTTGCTTATTTTTACAGCCTTTGTTATGGTTGGCCAACTGCAAACGGCGAATGGGTGCTGAGCGCCTCTTTCGTTTATGCATCCAACAATTGCATGGTAGCATAGTTTTCAGGCTTTTGTCTGATAACAATTTTATGTCCCTCCGTATTAATGCCACCAGTCTAGCGATTGCCAACGAATATACTCCCACTAAATAATCACATCTAACATCTCATATCCGTTCTCATGCGCAACGACTGCTTAACCCCCATGGGGGGTTTTGTGTCTATATTGGAATTGCTGCAATCCAAAGTGTTCAGTTGCAGCACTGCAATAGCCATTGCCATTAAACCCAGCCATCTTCGCCAGCTCTAGTCACCATTTACCACTGATCCTTTGGCCTGCTACAAATTGAAGCGAAAGTAATGCAATTAAGCATGTTTTCTCTCTGGCTGGTTGTAGTTGTTTTTTTTTTTTTGTTGCTCCTGTTATTCTCGTAATAAATAAATGGGGTTTGAAAGTTGAATAGGAATTTAATTAAATGTCCGTAGTTTAAATAATGGATGAGTTGCTCAGTGGTGTTTTTGTTCTTGTTACTTTGCCAGAGAGAATGTAATAATTTTTATACATATATATGTATGTATGTATGTAGTTGTGTTTGTGGCTAATGTTGTTCTCCTTTTATGTGTTTCTTATTTTGTTAAAGTTAAGATTAGAAACGTGAGCGCTCACACCAAAATTATTACAACATATTCCTTGGGGGATTTGTTGCATACAAGCAATGATTTGGCTGTATGTAGTTTACTGCTAAAAACGGCTGGAAAGGTTACTGGGGTGTAGGGTATTTTTTATATTCTTTATGGATAATATTCAGTTTATAACCAGTAAAGAAAGTCTTAAAGTCGAGCGGGGCTGACTTTATGATATCCTACACCACTTTGCTAATTAAGTAGAGCTCCACATAACAATTAAAAGTTTTTATGGGAGAATTCAATCATACACGCTATGATTATAATTATAATTTAAAGTTCAAAGGACTAAATATGCCGAAGTATTTGTATCTTTTAAATGCGGACTTGTATTTCCCATTTGGTGCACAATTAATTTGAAATCGGATAAAGATATATATGGGAGTTATATCCAAATCTGAACCGATCTTGATAAAATTTGGCAAAGATATTTCTGAGCTATATTTGATATTTTTCCCTGAATATCGTTGTTACGGAGTGCATATTACGGTTGTGGGTAACAAATATAACAAATCGGATGTATAATATATATGGAAGCTATAGCTATATCTGAACCGATCTTCACCAAATTTGACATACTAGCTTCAAGACTCAATTCGGTCGTAAGTGCCAAATTCCATCCCATTTGGACAAATATTAGACGTTTGGTGCACAATAAAAGGTAAATCGGACGAAGTTATATATGGGAGCTATATCCAAACCTGAACCCATCTCGATAAAATTTAGCAAATGTATTTCTGAGCTGTATTTGATATATTTCCCCAAATATTGTTGTTACAGAGTGCATATTACGGCTGCGGAGGACAAAAATAACAAATCGGATGAACAATATATATGGGAGCTATAGCTATATCTGAACTGATTTCGATCAAATTCGGCATACATATTTTCAGGCTTAATTTGGGTGTATGTGCAAAATTCCATACAATTCGGGCTGATATTACACGTTTGGTGCACAATAAAAGGCAAATCGGACGAAGATATATATGGGAGCTATATCTAAATTTTGACCGATTATCTCCAATTTCAATAGGGTTCGTCCTTGGGCCAAACAAAAGATCCTTGCAAAATTTCATTTGGATCGGGCAATAAATGCGACCTGTCCTTTGTTTACAAAAATACATGGACAGACGGACTGACGGACAGAAGGACGGACGGACATGCACAAATCGACTCAGAATGTGATTCTATGCAGATCATCAAAAGGAACTATGGGTCTATCTCGTTTCCTTCTGCCTGTTACAAACAAATGCACAAAGACATAATACCCTTACCACCTTGTGGTGTAGGGTATAATAATTTTGACAGTTTTTTTAAATTTTATTGAAGGAAAGCAAAAAATGTCGGCAATAGCATCAAATTTTAGAATAAGTTCAGATTTGTTCGAATTGGCCCCCTTAGACACGAATTATGGCCTTCAAACGGCCAACGAAACCGTCACACGCTGCCCGAATATTGCTCTGCAGTATGTTGGCCTATTCCCGACGAAGCGCTTGTTTGTTTTTTTTTAGTGCCAACCTTGCTTTTTTAAACACAATACGGATTGGTATCCGGAGATTTTGCTGGTCATTGTTCGCCGGAAAAGAAGCGAGGAACCTCATTTTGTAACCATTCTTGGGTGACGTGTGCTGAGTGCGATGGTGCTGAGTCCTGTTGGAATGTTCAAGGTCTATAGTCAAAATGTTTGCGTGCCCAAGGCTTTGATGCACCCTCTAGAATATTTTCGCAATAATATTCGATTAATACGAGAGGAGAGCGACCATCGGTTGTTATGGCGGCCCACGTCATTACCATGGCCGGCGCTTGAGTTCTGGTGGCCAATCGAAAGTGCACATTTTAAGCTGAGCTCTATGGCAAGTAAAGACCATCATTTTGTTTGTTTACAAACTGCTGGACAACGAATGTTTTCTCATCGGAGAAGACCAAATTCGGCAGTTCACCACTTTCGGCCAAGCGAAGCAATTCTTTAGCTCTTTTGAGTCTATTTTCTTTCTGTTGCGGTGTAAGTTCTAGCACTTTTTGGAATTTCAATGGCTTTACCCCCTAATTTACTGGCTGAGTTCAGGATTGGGATAAGTAGAAAGTTTTCGAAAATTGTACTTATATGCACGAAAAGTTCAAAATGGTACTAAATTTAGTACACATGCGATGTTTAGTACCATTTCATGTGAACGGTTAGAGCTGAAAACTTAAAGAGGGAAATGGGTATCAAGGTTAAAGAGAAGAGTCGATGTAGTCGAAGGAGGTAGTTTTGAATCTGTGTACTCATGTATACGACAAGTAATAAACGGAACCATGTTAAGTACAATTTGAATATGGAGGAACGGATGGATCTGGAATCCTGAAGTTAAAAATTAACATTACTATTGGAGTGTGGGTTTGGGATATGGAGGAAGTTTTCGAAATTTGTACTTAAGTGCGCGAAAAGTAGTAAATGGTACTAAATTTGTTACAATTTCGATTTGGGTGAACCGATAAAGCTAGAATTCTGAAATGTGCAAATTAGATTACTAATGTATTGTGGGACTGAGGTATGTATATAATTTTGGAAATTCGTTCTCATGTGTACTAAATGGTACTAAATTTTGTACAATTTAAGTTTGGTTGAACCGCTAAAGTTGAAATCGTAAAATTTGGAAATCAGATTTATATTGGATTGTATGACACAGGCAGTTATGGAAATTTGTACTTATGTTTACGAAATGGTACTAAATTTGGTACAATTTAGTTTTGAGTGAACCAATATAGATGGCAGAATAAAAATTGGAAATATGATTACTGTCGGATTCTAGAAATATGATGTGAAGGTAGTTCTGAAAATTTGTACTTATATGTACCAAATTTGGTACAATTTGGATTTGGGAACCATTTAGGGCTAGAAATTTTGAATTATTTGTGGAAATAAGTACCACAAGAGTACAATAGTTAACAAATAGTAGAAAAATTAGTATTGATTGTTCGGATAGAGTTAGATTTTTAAACTTTACTGCTGGGGTCAGAATTGGTTTGTAGTGTTCGGATATGGTCTTAAATATGAATAGAGCTTTAATTCTGAAATTTTATATTGAGGTCACTGTTAATTTCTAGGGTATATATATGGAGACGTTGAAATATTTTTGCAGAGAAAAAAAATTAATTTAATATCCTCCTCGGTAAACTTCAAAAATAAAGATTTTTAAGACTTTTTTTGTAAAAGGTAAACATTTTCCTATTGCTCTTTCCAAAATAAGAAAAACCTAAATAATATATAAAACTTTAAAAGTCTGAAAATTTAGTACGATATACAAAAGTAGCCGAACTTTTAAAAAACTTAAAAATTTAAAAACAAAATCGTCGAAAAATACCGCTCAAATGAAAATAGAAATTCTGCATATGCTACCAATTCCGAACTTCAAATAGAAAATTTGAAACAATTCATTTACCGGAATTGTTTGAAATTTTCTATTTGAAGTTCGGAATTGGTAGCATATGCAGAATTTCTGTTTTCATTTGAGCGGTATTTTTCCACGATTTTTTTAACATTTTTAAGTTTTTTAAAAGGGCACTACATCCTATGACGGATAATTGTCTATGCAGGTCCATGTCTTTATACAGCCCACATATAACAGCCCCTCCCTTTAGTCGGTATTTTGATAATTTTCTATTTGATGTTCGGAATTGGTAGCATATGCAGAATTTCTGTTTTCATTTGAGCGGTATTTTTCGAATTTCAAGTACGAAATTTGAAACAATTCCGCTAAATAATGTCGCTAAAAATATCCAAATACCGAATATCGGGCGGTGCCGTTGTACGGGGACTATACGTTATCGTGAACCCATATAGACAATTCTCTTCTAGGGGTAAAGTGCTCAGAAAGTACTCCTTGTGTGGATTTTCCGACAATTCCATTGAAAAATGTGGCTGAAATCATCAAAATACCAAATTTCTGGAGGTGCATCGATCTAGCCCATTTTCAAATTTATCCTGCCTGCAGACAAAAAACTGATCTGTTCCTAAAATAAGTTTCTTATCTTAATTCGTTTTGACTCTAGCGTGATTACAACAGACTGACGGATAGGTCTACATTTTACGCTGCTCAAGAATATATATTCCTTGTTAGGTCTAAAATTATTATTCCGATGAGTTACCAACGGAATGACTAACTTAATATATATGATGGAGGTTATAAAATACCCTGTTCGAACGAATCTAATTTTTGAAGTTGAACTTTTCGTTGACGAAGTAGCGGTAAATTGCTAGTTAACAATTTCTTTTTCAATGCTACAAACTTTTTCAACCTTTTGACCAAATTTAAGTTTTATTTAAAATACACCAAATATTTTTTTTCTCAAAATATAGTTATTATTATGATATTTTTGTTTTTTTTTTTTGCTCGAATTTAGGTCATAGTGACTAACCATTATCTGATTAGTGCTGGTTTTTGCAACGAATCATTCGCAGCTGAATAAACTATTGCATAGGGAATAAAATATTGTAATTAATTTACATGCATCATCAACGTCACAGAACTTCGTCGATGGTCATCAAATTTCAATTTGCTAAAAACATAAAAAAGCGCTATGTACACATATATACATAAGCACATACACAAATATAGTATATACAGGGTGAGATGAAAAAACTGCAATCAACTTCAGACTGCTATCACTTTTAAGCCACTCGTCCGACAGCTGTTAAAATTATTCTAATGACAGCTTATTATATTGTTCACAGGCGTACAATAACATTTTGCTGAGAATTTTCCAGAAAAAAATGGAATTCAAGCGTGATAGTGTGATTTCTTTATATTTAGCTGGAAAACCACAAGTAGCTATCGTTAGAGCACTCTAGCATTTAAATGTGAATAAATCTTTTGTGTCTCGTAACATCGCTCTTTACCGTGATACTGGTAGCATAGCCCGATGCCAAGGAAGTGGACGGAAGAAAACAGCAACATCAGCAGAAATGGTTCGAAAAGTAAAGAAGCGATTAGATCGAAACTTGCGCCGCAGTGGCCGAAAAATGGCTCGTGAGCTGAAAGTATTGCAATATTCCATTCGGCAAATATTAAAAGATGAATTTGGGGTAAGCCATTGAAGTTCCAAAAAGTGCAAGAGATTCACCGCAACCGAAAGGAAAATGACTTAAAAGAGCTAAAGAGTTCCTTCGCTTGGCCGAAAGTGTTGAATTGCCGAATTTGGGTTTCTCCGATGAGAAAACATTCGTTGTCCAGCAGTTTGTAAATAAACAAAATGATCGTGTTTACTTGCCAAAGAAGTCAGGTGAAAATGTGCACATTCGGTTGGCCATAAAAACTCGAGCGGCGGCCATGGTGATGGTGTGGACCGCCATAATGCCGATGGTCGCTCTGGAATAAATGTCGAATATTATCGCGAAAAATTTCTGGAGGGTGTATTAAAGCTGAAAATGTGCACCTTCGGTTGGCCACCAAAACTCGAGCGGCGGCCATGGTGATGGTGTGGGTCGCCATAATAGCCGATGGTCGCTCTGGAACAAATGCCGAATATTATCGCGAAAATTTTCTGGAGGGTGTATTAAAGCCTTGGGCACGCAAACATTTTGGACGCAGACCTTGGTTATTCCAAAAGGACTCAGCACCATCGCACCAAGCACGCGTCACCCAAGAATGGTTACAAAATAAGGTTCCTCGCTTTATTTCCAGTTCACAATGACCATCAAAATATCGGGATACCAATCCGTTGGACTATTGTGTCTGGAGTATTTTGGAAAGCAAGGTTGCCACTAAAAAATAGCAAAGTGTCGATCACCTCAAGCAAGCGTTTCGCCGGGAATGGGACAAATACCGCAGAGCAACATTCGGGCAGCGTAGCGTGTGACGGTTTCATTGGTCGTTTGAAGGCCGTAGTTCGTGCCAAAGGTGACCAATTCGTACAAATCTAACTTATTCTATTATTTGATGCTATTTCCGAGATTTTTTGCTTTTATTCAATTAAATTAAAAAAAAAAAATATGTAAAAATTATAGCATCTGGCTTTGCTGCAGTTTTTTTTTTTATCTCACCCTGTATTTGCATACAGATACACAAATACAGTGTATATATTCCATGTATGTATTTGATTCACGCCATAAAAAACTACCCTTAGTTTGTGTAGCATTTTTTATTATTTTATTATTATTTTTCAAAAAAGAACAAAAAAACTTAATATCCCTTCATATTTACAGCAGTGTAATTGCAACAACTTTCCACATAAAATAATATCTTTCTATCTAAAAATGAAAAAAAACAACAACAATTGAAAACCAATTGTTTCTCTTTGTTGGCAGCTGAGAATAGCTTAAAAGTTAATAAAAAAAATGGCTCTCAACAGAACAAACAGAAAAATGATTGTAACGATAATAACATTGAAATAGGAAAAAATAAAAAATAACTTAATACCCGTTCAAGTAGTGTAGCTGTGCAAAAAAAGCTATTGGCTAGCCCTGCTTCAAATCCACTGATTTTGTTGTTTTCCGCCAACATAATCCTGTTGATATATTTCCTGCCATTTCAGCAATTAAGAAGTGAAAATATTTGTTTGTATTAATTTGAGTGGATGTAACATAGGAAGCCTAGTCGGGTCATTGGGAAAGCTATATAGTTTCATTGTTGTTTTTTTTTATTTTTTGTTTATAACATCAACGGCAATAATAATAAATGTAATACATGTTTTTTTTCTATTTAACATTGGTCAAGGTAAATAAAATCGCAAGTTGGCAGGGAAGTGTAGTTCATAATAAGTATAAATAACAAAAAAATTTCTGCCGAAATTAAATTAAGTTAAATATTAAGTTCTTGTTAATGGCAGTATAAGTAAGTAATATAGCATTAGCTGAATGAGTAAGTATGCCATGTGTTTAAATATTATATTGATAACCTGATTCAGGGCATGAGCCTTCACACAACAACTTGAAGTAACCACAACCACGGGAAAACATTCGTAGGTACTCCTGAAAAATTCTAGAGGTATCATTACATGAAAGTTATACGAAAATATAATCTTTATAGCCTACACCACAAAGTGGCAAGGGTATTGTGTCTTTGTGCATTTGTTTGTAACATGGAGGAGAAAGCGAGATAGACCCATAGTTACTTTTGAGGATCTCCATAGAATCACCTTCTGAGTTGATTTATGCATGTCAGTCCATCTGTCCGTCCGTTCGTCTGTCTGTCCATGTATTCTTGTGAATAAAATGCAGGTCGCATTTTTTATCCGATTGAGATGAAATTTTCCAAACAACATTTGTTTGGCCCAAGGACAAACCCTTTTGAAATTGGAGATAATCGGTAAAAAATTAGATATAGCTCCCACATATATCTTCGTCCGATTTGCCTTTTATTGTACACCAAACGTGTAATATCAGCCCGAATATTATGGAATTTTGCACATGCCACCAAATTGGGCGTAAAAATAAGTATGTCAAATTTGAAATCGGATCGGACAGATATAGCTATAGCTCCCATATATATTGTTCATCCGATTTGTTATTTTTATCTTCCCCAGCCGTAATATGCACTCTGTAACAACAATATTTGGGGAAATATATGAAATGCAGCTCAGAAATACCTTTGCTAAATTTTAACGAGATCGGTTCAGATTTGGATATAGCTCCCATATATAACTTCGTCCGATTTACTTTTTATTGTACACCAAACGTCTAATATTTGCCCAAATGGGATGGAATTTGGCACATACGACCGAATTGAGTCTAGAAGCTAGTATGCCAAATTTGGTGAATATCGGTTCAGATATTGCTATAGCTCCCATATATATTATTCAACCGATTTGTTATTTTTGTCCTCCGCAGCCGTAATATGCACTCTATAACAACAATATTTGGGGAAATATATGAAATGCAGCTCAGAAATACCTTTGCTAAATTTTAACGAGATCGGTTCAGATTTGGATAGAGCTCCCATATATAACTTCGTCCGATTTACTTTTTATTGTACACCAAACGTCTAATATTTGCCCAAATGGGATGGAATTTGGCACATACGACCGAATTGAGTCTAGAAGCTAGTATGCTAAATTTCGTGAAGATCGGTTCAGATATAGCTATAGCTCCCATATATATTGTTCATCCGATTTGTTATTTTTGTCCTCCGCAGCCGTAATATGCACTCTGTAACAACAATATTTAGGGAAATATATCAAATACAGCTCAGAAATATCTTTGAAAAATTTTATCGAGATCGGTTCAGATTGGAATACAGCTCCCATATATATCTTTATCTGATTTCAAATTAAATTTGCACCAAATGAGCAAAACAAGTCCGAATTTAAAAGATAAAAATGTTTCGGCATATTTAGTCCTTTGAAATTGAAATTACAATTTTAATCACAGCGTGTATGATTAAATTCTCCCATAAATCAATGTTTCTTCTACTATTAGACCAATTGGTCTCCTCATGGAAGAATAGTAAGTGTTCTCATATAAGACCAGTAGGTCTTTTTATAGAAGACCTGAATTGTCTACAAGAAGACGTGAAGGTTTTCTCATAGAAGAACCAAAGTTCTTGTCATAGAAGACCATTAGGTCTTCACATAGAAGACCATTAGGTCTTTTCATAGAAGTCCATTAGGTTTTCTCACAGAAGACAATTGGATCTTCTCATAGAATACCATTAGGTCTCCTCATAGAATACCATTTGTTCTTCTCATAGAAGACGATTAGGTCTTCTTATAGAAGACCATTATGTCTTCTCATAAAAGACCATTAGGTCTTCTCATAAAAGACCATTAGGTCTTCTCATAGAAGACCATTAGGTCTTCTCATAGAATACCATTAGGTCTTCCCATAAAAGACCATTAGATCTTCCCATAAAAGACCGTTAAGTCTTCTCATAGAAAACCATTACGTCTTTCCATAGAAGACCAATAGGTCTTCTTACGAAGGACCATTTGCACTTCTTAGAGAAGACCATCAGGTTATATTATAGAAGACTGCGGGATCTCCATATATAGGATGTCAAGACTATAATATCTACTCAGAGAATTCCAGATGGTCTTGTAACAGAAGACCATTGCATCCTCGCATAGGCCTTCTTATAGAAGACCATTAAATGTGATTTTTTTATCAGAAGACCGAAATATTCCTCCCATAGGATCTTTCAATAACAGCTCAAAACTTTGTTATATACGTTACTTGGCCTTTAAGCTAAATAAATTGAAAGCAAACGTTTTATGATTCCAGCTTTATTGTTATGCTCTCACCAATGCGAGTGCAAGAGTGCCAATAACCGGACATCCGTTGGTGGCTTTTGCTATAGTTTTTTGTGCCCTTTGTTGTATTACATTTTTTTTGGTGGATTTACTTTATTTATAAAATAAAATAAAATTGCAAAATTTTCTCAAAATGTATGGTAGTGGTTGGCAACTGTTGCCAAAAACCTTTTTGGCATCGGAACAATTTCAATTGAATTGATTGTTATAAAGTTTTAGCACCCCAAATAAAATTGTTAATTAATTGTGCAGCTTGTTTATGGACATAATTGTGGCTTAAATTATTATAATTTCCCAAATTGGAAGAGGATATTTGGAAAATACAAAAAAATAGGATTACCAACAATTAAAAGCATACCTAATGGCGGTGGTTCAAAAGGGATATTGAGCTTTTAGTAATTTAATGAGGGTGGTATTAGTGAATATTAAAATGCAGTTATTAGCGATATTGGTTTTAGAAAAAATGTATTTTAAAAAGTAGCAGAAAACTTTGTGGGAATGGGTATGCCATCGACTTCAGCTACAAATGTTTTTTAATTAAGTACATAAAAATTATTAATTTTTTGGCCAACAGCTGTGAATTCCAGCCTATATGCTAAGTCATTCTATAAGGGCCAAAATGATTTCCAATGGAAAACCAAAGTCGTTCTTATTCCACGCGCCCTCCGAGAAAACTTAAATGCCCTATTTTACCAGATCTAGTAGTTTTCTAAAACTGATTCTTTTGTAGGTTATGTTTCCTTCAATGGCTAGAAAGTTATTTTCCCGTCTTCCAAAGAGAGAAGAACTTTTAAAGACTTTCTTTACTATTGAGAACTCTTTTTACTCTTTTATAGATAGAAGACCTCTCAATTGCCTAAAACAGATATAAAAGCTTTCACAGCTCTTCTGTAGGTAGGGATATTTACATATCTCATATAGTCAGAAGACCTTTTACAAATCTTTATAGATCGAAGATCTCTTGAGAGTCTTGGGTAGAGTTCAAACTCTTTTCTATTGTTTCCATATACATTTTTCTGGGCTTCCATCCCTAAAAGACCTTATATAGCTTCTCTAAACTATTTTTTTATACCCTCAGCCATATGGCTAGAGGCTAATTTGATATGACCAACGCGGGTATCATGGCAATAACGGTTTTAGAACGTAAATCTATTTGCACGAAATTCGTTTCAAGACATTTGGAGTCGATCCGTCCGTCTGTTTGTATGGGTGGATGGCGATTTGGTCCTAACTTGGAACATTGTAACATTTTTATTAAACTTAGATCGACTTCGGATATAGGCAATGTTGGTCCACGGCTTATGTTACCTTCCCCACAAAAGTTCAATTAAAATATTTCACTGCTCAGAAAGAGGAATGAAAATCCAATTTTACTCCAACTTTGCAAATGATAATCCCCCACAAAGGGTCAAACTTTTGAATTATTATGACTCTTACAAAATGTGATGTAAGAGTCCAATTTTCTTTAAAATTCGCCCAAGGTCTGGTGTGAAGACGGAATACATCGGTCCATTCTTTCTGGTACCTGGATGTCCATGAAGCTCATAAAACGCGAAATTAACATTCGATTCCGTTCAGACTTGTCAAGTCGCAATATGTACTTCACCACAAGATCTTTTATAAAGATGGTAGAAATCGGACCATTCCTTCTCGTACCTCCCCCACAAAGGGTGAAAGTTTCGAATAATCAAAACGATTATAAAATCCGATATATGTATCTGGTTCTCTTCATATTTCACACATCTCATTATTTCTACTAACACAAGTTTAGATGATATGTATCTGCGAACCCCCTCTGGTATCCCACTTACAAAGGGTAAAGGCACAATTTTCAATACTTTTACGGACAAAAGTATAACTTGCGAAACAAGTCATTTACAACTTACTATTTCTCTTACCCAGGAACCTGAGTTGAATGTGGAATTTATGATTTCGCAGAAAATTGGATATTAACCTTCGATTTTCTTGTAACTTTGTCCATACCGATAGTTATACCCTACTAAATAGTGGTAAGGGTATTATGTCTTTGTGCATTTGTTTGTAACATGGGGAAGGAAGCGAGATAGGATCTCCATAGAATCAATTTCTGAGTTGATTTATTCATGTCAGTTCGTCCGTCTGTCCATGTATTCTTGAGAACAAAATGCAGGTCGCATTTATTATCCGATTGAGATGAAATTTTCCAAACAACATTTGTTTAGCCCAAGGACGAACCCTATTGAAATTGGAGATAATCGGTAAAAAATTAGATATAGCTCCCATATATATCTTCGTCCGATTTGCATTCTATTGTGCACCAAACGTGAAATATCAGCCTGAATAGAATGGAATTTTGCACTAACAACCAAATTAAGCCTGAAAATAAGTATGCCAAAGTTGATCGAAATCGGTTCAGATATAGATATAGCTCCTGTTTATGTAGAGTAATGGGGGAAAAGAAACAATAAGGAATAAAACAAACAAATAGGATTAGTTTCTTTGCTTGCAAAATTTGCTGGTTTATTGAATTGCTTTTGGTGTGTTTTTTCAACAATAAGGTTACCTCTTTTCAATATGGATTGGCGACAGTGGCCGTGTTGGGTATTCGTTCAAAGACCAAAGACAAGTGAACGCAGAGGTTCTAGGTGACCGCTGAGGGTCTCATGTCTGTCTACTAATACAACTACAACTACTTCCAATGAGAGCATGTGTAACAAGGTGAGGTTACCGACAACAACCAATGCCCAGCGACGATCCGCTCACTACGGTCTCCGCCAGGGGAGTTGTAGAGGAGATGCCTGTGCGCCAATCAGCATCCGTGATTGATCGAGCAAGGGAAGTTGAGGGGCAAAGTATCTAACTTATACAGCTCCCATATATATACTGTTCATCCGATTTGTTATTTTGGTCGTCCGCAGCTGTAATATGTACTCTGTACTAACGATATTTGGGGAAATATATCAAATACAGCTCAGAAATACCTTTGATAAATTTTGTCGAGATCGGTTCGGATTTGGATATATCTCCCATATACAACTTCGTCCGATTTACCTCATATTGGACACCAAATGTCTAATATTTACCCAAATGGGATGGAATTTGGCACTTAGGACCGAATTGAGTCTGGAAGCTAGTATGTCAAATTTGGTGAGGATCGGTTCAGATATAGCTATAGCTCCCATATATATTGTTCATCCGAATTGTTATATATGTTACCCACAGCCGTAATATGTAGTCCGTAACAACGATATTCAGGGAAATATATCAAATTCAACTCAGAAATATCATTGCTAAATTTCATCGAAATCGGTTCCGATTTGGATATAACTCCCATATATATCTTTATCCGATTTCAAATTAATTGTGCACCAAATGGGAAATACAAGTCCGCATTTAAAGGATACAAATACTTCGGCATATTTAGTCCTTTGAACTTTAAATTATAATTAAAATCATAGCGTGTATGATTGAATTCTCCCATAAAAACTTTTAATTGTTATGTGGAGCTCTACTATACCCTACTTGTGTAGGGTATCATAAAGTCGGGCCCGACTATTAAGACTTTCTTTACTAGTTTTATCTGTATTAGATGAAGTCTGCAAATGAAATTCTTCGGTCGACAATATCTGGAACCTCCCACACATTTCAACATTCTCCAAATATGATATGATTTCATATAAAGTGAAGTATTTATATCATATTTATTTAGAACCGATACGAAATGGCCAATTCCCATTCCTTCGAAATCTTATCCATCCAACAAAAGTCAAAATATTTTTGAATAATCGCACACTGGCTGGCGTCAAAGCTGACTGGAAACTTGTTTTTTTAAACATTGATTTCAAACCAACCACAAAATCCTTTGTATGGCGCATACATAACGAATATCAGGCAAATACTCTATTGCCTGACACAGCCAGTGGTAGTGATGTCGAGTTTGGAATTAAGTCATAAATCTTTGAGTATTGACATTATTAATATTTATTGAATGACGTGGGAGGTACACCCAAACTCACCCATACATATAGTAAACGCCAACCTGCACTTGCATTTGAGTGCAGCAGCATCCAAACATTTGCGTGATGGCCACAAGAGTTTGGACAAACGAACCGAAAAAGCCACCGCACAACCAACCAAACAGCCAGCTTAAAGGATAAAATTATCTAAAAAAGGAGAGACCGGAGCAAACAAAGTAGACAAATCGTTACAGTGACTATCCATTCAGGCTATGACCAATTTTGGTGTACAAAATGCCGCAGGGGTGTTTTTGTGTGCGAGTGCTATCGATGAACCACAATTGCCACAATCGCATGGCCAGAAGACGCATTCTCTTGTGACGCGAAGAGTAATGCGAATGAGGACCTACACCCACACATATCCCCAAAACACACACACACACATACACATTCCAAGAACTAACATGCACTCAAATTCTAGTTTGCTGCCTGATTTTTCCCGGTACTTCTTTGCTGCAGGTCTTTGCGAAAAACGAAAATTGACTGCAGAGTTGTGAAAAATTTTTTGCAAATATTCTTTTAAATTGACGTGATCAATAAGGATTTCATAGTTCGTAAATGAAATTGATATAAAAGAAGACATTGGATGGTAGAGAGGGAGGTAGGGCGTGGTGTCGACTTTTCTATTTTCATCCAAATGATGTCATAATTTAAAATTTTATTGCACGAAAGTTGAAAGTGATACATGTAAAGGAGTAATAGAAAAAAAAAACATTGTTGCTGGCAACGAGATTCGGAAAATAAATGATAAAAATAAACCGAGAGAAAATGAAACCCATTTCGGCAAGTATGAGACATTTATTTTACTTCGAATCATAGAGAATACACACACATTTTTTTTAAATCTGTGATTGTAATTGTAAACCTCCGTAATATTTAAAAAAAAAATTCTAAGAATTGAAATCGGCGAATGTTGTTATATCGCATCTAAAAATGGGCATTTCAGGGTACTTGCTGTCATTACATCCATATCTATCTCTCGAAGAAAGTAATATTTTTATCACAACTTTGATGGGGCTCAAATATCCTTCCACAATTAAATGTCATATAAAAAGCAAACAATTTCGTTAAAACTCCGTAGACAATGTATGTATTGGGGGGGAAGGTATAAAAAGAATATTTTTAAGGACTTTATGGCTAAATCTCACGTTGTTTTTATACCATCAGCTATATGGCTAAAGAGGATATATATCATTTGATACAGCCAAAACGTGAATCATCGATATAACTGTTTAAGACCCTAGGTCTCTTTGGAACTAATACGTTTGGACTTTATCTAGGGGTTTCCGATGGTCTGTCCCTCTTGCTGGAACGCACGATAACTCTTGAAGGAAATATCCGATTTAGACCAAACATGGTACATCGTAATATTATTGGCAAACTTAGATCGAGTTCGAAGATGGGCGACATCGATCCACTCCCTTATTACCTCCCACACAAGAAAAGAACTATCCAATTTGTTGCAAACTTTGCAAATCCCAATATTGGTACTAGTGCTATGTAAGGTGCGAAAATGAACAATGTAGACCAACTCCATCAAGTACCTCCCCCCCCAAAAGGTATGAAATTAGAATGATTATAACTCTTATAAAATGTGATGTGAGATTCCAAGTGTCTTTAAATTAAAAATATTATAAAATTTTTAATAACACAAGGTCTGGTATGAAAGTAGGATATATCGTTCCACTGCTTCTGGTACCTTCCCGATAAAATATCAAAATTTTGAGTATCCATAATGAACTTTCGTAATTATCATTCGATTCCATTCAGAATTGGCACATCTCAATATTTATATTATATATCATCTGTTATAAAGCTAGAGATCGAAGTAGAGATCGAACCATTCCTTCTTATGGAGATGGTAGAGAACGGACCATTCCTTCTCGTAACTCCGCCAGTAAGGATCAAAATTTTGAATAACCAAAACCATCATAAAGTTCGAAATAAGCATTCGGTTCTCTTCAAATTTCGCATATCCCATTATTCCCACTAACAAAAAAACTGCTGTTAAGATGGGATATAACGGCTCACTCGTTCCGCAAAGGCAAACAAAGGTAGCGTAACCCTACGTCAAGAAAACAGGAACAGCAGCAGAAATGGTTCGAAAAGTAAAAAAAGCGAATTGATCGAAACCCGCGTCGTAGTGGCCGAAATATGGCTCCTGAGCTAAACATTGTCATATGCTCATTCTATTCGGCAAATATTGAAAATTATCTCGGCGTAAGACCATTGAAATTCCAAAAAGTGCAAGAACTTACACCAAAACAGAAAGAAAATAGACTCAAAAGAGCTAAAGATTTGCTTCGCTTGGCCGAAAGTGGTGAACTGCCGAATTTGGTTTTCTCCAATGAGAAAACATTTTTTGTCCAGCAGTTTGTAAACAAACAAAATGATCGTGTTAACTTGCCAAAGAGGTCAGCTGAAAATGTGCACTTTCGGTTGGCCACCAGAACTCAAGCACATGGCATGGTGAATGTGTGGGCTGATGGTCGCTCCCCGCTTGTATTAATCGACCGTGACCGCGAAAATATTCTGGAGGGTGTATTAAAGCCTTGTGCACGCAAACATTTTGGCCGCAGACCTTGGTCATTCCCACAGGCTCCAGCCCCATCACACTCAGCATGCGCCACCCAAAAATGGTTACAAAATGAGGTTCCTAGCTTCATTTCCAGCGCACAATGGCCACCAAAATCTCCGGATACCAATCCGTTGGACTATTGTGTCTGGAGTATTTTTTGGAAAGCAAGGTGGCTCTTTCCGAAAACTAGGTATTCCCTGCCTTACCCCCTGGTAAACATTACCATCGTTCTGCACTAATAAACAAACGTTGTTTTTATAAAAACAACAATAAAGGGATTAAGACTGACCATTTTGCAACGACAAAAAGTAAAAATTTTGGCGTTTGATTTTTGCAGTTTTTATACCCTCCACCATACTATGAAGGGTATATTAACATTGTCATTCCATTTGTAACTCCTCGAAATACTCATGTCAGACCCAACAAAGTATATATGTTCTTGATTAGCGTAAAATTCTAAGTCGATTTAGCCATGTCCGTCTGTCCGTCTGTCTGTCTGTCTGTTGCAATCACGCTATCTTTCGAGCGAATTGAGATAGAAGGCTTAAATTTTGCACACATGTTTATTTTCCTAGTAGGCAGCTTAAGTTCGAAAATGGGCCATGTAGGTCCACGTTTTCATATAGCCCCCATATATAAGTACCTCCCGATATTCGGTATTTTGATGATTTTAGCGACATTATTCACCGCAATTGTTTCAACTTTGGTTCGAATTGGATACTACAGCCTATGGCAGAAAATTATCAGTGCAGGTCCACGTCTTCGTAGAGCCCCCATACAACGGTACCTACCGATATTCGATATTTTGATGATTTTAGCGACACTATTCATCGGAATTGTTTCAAATTTGATATTTGAGATTCTTAATGAATACTACATCCTAAGACAGAAATTTGTCTGTGCAGGTCCACTTCTTCGTATAGCCCCCATATAACGGTACCTCCCGACATGCGGTATTTTGATGATTTTAGCGTCATTATTTAACGGAATTGTTTCAAATTACGTATTTAGAGTTCGCAATGGAAACTTAAGTCTGTGACAGAAAATTGTCTATGCAGGTACAGGTCTTCGTATAGGCCCCATATATCGGTACCTCCCTATATTCGGTAGGTACAATACCCACCGACATTTTTTGAGATGTCGTATTTGACGTTCGTAATGGATGCTATATCCTGTGACAGAAAATTGTCTATGCTGGTCCTGGTCTTCGCACAGCTCGGATATAACGGTACCTCCCTTTATACAATATTTTAATGATTTTAGCTACATCATTCACCGTTTATTTCATGTTTCGAATTTGAATATGGTAATGGCTTATGACAAACAAGGCCTATGTAGGTCCACGTCGTATAGACCCCAATATAACGGCTATATTCGGTATTTTTAAAATTTTAACAGCATTTTTTAAGGACTTTATTTTTTGAAAATTTCCAAATTCGTTCCAAATGGCGGAGGGTATTCAAATTTTGGCCTAGCTTGTTTTTATCTCATCCTGTATATGTGTTTTCTATTGAAAAAATTAAATTCTGTCGCAAAATGTTATAATTATTTCGTATTTACTTATCCAATCATGAAATCTATATTTGGTTCTAAAAAAATTTTCCTCATTCTTTGTGAAATTGTATCTTCTACTTGAGCTGAAAAAACTGCTCCAGCATACAACATATATTTACAGTTTCAACTCCATCATTGTTCATTGTAGGTATTGCAGCAATCCGCTTTAATCCTAAAATTTCCAAATCGTGACTGATGAAATAATGAAATGAATTTTGTGTTTTGTAATGTCAACTGCAATTTAAATACGGAGTCAACAACCGTTGATTATCCCTAATTGTACATGTTCTCGTACCAAAGATGAATGACCAATGTCCCATCGGGAATGATGTGGACACGAACGTGTACATCTGTGTAAAATGTTATGCGAAAACTGTGTATGTGATTACTGGTATATATGGCTTTGACGGCGGCTATAATTATTGTTCATTCATTAATTAGCTAATTGAGATGAAAGTTTTAGCCGTGCTTTGATCTGAAACGAATGAGCAACGTCACAACTCTCCGCATCCTTTTCGCTCGTTTCGTTTCGTTCCATTCAATTCATTCATAATCAGACGCGAAATGGTGCTACAAAGCCAATGAAATTATGGCAGACACATTTGATTTGCCAAGCACAAACACTAACAAATATGTGTATACACATGAATATATGTATGTGTGTTTCTATGTGTGTATGTGATTTTACAATTATTTATGCCATTTTACCGTTGAATAGCAATAATTATTGCAATGAAGTTGCTTTGATTTGAAGTTGAATGGTGTGCGGCCACATTTGTTCGTGTTATTTGACTTATTATTTAAGAAAAGGATTTTGAAGTGGGCCAGTCTGTACATGGATTAGTATTATCAAACCTGACATATAATTGCTGTTCGTTTTTACATAATAATAATTAAATAGAACTTGGGGTTACAAGGGTTTGCACTCTTGTGAAAAGATCAAACGTTTTAAAAATATTGAATTTTTCATTTGGTTTTTATAATGAATTCTTTGACAAAAAATAAACGGAAACAAGTAAAAAAGCAGCTAAGTCCCGCCGGGCCAAACATTTGATACCCTCCACCATTGGGAGAACACTTGAAAAATTTCCAAAAAAAAATTCTGTGAAAAAATACCGCTCGAATGAAACCTGTAGTGGAATTCTGTAAATCATTTTCTGAGTTATCGAAAAAAATCTGTAAAATTCAAATGGTTATAATTTCAGTAATTAACGAAAATTTTCGATAAGCTAGCGGCGAAATGAAAGTCGCCGCTTAGACCTACCAATAGATACCAATGTTGTCAATTTTTTTTGTTTTTTATAACAAAATTTTGCATCTGAAAGTTACCGATTTTTGTCGGTAACTCAAAAATTAGTTAGAGAATCCCACTACTGATAGGCTGTAGTAACGATTCCGAAATTTTTATACGAAATTTGAAATAATTCCGGTGAATAATGTCGCAAGAATCATGATAATACCGAATATCTGGGGTACCGTTACATGGGCGCTGTACTAAAACGTGGACCTATTAAGACTTATCTCTTCTAAGTGATATAGTACTCAAAAAGAATTCCTTGTGTGGACTTTAAGACAATTCCATTGAAAAACTTGGCTCAAATCATAAGAATACCGAATATCGGGAGTTACTGTTATATGGGGGCCATACGATATTGTAGATTTATATTGATAACTCTCTTCCAGGGGATAAAGTAATTACAAGGATCTCCTTGTGTAAATTTCAGACAATTCCGTTGAAAAATGCGGCTAAAATTATTAAAATGGCGAATATCGGGGTATACCGTTGTATGGGGGATTTACGATATCGTGGACCCATATAAATAATTCTCTTCCAGGAAATAAAATACTCTCAAGGAACTCCTTGTGTTGAAAAATGTGGCTAAAATCAACAAAACACCGAATATCGATTTAGCTCTGTCCGCCCGTCCGTTCGTCCGTCTGTTGTAATCACGCTACAGTCTAAACGAATTAAGATAGGAAGCTAAAATTTTGCACAGATCTCTCTTTTGTCTGCAGGCAGGTCAAGTTCGAAGATGGGCTATATCGGTCCACGATATCGTATAGCCCCCATATAACGGTACCAACCGATATTCGGTATTTGGATGATTTTACCTACATTTTTCAACGGTATTGTCTGAAAATCCACACAAGAAGTTCCTTGTGAGTACTTTATACCTCGGCAGAGAATTATCTATATAGGTCCACGATATCGTATAGCCCCCATATAACGGTACCCCCGATATTCGGAATTTTGATGATTTTAGCCACATTTTTCAATGGAAATGTCTGAAATTCCACAAAAGGAGTCCCTTGTGGGCATTTGACCTCCTCAAAAAGAATTGTCTATATAGGTTCACGATATCGTATATCCCCCATATAACTGTACCCCCCGATATTCGGTATTTTGATGATGTTAGCCACACTTTTCAATGGAATTGTCTGAAAATCCACACAAGGAGTTCCTTGTGGGTACTTTATACCTCGGCAGAGAATTATCTATATAGGTCCACAATATCGTATAGCCCCCATATAACGGTACCCCCGATATTTGGTATTTTGTTGATTTTACCCACATTTTTCAACGGAATTGTCTGAAAATCCACAAAGGAGTCCCTTGTGGGCATTTTACCTCCTCAAAATGAAGTGTCGGAATTGTCTTTACCCCCCGACAGAGAATTCTCTATATAGGTTAACGATAACGTATAGCTCCCATATAACAGTACCCCAGTATTTTGTATTTTGATAATTTTAGCCACATTTTCAAATCGTATTGTCTGAAAATCCGCACACGGAGTTCTTTGTCAGCACTTTACCCCCTGAAACGGAATTGTCTATATAGGTCCACAATATCGTATATCCCCCATATAACGGTACTCCCCTGTATTCGGTATTTTGATGATTTTAGCCACTTTTTCCAATTGAATTATCTGAAAATCTACACGAGGAGTTCGTTTTGAGTCCTTTACACGCAGACATAGATTTGTCTTTATAGGTCCACAATATCGTATATCCCCCCATATATCGGCACTTTCCTATATTAGATATTTTAAAGATTTTAAAAGAATTTTTAATGGATTTTATTTTTTTGAAAATTTTCTAATTCGTTCCAAAAATGGTCCTGATCACACAATTGAAGCCAATCGGCACGCCTGAGAAGAGATTTAAGGACAGGAAAAAAGTCTAACATTTTGGATGACCATTGAATTATATTCAGCTGTAAATGAACGACAACAACTAACAGCATAATTTCAAAAACGAAATCTCCCAAAATGGATTAGGACATAAGGGGGCTTCTTTCATATTGTGGTGTTGTAGGGTATCACATAGTCGGCTATAGCCTTTGCTTACTTGTTATTACTCCTTTTAAAATCTATATACATGACACATAACTATACAATATGCATGATATGTATGATATTGTTTTAAGTGAAATAATTTTATTTTCTAGAATCGCTTGAATTTAAATGATTTCTTATAAAAACCTCACACACACACATTCACACATGTTAAACTTCAGAATACATTAACGCAACGTGTGAAACAATAACTATGTAATTCTCTAATTTTAGTTCACACCAAATACGATTATTGTTATTTTTATTGTCGTTTTTTAATATTTACTCACCTCGGGCGATACAAAATAGCTGGGCGACTTCTCTATTGTTATCTGGCCACGAAACGAGTGTGGCATTTTCTTGCGATACCATTCCAGACCTTTCATATAGTTTTCATCGCGATCGAAGAAATGAACTTCACCGCCGGCCTTCTGAATGCGCGGATGTAAATAAAGCATTTCGAGCAAAGCTCGAGTACCACACTTGCGTATTCCGATGATGAGAGCCTGAAAGAAGTGAGGGTGGATAATTAATTTAGTGCTTACGTAAAAGAATTGGTATTTATTCGAAATAAGGTAAACATTTGCTTACGATAAGGAATTGTGTATAAGGAAGCAGTAATTAAATTAATCGGTGAGGATAAGTGGAGTGAGAAAATTCGGTTTATATTTAGATTTTGAAAGGGGGCACCTAAACAAATGACATAAAAATTTGTTGTAATATCAACATTTTCCTAAAGTTACATTTGAAAAACTTACAGATAATTTAATAATTAGAATTTTCTAAGAGAGAGATTTTATACCCTCTGCCTAATGGCTAAATAGAGTATATTTCATTTGATGAGACGAAAATGTGCTTCATCGATGTAGCGGTGTCTCTATTTGACGAAATTCGGTTTTTTATATTTGAAGTCGATTTAGTCATATGCAAAATGAAAACCAGTAAAGGAAGTCTTAAAGTCGGGCGGGGCCGACTTTATGATACCCTACACCACTTTGCTAATTTTGAAGAGCTCCGCATAACAATTAAAAGTTTTTTTATGGAAGAATTCAGTCATACACGCTATGATTATAATTATAATTTAAAGTTCAAAGGACTAAATATGCCGAAACATTTGTATCTTTTAAATTCGGACTTGTATTTCCCATTTGGTGCACAATTAATGCGAATAACCCGTTGTAAAGTGGACCGAGCCATGCCCAACTGCTAAAAACGGCGTTTTTGGGATTTTCTTGGGGACCTCTCAACACTGGCTCTTACGGCAGCGATATTCTCGGCCGATCGCCTTGGTTGACTTTTATATGGCCTCTTCGGAGTAGAAAGAGCCTTACCAGTCGAAAATTTTTCGTATAAACGCTTAATGGTGTTCTTAGAAGACGCACTTCTCACATTTTTTTAATGTTTTAAAAGCACGTTGAGTTTTCACAATTGACTTCTTGTAAATTTCAACTATTTCAGAGCGCTCGAGTGGCGTGTATTGGCTCATGGTAAAAATCTGCTTAGACTGACGCTTCAAACGCGGTATGTCATTGAGCGATGTGAAATCTCTGTCAAAAGTTATGGCGTTGGCAGATGGGTCCGTCGAATATGGGAAACCTTGTATAACAAATCGGATGAACAACATGTATAGAAGCAATAGCTATATCTGAACCGATCTTCCCCAAATTTGACATACTAGCTTCTAGATTCAATTCGGTCGTAAGTGCCAAATTTCATCAAATTTGGACAAATATTAGACGTTTGGTGCACAATAAAAAGTAAATCGGACGAAGTTATATATGGGAGCTACATCCAAATCTGAACCGATCTCGATAAAATTTAGCAAATGTATTTCTGAGCTGTGTTTGATATATTTCTCCAAATAGTGTTGTTACAGAGTGCATATTACGGCTGCGGAGGACAAGAATAAAAAAAAACCGGTTGAACAATATATATGGGAGCTATAGCTATATCTGAACCGAATTCCAATTTGGCACACTTATTTTTAGGCCTAATTTGGTTGTATGTGCAAAATTCCATACCTTTCGGGCTGATATTACACATTTGGTGCACAATAAAAGGCAAATCGGACGAAGATATATATGGGAGCTATATCTAAATTTTTACCGATTATCTCCAATTTCAATAGGTTTGGTCCTTGGGCCAAACAAATGATTTGAGCAAATTTTCATCTGGATAGGGCGGACGGACGGACATGCATAAATCGCCTCAAAATGCGATTCTATGCAGATCATCAAAGTGAACTATGGGTCTATCCCGTTTCCTTTTGCCTGTTACAAACAAATGCACAAAGACATAATACCCTGACCACCTTGTGGTGTAGGGTATAATTAGTGTATGATTTTGTTTTTCGAATTTCCTACCAGCCAATATGTCTAATAATATGCTATCTAGGCTGAAAAGAGTAAATCTCGTCAATTGGTACCTTGCTGGGCCGACCATGTGATACCCTACTTCACTACAACACGGTAGAAGTTTCCTTATGTCCAAATCATTTTGCAATATTTCGATTTTGAAATTATGTCTTAAAGCACTGCCCAGATATTACCCTTAGTCCTTTGACTAGGGATATTTGCCCAATATTTACACACTCCGTCGTGCTGTTAGTTACAGCCAAATATAATCCAATGGTCATCCTAGATGCTAGACTTCTTTGCTGCCCTTAACTCTCCTCTCATGCAAAATTCCGTGTCGATTGGTTTCAATTGTGTGATCAGGATTTTTTTTTGTTATTTGCTTGCCAACGATATTTTGCTATATTCGTCCAGCATAAAAAGTCAGAAGTTTGTCATTTGTTTTATAACGGCTGCAAAATCAGAAACATTTTTAGTTGATGGTCCATTTTAATCCCTAAATATATTGCGGAAAACTTTAAAAACAATGGGCCTATCCCTTCCAAGCCTAACCCTGCAATTACGAACATTTCCGTAAGGAAAGGACGATAATTGCAATCTGTATATAATAACCCCACTCTGCATAACAGAATTTAAACTTCAATATTACAGGGTGAGATAAAAAAACTTCAACCAATTTCAGTCTGCTGTCATTTCTAAGCCACACGCTGTTAAAATTATTCCAGTGACAGTTCATTATATTGTTTACAAGTGTACAAAAGCATTTTAGTGAGAATTTTCCAGAAAAAAAGTTATTCGTGATGGAATTCAAGCGTGATAGTGAGATTTCTTTTTATTTGGCTGGAAAAACACAAGTGGCTATCGTTAGAGCACTCCAGTACTTAAATGTGTATGAATCTTTTGTGTCTCATACCATCGCTCCTTACCGTGATACTGACAGCGTAGCCCGACGTCATGGAAGTGGATGGAAGAAAACAGCAACATCAGCAGACATGGTTGGAAAAGTAAGGAGGCAAATTGATTGAAACCCGCTTCGCAGTGTCCGCAAACTGGCTCTTGAGCTGAACATATCGCAATATGCCATTCGGCAACTATTGACAAATGAGCTCATAAAGCCATTGAAATTCCAAAAATTGCTAGAACTTACAGCGCAACAGAACGAAAATAGACTCAAAAGAGCTAAAGAGTTGCTTCGCTTGGCCGAAAGTGGGGAACTGCCGAATTTAGGTTTCTCCGATGTGGGAACATACGTTGTCAAAAATGATCGTGTTTACTTGTCAAAGAGGCCGAAAAATATTCCATTCCGCAAATATTAAAAAATGAGCTCAGTTTTAACCGAAAATTGCAAGAACTTACACCGCAACAGAAAAAAAATAGACTCAAAAGAGGTAAAGAGTTGCTACGCTTGGTCTAAAGTGTTGAATTGCCGAATTTGGTTTTCTCCGATGAGAAAACATTCGTTGTCCAGCAGTTTGTAAATAAACAAAATGATCGTGTTTACTTGCCAAAGAAGTCAGGTGAAAATGTGCACCTTCGGTTGGCCACCAGAACTCAAGCGCCGGCCATGGTGATGGTGTGGGTCGCCATAATAGCCGGTGGTCGCTCTGACATCAGAATAAATTCCGAATATTAGCGCGAAAATATTCTGGAGGGTGCATTAAAGCCTTGGACACGCAAACATTTTGGCAACAGACCTTGGACATTCCAACAGGACTCAGTACCATCGCACTCGGCACGCGCCACCCAAGAATGGTTACAAAATGAGGTTTCTCGCTGCGTTTCCAGCGCAAAATGGCCACCTAAATCTCCGGATATCAATCCATTGGACTATTGTGTCTGGAGAATTTTGGAAAGCAATATTGACACTAAAAAGTACCAAAGTTCGCCAGACCAACATTCGGGCAGCGCGTAACGGTTTCATTGGCCGTTCGAAGGCTATAATTCGTGTCAAGGGTGACAAATCGAACAAATCTAAACCTATTTTAAAATTTGACATCTGACATTTTTTGCTTTCATTCAATAAAATTTAAACAAGAATGTAAAAAATATGGCGTTTGACAGTTTTTTTTTTTAATCTCACCCTGTATATGAAATCAGTCGAAATATTTATGGGAGCCTCAACCGATTGGTACCAAATTTTGTCTCTTTGTCCGAATTTCATTGGAATCAGATATACGTATCGTGTTTGATGAATCAAATAAACGAAATTGGAAGAAAATATATAACGGAGCTATATCTAAATCAGAACTGATTTTAGTATAACTTAGCAAATTTATTTTTGTTCAAAATTGCAAATTTGGAGACAGTAAATGTTATCGATCAATAGATATGTTTATATAAAATCTAAATTTTTGGGAGGTACCTCCGATTTTGATGCTATATCTCCAGTTCAAAGTGGAATTTTAAAAAATTTAAAAAAGTAAAAATTGTTGCGTTTGACTTTGTTGCAGTTTGTTTTATCTCACCCTGTAGAAGAAGAAGAAATCCAGATTATTTAACAATGTTTTTCAAAATAATATTTTCTTCTCGACTTTTTTTTTCAAAAAAAAAAAAAAAAAAAAAAAAAAAGTACCAGTAAAGAAAGTCTTAAAGTCGGCCGGGCCGACTTTATGATACCCTACACCACTTTGATAATTTAGTAGAGCTGCGCATAACAATTAAAAGTTCTTATGGGAGAATTCAGTCATACACACTATGATTAAAATTTAAAGTTCAAAGGACTAAATATGCCAAAGCATTTGTATCATTTAAATTCGGACTTGTATTGCCCATTTGGTGCACAATTAATTTGAAATCGGATAAAGATATATATGGGAGCTATATCCAAATCGGAACCGAACTCGATAAAATTTGGCAAAGATATTTCTGAGCTGTATTTGATATATTTCCCCAATTATCGTGAGTATGCACTTGTTGGAGTGCATATTACGGCTGTGGGTAACAAATACGACAAATCAGATATATGGGAGCTATAGCTATATCTGAACCGATCTTCACCAAATTTGACATACTAGCTTCTAGACTCAATTCGGTCGTAAGTGCCAAATTTTGTCCAATATGGCCAAATATTAGACGTTTCGTGCACAATCAAAGGTAAATCGGACGAATTTATATATGGGAGCTATATCTAAATCTGAACCGATCTCGATAAAATTTAGCAAAGGTATTTCTGAGCTGCATTTGATATGTTTCTCCAAATATTGTTGTTACAGGGTGCATATTACGGCTACGGAGGACAAAAGTAGCAAATCGGATGAAGAATATATATGGGAGCTATACCTATATCTGAACCGATTTCGATCAAATTTGGCATACTTATTATCAGGTCCAATCTGATCGTATGTGCGAAATTCCATACAATTCGGACTGATATTACACGTTTGGTGCACAATAAAAGGCAAATCGGACGAAGATATATATGGGAGCTATATCTAAATTTTGACCGATTATCTCCAATTTCAACAGGGTTCGTCCTTGGGCCAAACAAATGATTTGTGCAAAATTTCATCTGGATGGGACAATAAATGCGAACTGTACCTTGTTTACAAAAATACATGGACAGACGGACAGACGGACGGACGGACGGACATGCATAAATCGACTTAGAATGTGATTCTATGCATATCATCAAAAGGAACTATGGGTCTATCTCGTTTCCTTTTGCCTGTTACAAACAAATGCACAAAGACATAATACCCTGACCACCTTGTGGTGTAGGGTATAAAAATTCTAAATTTTAGGCAGATTTGTAAAATTTTAGATTTTTTTTAAGAATTTTCTAAAATAAATCTTTAATCATTATATTATTCCTGAAACTTTTGACTAAGATATTTTGGTTTTTCATTGAATTTTGTACAAAGGTTTCCCGTGCAAAAATAATTAATTGAAAATTAAACAAAAATAATATATCGTAGGTTATTTTGTTGTTGCAAAATGGTCTGGCTTTATCCCTTTATTGTTGTTTTTATAAAAACAACGTTTGTTTATTAGAACGATGGTAATGTTTACCAGGGGGTAAGGCAGGGAATACCTAGGTTTCGGAAAGAGCCACCAATCCTCATCAGTTCCCTTGTTTTTGTCTGGGATATTCTCCCCAGAAGTTATTTTAAAAATAACTTCTATGACAAAAAACATTTTTTTACCCAAGTGACGAGATCGTAAGCTCAATAGAAGAGGAACCAAAGAATTAAATAAAACTAAAATTCTCTTGGAAAGTCTTCTAAATCTTACAACCGCACTTATAAACATTTACATCTTTCTCCACTTGTTATGCTTTCGTTCAGCCTGAACGAAGTAGCATAACCATGTAAGTTGGTTTTGTCTGTTACAACAAAAACCCCTTCGTCGACCGTGCCTTGTCTATTAATAGAACAGTGTGGCTTGTTTGTTCGGGATACAGTAGTATTTTGTTGTTGCAAAATGGTCTGGCTTTATCCCTTTATTGTTGTTTTTATAAACAAAACAACAAAATACTACGGTATCCCGAACAAACAAGCCACACTGTTCTATCGTAGGTTATTTCTATATCTATTGGCAATAGATAAGACAACATTAAAATATTCCACGTAAGACATGAGAAGGCTACTAAGGGGCATTAATCATTAAATTTTATTTTTTATTAACAAGAATACAATATTCTTCAAGTATTTTTGGAACATATTATATTATAGAAAAAAAGACTGATTTCACAATTTGTTTAGGGCATTTTAGTCAATTTTTTTGAGAATGACATCAATTCCCCATTTTCATTCTCTCCTGGTTCTAGGCAATGGAAATATTTTCACCTGTTAGTAAGTGGACTCAAGCCGCAGAAAGAAATTAGCAAAATCAAAAAAAAAAAAAAAAGAAACAGGCAAATTACAGCAATTATATTTTTTTTAACAGAGTAAAATACCATTGCACCTTTATTGTCGTTCATTTTGCAGTAACCTGGCCATTTCTCCATTTTTCTATTCTCAAGATTTTCTTTTTGGTTTGTGTTTCGTTTCGCTTCGTTTTACCTTTTCTGCAGTTGGCTTTCTTGATTTCTTTTCGCATAAAACCGCCATTAATTTTGATGCTCATTATTCTGATATTAGACTAATGAAGAGGTCAAGGAGACACAATGACATTTGGTTTTTTTTTCTTTTCATTGGCGAAAAACAAGGGTTCTTCAGGTGCTAGTTGGGATTTTTTGGTTTTTTGCTCTCATTTTTGCCGGGCAATTTCATAAAATTTGTAGCAACAAATCTAATTAAAATGAGCGTTTTTTGTTGGCGTTCTGTTATGGTAGTTTGTTAGTAATGGCTTGAATTGCAATTGAGGCATCTTGGCTTCCTCCAGATGTTGACTCGGGGAATTTGAAGCCTTTTGAAAATAAAGTGCAAAAGATTGTCCCAAAGGAGTCGGTCTAATTAATTAATGACTTTGAGGGGTAAATACATTGCTGCTGATTCAAACGATGTTTCAAATTAAGAAGTGCGATTGCTTTTTATGTTGGGAGTTGTGGGTTGTTGCAAAAGTTGCTAAAGGGATGATGGGTGGGAAATTCTCATAAAGAATTACTTTCGATACATAATATGAATGAAAAAATACATAAATATTGCCCTCAATTCCCAACTAGGTATGAGTCCAGTAAGATGTCGGATGAAGAGGTTATGAGCACTTCCCGCTGGGACTCAATGAAACCGGCCTAAGATAAACTGTGATGAAAACAAGAAGAAGTTGGGTTTGAAGATGTGGTCAGCAATACAACGAGAATAGCACCCAGGAGAACGCAATTTTTATACCCTCCACCTTAAAAAGGAGGATATGTTAACTTTGTCATACCCTTTGTAACATTCATAAATATTCGTCATAGACCCCATAAAGTGTATAGATTCATGATCAGCATAAAATTTTAAGTCGATTTAACGATGTACGTCTGTATGTCTGTCTGTCTGATTGTCTTTTGAAATCACGATACATCCCACAATAATGTGTCGTAAAGCTTCGAAATTTGGCAGTACAATTTGTATTATGTCTAGTATGGTTGGTATTGAAAATGAGGTATATCGCTCTACGTTTTGGTATAGCCGTCATATAACGTAACCCTCCGATATTCGGTATTTCGATGATTTTAGCGACATTATTCACCGTAATTGTTTAAAATCTGGTATTTGAAGTTCGTAACGGATGTTAAAGCCTGTGACAGGAAATTGCCAGTGCAGGTCCACGTCTTCGTATAGCCCTCATATAACGGTACCTCCCCATATTCGGTATTTTGATCATTTTAGCGACATTATTCACCGGAATTGTTTAAAATCTGGTATTTGAAGTTCGTAACGGATACTACAGCTTGCGGCAGTCCCGATATTCGGTACTTTTATGATTTTGGCGACATTATTCACCGGAATTGTTTCAAATTTGGTATTTATAGTTCGTAACGGATATTACAGCCTATGACAAAAAAAAATTGTCTGTGTAGATCCACGTCCTCCTCCCTATGTTCGGTATTTTGATTAATTTAGCCACATTATTCTCCGATTTTTTATTCAAGTTTCGCATTTGAACATTGTAATGGTTTATGACAAAAGTTATAGACCCTAATGTAACGACCACATTCGGTATTTATACCCTACACCACGTAGTGGTAAGGGTATTATGTCTTGGTATATTTGTTTGTAACATGGAGAAGAAAGCGAGATAGACCCATAGTTACTTTTGAGGATCTCAATAGAATAACTTTCTGAGTTGATTTATGCATGTCAGTCCGTCCGGCCGTCTGTCAATGTATTCTTGTGAACAAAACTCAGGCCGCATTTATTATCCAATTGAGTTGAAATCTTCCGAACAACATTTGTTTAGCTCAAGGACGAACTCTATTGAAATTGGAGATAATCGGTAAAAATTGAGATATAGCTCCCTTATATATCTTCGTCCGATTTGCCTTTAATTGTGCACCAAACGTGTAATATCACTCCGAATAGTATGGAATTTTGCACATACAACCAAATTAGGCCTGAAAATAAGTATGCCACATTTGAAATGAAATCGGTTCAGATATAGCTATAGTTCCCATATATATTGTTCATCCAATTTGTTGTATTTGCCCCCCACAACCGTAATATGCACTCCGTATCAAAGATATTAAAGGAAATATATCAAATACGGCTCAGAAATATATTTGCCAAATTTTATTGAGATCGGTTCAGATTTGGATATAGCTCCCATATATATATTTTTTTTATCTGATTTCAAGTCCGAATTTAAAAGATACAAATGCTTCGGCATATTTAGTCCTTTGAACTTTAAATTATAATTATAATCATAGCGAGTATGATTGAATTCTCCCATAAAAGCTTTTAATTGTTAAGTAGTGCTCTACTAAATTATAATAAAGTCGGTTCCGCCCAACTTTAGGACTTATTTTACTGGTTTTAAGATTTTAACAGAATTTTTAATGGATTTAATTTATTTATTTTTTTTTATTTTATTTTTTTTTAATTGCCAATATAGTTCCAAACCTGCAGATTTTTTACTTGTGTTACTTACATTCACAATTTACTACATTTTTCCCATTATTATCAGAATAATTGTATTGTTTCTTTAAAAATATGTAATTACCTATTCAATTATGTTGGCGTATACTTTATTGAGACTCCAAACATTTAATTATTCATACGCCCTTGATTCCATTTAAATTCACTTCGAAGTAATTCAATTGAATTCCTGTGATTTTAATTAAATCAAATATAAACAAAATTCGCTTATTGGATTTTGCTTGAGTAAACATAAGCTCACAGGTATTTCCTTCAAAATTCTGATATCAAAAACCTCAGCTTAAAGCAGTAGGCTTATTTTCGAATATCGCTCTTATCCGAACAGATTTTTGTTTATTCCAACAGTATGTCTTATGTTAATCATAACAATATTTATATGTGCGTGTATGTGTTGGTGTGTATTTGTATGTGTTGCAACTTACCTGTGGTAAACGTCGACTGGTTTTAGGAAAATGTACACGATTCGAAGGGAATACCATTGGATGACTTATCAGTTGATTGGGCGTTGATAACGACGATGATGACGAAGAAGATGATGATGATGCCGATGATGATAATGATGATATATCACCCGCATGCTTGTTATTATGCGTGTAATCCTCGGGCAAGTGATTAAAGCGATTACCGTTGCCAGCTGTGCCACCGTTGACACCGCCGCCGCCACCGCCCGCCACACCTGATGGCAAACCACTAATGCCATTGGAATTGATTAAAGCCAAACGGCGATGTTCATGCACCGCCTGGGCCGCTTGAATATTATAGACCGCACTGTCGTACAGAACGTGAAATGTCAGAAATAAGGATATCAGCATAACGGTAAGAAAGGCTACGGCTAATTTAGGACGGGACACACCAACGACCAGTATGCAGTCATTGTGTGAGGTATCGGGGCCCACCGGCCTCATGGCGGATTTGGGTAACCATCTGCAAAGAGAAAGCGTAGAATAAGATATTAAATTTTCATCAAGTGGAACAGCAACAATAACAACAACAAAGACATACAAATTTAATAAAAATAACAACAACAGCAACGCCACCAATTGAAATTAATGACATTTTCGGTTGGTAGAAAACTGCTTTGCTATGCAAACAAATGCCGACGACAAGTACGACGCCTGCTTGCCAACGCCGTAAAATAAATTAAAGTAAAATAAATTTCATTTCATTGGTGGTGGGCATTGTCGCGGTGTGTGCATGACGTGACAAATTGTTCTTTTAATGGATTTCATTGTTTTTGTTATGATGATATTTTGTGTTATTTAATTTTTATTTGAATTTGGATATACGGTTGGGAGATTCTATTTCATGGAAATGGGTTTTGCTGGAAATAGATTTGAGCGGATGGGAGTAAGTGGAATCTCGGTATGGGAAATTGTTTTCAGCACATTGCCAGATATTCATATACATCATAACAAAACTAAATGAAAAAAAAATAGTGTTAGTTTCAGCAGTGTGTGACACCTGACTAAATATTATTTTTCAATATCTCCGAAAAGATTTTTATGAATTTGTATCGCATGTTGACAAAATATATGTGGAAGAGCAATTGACACATGGGATTGAATATGAAAATGAATGTAGTTTGGATTTGAAAATGGGATTATAATTCAATTGGTAAAAGTTCAAAGGGAATTCAATAGGAATATTATATTTTTTGTCTGTTTTTCATTATTAAACAAGTGAAAAGGCAGCTGAGTTCGAACGGGCCAAACATTGAATACCGTGAAAATATTTGTAGGGAAATTGGAAATTAAAAAAAAAATTAGGAAAAATACCGCTCAGATGAAAATCGTAATATGAAGCCTATACGAAGTCGTGGACCAGCATAGAACATTTTCTGTCATAAGTTGTAGTACCCCATACGAAATTCAAATATGAAATTTCATCATAAAACATGTTAAAAAGCATTAAGTGCGGCCTCCACCTTTTGGAACGAATTTAGAAATTTTCAAAAAATAAAATCCTTAAGAAATTCTGTTAAAATTTTAAAAATTCCGAATATAGCCGTTATATTGGGGTCTATACGACGTGGACCTACATAGGCATTGCTTGTCATAAGCCATTACCACATACAAATTCGAAACTTGAAACAAACGGTGAATAATGTAGCTATAATCATCAAAATATCGTAAATAGGGAGCTACCGTTATATCGGTGCTGTGCGAAGACCTGGACCTGCACAGACAATTTTCTGTCACTGGTTGTAGCACCCATTACGAACTTCAAACACGACATCTCAAACAATGTCGGTGAATATTGTATCTAAACTCGTCAAAATACCGAATATAGGGAGGTACTGATATATGGGGCCTATACATAGACCTGGACCTGCCTAGAAAATTTTCTGTCGTAGGCTGTAGTATCCATTACGAACTTCAAATACCAAATTTGAAACAATTCTGGTGAAAAAAGTCCATAAAATCATTAAAATACCGAATATCGGGAGGTACCGTTATATGGGTGGTCTACGAATACGTGGACCTGCACAGACAATTTTCTGTCTCAGGCTGTGGTATACATTACGAACTTCAAATACCGAATTTTAAACAAATCTGGTGAAAAAATGTCCATAAAATCATTAAAATACCGAATATCGGGAGGTAACGTTATATGGGGGCTCTACGAAGACGTGGACCTGCACAGACAATTTTCTGTCATAGGCTGTGGTATCCATTACGAACTTCAATACCCAAATTTGAAACAATTCCGGTAAATAATGTCGCTTAAATCATCTAAATACCGAATATCGGGAGGTACCGTCATATGGGGGCTATACCAAAACGTGGACCTAGATGGCCCATTTTCAATACTCAAAGTTATGCAGACATCAAATACATTTGAACAAAATTTTATCAATCTAATTCAATTCGTTTGGAAGCTAGAGACATCGCTAAATCGACATAGAATTTTATGCTGATCAAGAATATATATACTTTGTGGGGTCTAAAATGTGTATTTCGAGGTGTTACAAACAAATTTTTTATACCCTTGATACTAAGGTGGAGGAAATAAAAAAAGTAAGAAAAATTCCGCTGAGATGAAAACCGTAATGTGAAGCCTAATTTTAATTTTCTGTCATAAGTTGTAGTACCCCATACGAAATTTAAATATGAAATTTCATCATAACAAGTAGAAAATTGTCGGTCGGTTTTGCCGACAGATGTATACCCTCAGCCAATGTTCGATTATTTTAAATTTTCAAACTCTTGACCTCTCTAAAATGTTTGTATGTGTGAAATTTGAAGAGAGTTGGATGCTTATTTCGCTTTCTTTGAACGTTGTGTTTTTCAAAATGCTAAAGCCTATGTGGGGCAGGTAGCAAAAGAATAGCTTCTTTACAACAGATCTCGTGTTGATGAACATATTGAGATGTACCATGTTTGGAGTGGAATCGGATGTTGATTTCGCTTTTTATGAACTTCATGGATATTCAAAATGTTGAGCGTTTGTAGTGGAGGTACCAGAGGGAGTAGACCGAGAGGTTCAGTCTTACTTACCAGATTTTGGGTTCATAAAGATACCAGATTTTGGGTTCATTTTGAATAATTATAACTCTTATAAAATATGATGTATGAGTCTGATTTCACACATATCAGACTCTTACATCATATTTTATAAGAGTTATAATTATTCAAAATTTTGTCCCTTTGTGGGAGAGGTACTTGATGGAGTTGACCAATATTATCCATTTTGGCACGAGACCTAGAACTGAAAATGTCAGCTGAAAATGTGCACCTTCAGTTGGCAACCAGAACTCAAGCGCCGGCCATGGTGATGGTGTGGGCTCGTATTAATCGACCTTGGCATCAGAATAAATGCCGAAAGTTATTGCGAAAATATTGTGGATGGTGTATTAAAGCCTTGGGCATGCAAACATTTTGGCCGCAGACCTTGGACATTCCAACAGGACTCAGCACCATCGCACTCAGCACGCACCACCCAAGAACGGTTACAAAATCAGGTTCCTCGTTTCTTTTTTATCGCACATTGGCCACTATAATCTCCGGATACCAATCCGTTGGACTATTGTGTTTGGTATATTTTGGAAAGCAAGGTTGGCACTAAAAAATACCAAAGTGTCGATCACCTCAACCAAGTGCTTCGACGGGAATGGGCCAAAATACCGCAAATTTTTTAAAGCTGAGACTATTTTATTAATTTTCACCGAAAAAAAAACGCTGATTTAAAAAAAAATAATTTTTTTTCCTGTGAAGAGTAAAACAGGTTACGTCCGGCCCAACTTTGAATTGATATTTTTCATCTATTTCTTTTTTATACCCTATCTTTCGAACGAATTGAGATAGAAGGCTAAAATTTTGCACACATGTTTATTTTTCCAGTAGGCACGTTTTCGTCCACGTTTTTCATATTCGGTATTTAGATGATTTTAGCGACATTACTCAACGGAATTGTTTCAATACTACAGCCTATGACAGATAATTGTCTATGCAGGTCCACGTCTCAATATAGCATCCATATGACGGTATCTCCCAATATTCGGTTTTTTGATGATTTTAGCATCATTATTCACCAGAATTGTTTCAAATTACTCATTTAAAGTTCGTAATGGGAACTTCAGTCTGTGGCAGAAAATTGTCTATGCAGGTCCAGGTCTTCGTAGAGGCCCCATATATCAGTACCTTCCTATATTCGGTATTTTGACGATTTTAGGTGCAATACTCACCGAAATTGTTTGAGATGTCGTAGTTGAAATTCGTAATGGATGCTATAGCTTGTGACAGAAAATTGTCTATGTTGGTCCAGGTCTTCGCACAGCTCCGATATAACGGTACCACTCTATATACGATATTTTGATGATTTTACCTACATTATTGAGCGTTTAATTCAAGTTTCGAATTTGAATATGGTAATGGCTTACCCACGTCATATACACTCCAATATAACTACTATCTTCGCTATTTTTAAAATTGTAACAGAATTTTTTAAGGATTTTTTATTTGAAAATTTCCAAATTCGTTCCAAATAGTGTAGGGTATTCAAAGTTCGGCCCGGCCGAACTTACGGCTTTTTAACTTGTTTTTCTTCATTTATTTGTTTTTGTATTTTTTAAGGCTTTACAATGGATGGACATGTCCCTAATTATGCGTCTCGAAATAATCTACAATCATCAGGATGGTGTGGAGCTTCAGAAAGATAACTTATAAATTGGCATCTAAATCTAAAACAGCATTGTCGTTTTTGACCGACCATGGCCGACTCTTATCTTTTCCCTGCTCTTATCTTTATCAAATTCCTAAACCGAAAATATTCCACAGAATCTCTTTTCCCCAAATAAGTCATGTTTGATTACAAAAAATCTCCTACAACACAATGTTTTCCCCCTCCCAGCCTACAAATATTTCATTTTTCACTGTCTCTATTTTAGTTTAGTTTATGCAAATGAACACAAAACATAAATCTCAAACACACAAATAAATGCCTTACATTCGATGTGTATGTATGTGTAGCATTTTGAAAATCTTTACACATACACATGCATCGTACACTCCCAGACCAAAGAATATCTGTGTGCAAAATCCAAATGTTTTGAATAATATTCTCACACACTCGTTGACAGTTTGGTTTCTGGCATCCTACTCTATGTCACACAACTTGTGCAGGAATAATGTGGGCCATAGCCTTAGAAGATTATCTGTAAATTTCAGGCAAACAAATACACTTAGTCAAAGTATACCAAACATACAAAAGATATGGGACAGAATTGTATATTTTCATCTTTGCTGTAAGATGCCTTGTAAACAGCCGCAGGAGTTAAATGAAGATTTCAAATGCAGGACAAAGTGGTAGATGTCATAAAAGGAGGAGATAATTTTTAAGAACAAAATGTCCCATTTATCTGTGTTGACAAGTGCGACATGTGAAGAGAATATACAACTAAAATATCGAATGGATGTTTATTATAATATCTTATAATCTTGGGAAAACTATCCTTTTTTGGAAAGCAAAATTTACCCCAGACACCAACAGTGACATACATATTCACATAAAATTTAAGGATTTCTGCCTATTCCTTCACCCTATACACAACATACCAATTATAGTACACATTTCCCAAACCATCTCCATGTTTTAATCCCAAATACCAATTCAGACATCATTATAAAATCTTGTAATACCAGCCCTAACTCTTCACGCAATACCAAAAATAGTACTTTTCGTACAAGTTTAGTGCACATTTCAGAAATCACCTCCATATGTCCAGGCTACACACGCGCAGCGATCCTAATACCAAATATCAGATTTCAAGTATTATCTGTTCACCAAATATCAAATTGTATGAAATATAGTACTATATGGTACTTTTCATGTACTTGCAGTACACATTTCCAAAACCACTTCTGTATCACAAACCTACCGCCAACAGGGACATAAATTTTAATAAATTCTAACTTCATTCGTACACTCTAATGCAAACTGTTGCAAATTAAGTATCATTTGGTACATTTCACATATTTAGTACATATTTCCAAAACCATGTACATATAACTTTCCAAATTTGATTACTATACCGAATTTCAAGGTTTTAGCTCTATCTTTTCAAATAATACCAAATGGGTCCATTTTGAAAGTTCACTACAATTTTAAAACTTTTCGTAACCTTAAGGTTCGAATTTCCAAAAATCCGTTGGTAGAATAAATTCAGATTTGTTCGAATTGGTCACCTTAGGCACGAATTATAGCTTTCAAACTTCCAATGAAACCGTCACATGCTAACCGAATGTTGCTCTGCGGTAGTTTGGCCCATTCCCGGCGAAGGGCTTGCTCGAGGTGATCGATACTTTGGTATTTTTTAGTGCCAACCTTGCTTTCCAAAGTACTCCAGACACAATGGTCCAACGGATTGGTATCCGGTGATTTTGGTGGCCATTGTGCGCTGAAAATGAAGCGAGGAACCTTATGTTGTAACCATTCTTCGGTGGCGCGTGCTGAGTGCGATGGTGCTGAGTCCTGTTGGAATGTCCAAGGTCTGCGGCCAGAATGCTTGCGTGCCCAAGGCTTTAATACAACCTCCAGAATATTTTCGTAAAAATATTCGGCATTTATTCTGATGCCATACTCGATTAATACGAGTGGAGGGCGATCATCGGCTATAATGGTGGCCCACAACGTCAACATGGCCGGCGTTAGAGTTCTGGTGGCCAACCGAAGGTGCACATTTTCAGCTGACCTCTTTGGCAAGTAAATACGATCATTTTGTTTGTTTACAAACTGCTGGAGCTCATTTCTCAATATTTGCCGAATGGAATATTGCGATATGTTCAGCTCACGAGCCATTTTTCGACCACTGCGAGACGCGTTTCGATCAAGTCGCTTCTTTACTTTTCGAACCATTTCTGCTGATGTTGCTGTTTTCTTCTGTCCACTTTCTTGATGTCGGGCTACGCTACCAGTATCAATAAAAAAAACAATAAAAATAAATAAATCGCACTATCACGCTTGAATTCCATCACAAATAATTTTTTTCCTGAAAATTCTCACCAAAATGCTTTTGTACCCTTGTAAACAACATAATGAGCTGTCACTGGAAAAATTTTAACAGCTGTCGGACGAGTGACTTAGAAATGATGGCAGTCTGAAATTGGTTCCAGCTTCTTTATTATACCCTGTATGTTTATACGATTTTTGGAAAATGTAAAGAACTTTTGTGGGAGACGTATTCAAAAGATTGGACCGATGTATTTCACTTTCACACCTCATTTGCTACCGATAAAAATATTTTGATGTGGAGAATTTTCTTCTATTATTTTTTTTTCCAATTATATGTATATCAATAGTTTAATTTTTGAGGAATATTCCATATTTATATTAGATCTATGGTTGATAGAAATATTAAGATACAACAATTAAATAAGGAAAGCTCAAAAGTCGGGCGGGGCCGACTATATGATACCCTACACCACTATGCATATTTAGTAGAGCTCTCGTAAAAAGGTTTATACAGGGCATTTCAGAGCTCTATGAGATATTTGGTACAAAATCAAAATCTATCTAATTCTATCGTGCATTTTACGAACTATAGCTATCTCTGAACCGGGTTTCTCCAAATTTTACTTATTAGCTTCTAGACTGGTGAATTGGGCTGATATTGACCATTTAGTGCACATTTAACCCGAAATCGGATGAAGATATATATGAGAGCTATATCCAAATCTGAACCGATTTCGATAAAATTTAAAACAGCTATTCCTGTGCTCCATCTAATACCTGGTACCAAGTATCACGGTTGTGGAGTGAATATTACGAATGTATGGGACTAAAACTCTAAATCGTATGAAACATATATATGATTGCTATATCTATATCTGAACCGATTTTCACCAAATTTGATATACTAGCTTCTAGGCTGAATTTGGTCCGATGTACTAAAATTCAGTCCATTTGGACTTATATCGGCCATTTGGTGCACAATTAACCCGAAATCGGATGAAGATATATATGGGAGCTATATCCAAATCTGAACCGATTTCGATAAAATTTAAAACA
Source organism: Musca domestica (assembly GCF_030504385.1). Lineage (NCBI taxonomy): Eukaryota > Metazoa > Arthropoda > Insecta > Diptera > Muscidae > Musca > Musca domestica. The sequence goes on along the minus strand of NW_026712315.1, from coordinate 7,583,630 downwards.
GCTATTTCTGTGCTCCATCTAATACCTAGTACCAAATATCACGGTTGTGGAGTGCATAGTAGGAATGTGAGGGACTTAAAGATCAAATCGGATGAAAGATATATATGGGAGCTATAGCTATATCTGAACCGATTTTCACCAAATTTGATATACTTGCTTCTAGGCCGAACTCGGTTGGGTGTGCCAAAATTCAGGTAATTTGGACCGATAGTGGACATTTGGTGCACATTTAACCCGAAATCGGATGAAGATATATATGGGAGCTATATCTAAATTTGATCCGATTCTCACCAATTTTAATAGGGTTCGTCCTTGGGCCAAAATAATATTGTTTGGAAAATTTCATCTCAATCGGATAATAAGAATACATGGACAGACGGACGGACGGACAGACGGACTGACATGCATAAATCGACTCAGAAAGTGATTCTATGAAGGTTCTCAAAAGTAACTATGGGTCTATCTCGTTTCCTTCTCCATGTTACAAACAAATGCACAAAGACATAATACCCTTACCACTATGTGGTGTAGGGTATAAAAAGCAGTAACTTTGGCCGGGCCGAACTTTGAATACCCTCCACCATTTGGAAAGAATTAGAAAATGTTCAAAAAAAAAAAAAAAAATCCATTAAAAGGAAGGTGCCGATATATGGGGGGATATACGATATTGTGGACCTATAAAAACAAATCTATGTCTGGGTGTAAAGTACTCAAAAGGAACTCCTTGCGTGGATTTTCAGATAATTCCTTTGGAAAAGGTGGTTAAAATCATCAAAATACCGAATATCGCGGGGTACCCTTATATGGGAGCTATACGTTATTGTTAACCTATATAGAGAATTTTTTGTCGGAGGGTAAAGTGCTCACAAAGAACCCCTTGTGACCATTCCGTTGAAAAATGTGGCAAAAAAACATCAAAATACCGAATATCAGGGAGTACCGTTATATGGGGCTATACGATATCGTAGACCTATATAGATAATTCTCTGCCGAGGTATAAAGTACCCACAAGAAACTCCTTGTGTGGATTTTCAGACAATTCCGTTAAAAATTGTGGGTAAAATCATCAAAATACCGAATATCGGGGAGTACCGTCTTATGGGAGCTATACAATATTGTGGACCTGTACAGACAATTCTCTCTCAGGAGGTAAAGTACTCACAAGCAACTACTTGTGTGGATTTTAGGACAATTCCATTGAAAAATGTGGCTAACATCATCAAAATGCCGAAAATGGAGGGGTACAGTAATATGGGGGATATATGATATCGTAGACCTTATAGCTTAATTCGTTTAGACTGTAGCGTGATTACAACAGACGGACGGACGGACAGACGGACGGACAGGGCTAAATCGTCTTAGAATTTTACACTGATCAAGAATATATATACTTTGTTGGGTCTAAAATGATTATTTCGATGAGTTACAAATGGAATGACGAACTGAATATACCCTCCATACTATGTATGGTGGAGGGTATAAAAAGTAGGAAGAAAATCGCAAGCTTGTGGACTGGTATCTTCCCCAAAAGTTTGCGATTTTCTTTGTGTGTATTTTAATATTCCATCAACCATAGATCTAATATAAATATAGGATATTCCTCAAAAACCGATAATTTGCGTATTCACATTATATATAAGGAAGGTGAAAGTATTGCGGTGTACCAAGCATCGAATTATTATTTCGAATTTTATGAGATTTTTAAATACTTAAAATTGTATACCCTACACCACAAGGTGACCAGGGTACTATGTCTTTGTGCATTTGTTTGTAATAGGCAAAAAGAAACGAGATAGACCTCTAGTTCCTTTTGATGATCTGCATAGAATCACATTCTGATTCGATTTATGCATGTCCGTCCGTCCGTCTGTCCATGTATTTTTGTAAACAAAGTACATTTCGCATTTATCGCCCTATCCAGATGAAATTTTGCACAAATAATTTGTTTGGCCCAAGGGCGAACTCTATTGAAATTGGAGATCATCGGTCAAAATAAAGATATAGCTCCCATATATATCTTCGTCCGATTTGCCTTTTATTGTGCACTAAACGTGTAATATCAGTCCGAATAGTATAATAAATAAGTATGCCAAATTTAATAGAAATCGGTTCAGATACTGCTATAGCTCCCATATATAACTTCGTCCGATTTACCTTTTATTGTGCATCATACGTCTAATATTTGTCCAAATGGGATGAAATTTGGCACTTACGATCGAACTGAGTCTAGAAGTTAGTATGTCAAATTTGGCGAAGATCGATTCAGATATAGCTATAGATAGCTCCCATATATATTGTTCATCTGATTTGATATATTTGTTACCCACAGCCGTAATATGCACTCCGTAACAACGATATTCAGAGAAATATATCAAATACAGCTAAGAAATATCTTTGCCAAATTTTATCGTGATCGGTTCCGATTTGATATAGCTCCCAAATATATCATTATCCGATTTCAAATTAATTGTGCACCAAATAGGCAATACAAGTCCTAACTTAAAAGATACAAATGCTTCGGCATATCTAGTCCTTTGAACATTAAATTATAATTATAATCATAGCGTGCATGATTGAATTCCCCTATAAAAAAATTTAATTTTTATGCGGAGCTCTACTAAATTAGCAAAATGGTGTAGGGTATCATAAAGTCGGCCCGTCCGACTTTAAGACTTTCTTTATTGGTTGTTAGTCAAAATGTTGATCCTTTGTTGGGGATGTACGAGATCTTGTGCTGATATAAATATCGGGATTTGGATGAAGATAATTGGACTCTTATTTTACATTGTAAATGGGCTATGATTATTCAAATGCATCATTTGACATTCTATCGCGTTTATATAGCAAAACATTTTTTTAGTTCGTTAAAAATATAATTTCTGTAGTTGTACTTTCACTTTTTTCCCGTATGTTTTTCCATTTTTAATCCCTAAAATTCATGCCAAAAAAAAAATTCATATTCACAACTTTTTAACCCCGACTACATAAGTCCCTACTCTACCCCTGTCCTCTTCACTCCACTCTACTCTTTTCTTAGCTCAACTCAATTCATCACTTGAAAGTAAATGACTTCATTTTGTTCAAGTCAACACTTCATATACAAGATGGGCAAGATATGAATTTCCATTTCCAAAGTAAGAAAGGGAAAACGACAAAAAACCAAATAAAAATCTCCTTTGGGGCATTAGTTACTCGAAGTAGGTTTTCAGGTTGTCATGCATATATGGTAAACAACGAAGTTGACCCATTTCTCGAAACCTGCATTTTGTCGTGACGTTAATGCTTTTATAATAGCCCCCAACATCCATGTCTTGAATTTTTAGAGGGTAATAACGACATGTTGTGTGTTTGGAAATGGCAATTGTTAAGATTTTAAAATCGTAATGGCTAAAAATTCTTTTTTTTTAGTTTTCCAGATTAGAAGTGGAACAGGAAGTATGATTACTTACATGAGGAGGAATGTTAATTGGGAACAATGCCAGGCAAATGTTTTCAAAATACCAAAAAAAAAAAAAAAAAAAAAAAAACAGAAGAAGTTCCATTGGTAGTTGAAAGTCAATTTTTTTTACTATAAAACCTTACAAAGACAGCAATGGATACAATGGATACTGTTACAGTTCCTGATTGTCTTTGAAAAAATATTCTCAAAAAATGCATATTTAGGGCCGTGGTAGCCTTAGATTTTTATACCCTACACCACAAGGTGGTAAGGGTATTATGTCTTTGTGCATTTGTTTGTAACAGACAGAAGAAAACGAGATAGACCCATAGTTCCTTTTGATGATCTGCATAGAATCACATTCTGAGTCGATTTATGCATGTCCGTCCGTCCGTCCGTCCGTCTGTCCATGTATTTTTGTAAACAAAGTACAGGTCGCATTTATTGCCCGATCCAGATGAAATTTTGCACAGATCCTTTGTTTGGCCCAAGGACGAACCCTATAGAAATTGGAGATAATCGGTCAAATTTTAGATATAGCTCCCACATATATCTTCGTCCGATTTGCCTTTTATTGTGCACCAAACGTGTAATATCAGCCCGAATTGTATGGAATTTTGCATATACCCCCAAATTAGGCCTGAAAATATGTATGCCAAATTTGATCGAAATCGGTTCAGATATTTCTATAGCTTCCATATATATTATTCATCCGATTTGTAATATTTGTTACCCACAACCGTAGTATGCACTCCGTAACAACGATATTCAGGGAAATATATCAAATACAGCTCAGAAATATCTTTGCTAAATTTCATCGAAATCGGTTCCGATTTGGATATAACTCTCGTATATATCTTTATCCGATTTCAAATTAATTGTGCACCAAATGGGAAATACAAGTCCGCATTTAAAAGATACAAATACTTCGGCATATTTAGTCCTTTGAACTTTAAATTATAATTATAATCATAGCGTGTATGATTGAATTCTCCCATAAAAACTCTTAATTGTTATGTGGAGCTCTACTTAATTAGCAAAGTGGTGTAGGGTATCATAAAGTCGGCCCCGCCCGACTTTAAGACTTTCTTTACTTGTTTTAATCTACGATAGTCAGCATTCAGATTTTTCTAACAATTTTTTTTTACATATTTAAAAAAATTTCCAAAAATTTACCAATCTATTCTCAAAGCTTAAATCTTAAACGTCAATCCCAAAAATTTAATATCTACATGTAGGATAGTCTCAAAAAATATCAACATGCAGGAGAGTCTTGAAAAAAAAGACGTTGATACGTTTAATAATAATATACAGGGTGAGATAATACAAGTTAAAAAGCAGTAAGTTCGGCCGGGCCGAACTTTTAATACCCTCCACCATTTGCAACGAATTTGGAAATTTTCAAAAAATTAAATCCTTAAAAAATTCTGTTAAAATTTTAAAAATTCCGAATATAGCCGTTATTTTGGGGTCTATACGACGTGGACATACATAGGCATTGTTTGTCATAAGCCACTACCATAATCAAATTCGAAACTTGAAATAAACGGTGAATAATGTAGCTAAAATCATCAAAATACCGAATATAGGGAGGTACCGTTATATGGGGGCTATACGAAGACCTGGACCCGCACAGACAATTTTCTGCCACAGACTGTAGTTCCCATAACGAACTTCAAATACCAATTTTAAAACAATTCCGGTGAATAATGTCGCTAAAATCATCAAAATACCGAATATCGGGAGGTACCCTTATATGGGGGCTATACCAAGACGTGGACCTGCACAGACAATTTTCCGTCTTAGGGTGTAGTATCCATTTTGAACTTCAAATACCAAATTTGAAACAATTCCCGTAAATAATGTCGCTAAAATCATCAAAATACCGAATATAGGGAGGTACCGTTATATGGGGGCTATATGAAAACGTGGACCTTCATGGCCCATTTACGAACTTAACCTGCCTACTGGAAAAATAAACATGTGTGCAAAATTTTAGCCACCTATCTCAATTCGTTCGAAAGATAGCGTGATTACAACAGACAGACAGACGGACAGACAGACAGACGGACAGACAGACAGACAGACAGACAGACAGACAGACGGACAGACAGACAGACAGACAGACAGACAGACGGACAGACGGACATCGCTAAATCGACTTAGAATTTTACGCTGATCAAGAATATATATACTTTGTTGGGTCTGATATGAGTATTTCGAGGAGTTACAAACGGAATGACAAAGTTAATATACCCTCCATATTATGGTGGAGGGTATAAAAACTGGAACAAAGTCAAAAATTTTTAAATTTTTATAACTTCCACCTTAAAAGGATGGTATATTAACTTTGTCATTCCGTTTGTAACATCAGTAAAAATATTTGTCGTAGACCCCATAGAGTATATATATTCATGATCAGCATAAAATTCTAAGTCGATTTAACGATGTCCGTCTGTCTGTTGAAATCACGACACAGCCCACATTATTAATTTGGCAGAACAATTTGTATTATGCCTAGGATAGTTGGTATTGAAAATAAGATACATCGGTCCACTTTTTGGTATAGCCGCCATATAACGGTACCTCCCGATATTCGGTATTCTGATGATTTTAGCGACATTTTTCGCCGGAATCGTTTCAAATTTGGTATCTGAAGTTCGTAACGGATACTACAGCCTGTGACAGAAAATTGTCAGTGCAGGTATACGTTTTGGTATATCCCCCATACAATGCTACCCCCCCTCCCCCCTATATCCGGTATTTTGATGATTTTAGCTACATTATTCACCGAAAATTTTCAAGTAAAGCATATGAATATTATGATAAATGTTGCCCATGCAGGTCCACTTCTTCGTATAATATAACGGCTACATTCGGTATTTTTAAGATATTAACAGAACTTTTTTATATTTGTTTGAATTGGTCTCCTTTGGCACAAATTATGGCCTTCAAACGGCAAATGAAACCGTCACACGCTGCCCAAATGTTGTTCTGTGGTTTTTTGGCACTTTGGTTTTTTCAGTGCCAACCCTGTTTTCCAAAATATTGCAGACACAATAGTCCAACAGATTAGTATCCGGAAATTAAGCGAGGAACCCCATTATGTAACCATTCTTGGGCAGCGCTTGCTAAGTGCGATGATGCTGAGTACTGTTGGGATGTCCAAAGTCTGCGGACAAAATGTTTGCGTGCGAAGGCTTTAATACACCCTCCAGAATATTTTTGCGATAATATTCGGCATTTATTCTGATGCCACGGTCGATTAATAGGTACGGAAAGGGACCATCGGCTGTTATGGCGGCCCACACTATCACCATGGGCGGCGCTTGAGTTTTGGTTGCCAACCGAAGGTGCACATTTTCAGCTTACCTCTTTGGCAAGTAAACGCGATCATTTTGTTTGTTTACAAACTGCTGGACAACGAATGTTTTCTCATCGGAGAAAACCGGATCGGAGTTCGGCAGTTCGGCACTTTCGGCCAAGCGAAGTAACTCCTTAGCTTTTTTGTGTCTATTTTCTTTCTGGTGCGATGTAAGTTCTTGCACTTTTTGAAATTTTAATGGGTTTACCCCGAGCTCCTTTTTCAATATTTGCCGAATGGCATATTGCGATATGTTCAGCTGACTAGCCATTTTTCGGCCACTGCGACGCGGGTTTCGATCAAGTCGCTTCTTTACTTTTCGAACCATTTCTGCTGATGTTGTTGTTTTGTTTCGTCCACTTCCTTGACGTCGGGCTACGGTACGAGCAATAGTTCTGGACACAAAATATTTATTCACATTTAAATACTGGAGTGCTCCAACGATAGCCACTTGTGGTTTTCCAGCCAAATATGAAGAACTCACACTATCAACCTTGAATTCCATTACGAGTAACTCTTTTTTTGGGAAATTCTCACTCTTGTAAAGTATATAATGAGCTGTCACTGGAATAATTTTAAAAGCTGTCGGACGAGTGGCTTACAAATGACAGTAGTCTGATGTTGGTTGTAGTTTTTTCATCTCACCCTATGGTAGTGTAATAACTGGCTTACTGATCTAGAATCAACGCCCAGACAAAATAACTGAAGTTAGAATCTTAATAATTTGCACGAGGGTAAGTCTTGCTGCAATAGTGTGTTACAAGGTTGGGTTTTTGGAAATTCGTACTAAAAGGGTACGAAAGTACTACAATGTACTAAGAAATTAATACTTTTGAATGAGAGTCACTGATGAAGTGCAGAATAGTTTAGCAAATAATTTTTTGAAAATCGAACATTTAGGTTAGGAAAATTTCTAATATGTTACTAGACTTCGAAAATGGTACAATCTGGTAGAATCAAGGCTGGAAAACTTTTTTTATATGAAAGTGGTTTTTTAAATGTGTACTAAATGTGCGAACTGTATTTAGCACTATATTAAGAACAGTTTTTTTTTTTTGAGGTAAACGGATGCGGCTGGATTTTTGAAATTTTAGATTGGGGTGCCTGCTGGTGGTAGTGTTCGGGTAAAGAGGTCGCTTAGGAAATGTGTACAACCATTGTACAAAATGTACTGAATGGTGCTATATTTGATATTGGGTTATTAGAAATTCTGAAATTTTATATTTAGATCTGCGTTTGAGATTTGTCGATGGTTTGGAGATGCTCCTATATTTGTACCAAAAGTACCAAATTTCGTGTTGGTTGAAGGGATAGGGCAGTAATCCTCAAAATTTGATATTAAGGTATGTGTTGGTATCGTGTAATGTGTAGTTACATAATTGTGTTAAAAGTACTAAATAGTAAAAAATGTGGTATTGGGTGAATGAAATTCCAAAATTTGATATTGATATCATCATCGAAAATCAGTGTATGGTACTTAAGTTAATATAGGTGAAAGGATAGGGCTCGGATCATGAAATTTGATATTGAAGTCTATGTTTGTATCTGGTGTCGCGATCTGGTGGTGGTTTTGCAAATGCGTACTATAATTGTTCGACAAGTAGCATTGTTCCTGTATTCACTGCAGGGACATTGGGCGACAGAGTTCTTCCTATCAAATTTTCCGGCTCAAAATTCTAAAACTTTGGCAGGGGTTAATATTTATTTTTTTTTTTTTACCCTCAACCATATGTCTACAGAGGGAATAAACCATTTGATGCAGCCAAACTCTTTGGACGAAAGCCATTTGGAGTCGATCAGCTATGTCCATCTTCTGTCTGTCTGGTTGGTGCGCACAATAAATCTGAAGGGATACATCTGATCTGATGCAAACTTTAACATTATTGTCAAACTTTTTATACACTCCACCATATTATGGAGGATATATTCATTTTCTCATTCCGTTTGTAACTCATCGAAATATTGATCTTAGACTCAACAAAGTATATATATTCTTATTCAGCGTAAAATTCTAAGACGATTTAGCCATGTCTGTCTGTCTGTCTATGTGTCTGTTGTAATCACGCTATCTATCGAACGAATTGAGATAGAATTATATAGCCTCCAATATAACGGTACCTCCCGATATTCGGTATGTTGATGATTTTAGCGACATTATTCACCGGAATTGTTTCAAGTTCGGTATTTGAAGTTCGAAAAAGATACTACAGCCTAAGGCAAAAAATTGTCTGTGCAGGTCCACGTCTTCGTATAGCCCCCATATAACGGTACCTCCCAATATTCGGTATTTTGATCATTTTAGCGACATTATTCACCGGAATTGTTTCAAATTTGGTGTTTGAAGTTCGAAATAGATACTACAGCCTAAGGCAGAAAATTGTCTTTGCAGGTCCACGTCTTCGTATAGCCCCCATATAACGGTACCTCCCAATATTCGGTATTTTGATGCTTTTAGCGTCACTATTCACCGTAGCAGTTTCAAATTACGCATTTAGAGTTCGCAATGTGAACTACAGTCTGTGACAGATAATTGTCTATGCAGGTCCGGGTCTTCGTGTAGGCCCCATATATCAGTACCACCCTGTATTCGGTATTTTGACGATTTTAGGTACAATGCTCACCGAAATTGTTTGAGATGTCGTATTTGAAGTTGGTAGCGAAAGCTACAGCCTGTGACAGAAAATTGTCTATGCAGGTCCAGGTCTTCGTATAGTTCCGATATAACGATACCTCTCTATGTACGGTATTTTGATGATTTTAGCTACATTATTCACCGTTTATTTCAAGTTTCGAATTTGAATATGGTAATGGCTTGTGACAAACAATGCCTATGTAGGTGCACATCGTACAGACGCTAATATAACAGCTATATTCGGCATTTTTAAGATGTTAACAGAATTTTTGGCGAATGTTATCTTTTTCGAAAATTTCCAAATTCCTTCTAAATGGCGGAGGGTATTCAAAGTTCAGCCCGGCCGAACTTACTGCATTTTTACTTGTTCTAAATTCGAAAATTGCAATTTCAAGGAACACGCCAAGAAAAACTAAATAAAGCTTTTGGAGGGCATTTTTTAGAATGAAATGAAAATAAGAGGATCAATAAGCATGATGTGTTACTTTTTTAAAGGGAATTCTTTAAAATTTCGGAGTTCGTAATGGTTGCCGTATCCAATAACTGAAAATTGCCTGTACAGATCGAAGTCTTCGTGAAATTGTTGCCAAATTGTTTCAGGTTATCCGCTTTACCTTTCCAATTAGTGACATATAAAAATTTCATTATAAAACCCACATTTTGTGGCTATCTATATCCAAAACTTGGAAACTGACTTGGAAATTGAGCGCATTCTAAAATTCCTCCCCTCTCTCCCTTCTAGAGTATTTCTTCACAAAATATTTTCAAGCCATCATCATAATAACAAAAACTTTGTAACACTTATGTGTGAACGTCTTACTCATTTACGGGCTGTTGTGTTTTCTCCTCCTGTCACGTTGTCGTTTTTTAATTTCCTACATTGAAAACAACACTTTAAGGCGACACCAGCAGCACGGAAAGTGGGAACACTCCTTATGGCGTGTCATTAAAAATCCAGAGGAAGCAAAAAAAAAAAAAAGCGAAGTTATATGTGTGAGCATAGGACCCAAAATGAAACCCTTCTTCTTATCTAAAGCATTTAACAAAAATAGTCCATAGAAGGAAGTACCTTTAACCGGTGACAGCCTACTTTCAGCATGGCAAGCGGCTGCGATTGCACTTATAAAATAATATGAAGTAATAAACTGTGCCACTTCCTACCAAATGGCTGATGGCATGCATGACACACTGAGTGAAATGTGTGACTCCAGAACCTCCAAGGAACATCATACACACTTACATTATTACCCACTTTAGTTATTTATTCCCGAATGGGAAAGCGAGACTGGGGAATATGTTGCCATACTTTGTTGTCATGTTTGTCATGCTCAGTTTCTCTTTTTTTTCTTTCAGTTAAATGACAGTTTTAGCATAGACCACAACGTCTTTAACAGCCTGCTTTCATGTTTTGCTACTCAGAAACTGTTGACTGACATTCTTGATATTCCCTTTTTATAGCCCTCGTCTTCGTTTTTTCATTTTCTTCCTGTAAATTGTGGGGGGAAATATAAACGTGTCACATATTATTTGTGGGTAATTATGGGGAATACACTCCGGCAGGCAGGCAGTCAGTCAATCCTTAGGCAGCGGCAGAATGCAACAAAGTGGACATTTTTCATTAAAATATGACACCACCAGCATAAGAGGGAGAGAGAGCGAGAGAGAGAGAGTGATGCCAAGAATTTGAATACTGAGGGCGGAAAGCAACACATACACTTGGGAGGCAAAGTCTTTATCATATGTCTCTCATGGTACTTCCGTCTAATATTTTGCTACTTCCGACATGGTATACTTAAAGAAATTGAGATGTGACTTATGCAAAGGAATACAGAGGAAGAAAAGTCAAAGAGAAACTGTGTTAACTTCGAGTAAGAACTGTAGCACAAGTAAACCTTTTTAAAATCTATGGCAACAGGGTAATTGGGGATGTATCAAAAAAATGGGGATGTAAAAAAAATAGGAAAGATTAAGAGACGGTCGGGCTGATTATATGATACCCTACACCACTATACCAACTATGAACCAAATAAAAATGGGATTATGCTAAAAATATTTATTAAGACATTAGATATACCGGACCCAGTTTCACCAAATAATAAAATTAGGTCGAATAGGAAACAAGCAAAAAAGCTGTGCCGGACTTTGAATACCCCCACCATTTAGAACAAATTAGGACATTTAAAAAAAATAAATAAATAATGAAAAATCCAAAATAAAATCTTTTAAAATACCTTATATCGGAAGGTGCCGATATATGGATGGATATACGATATTGTGGACCTATACAGACAAATCTATGTCTAGGGGTAAAGTACTCACGAAAAACTCCTTGTGTTGAACTTTAAACAATTCCGTTGAAAAATGTGGCTAAAATCATCAAAATACTGAATATCGGGAGGTAACGTTATATGGGGGCTATACGATATCGTGGACCTATATACATTCCAAGGGATAAAGTACTCACAATTAACTCCTTGTGTGGAATTTCAGACAATTCAATAGAAAAATGTGACTGAAATCATCAAAATACCGAATATGAGGGTGTACCTTTATATGGGGAATATACGATATCGTAGACCTATATAGACAATTCCTTTTCAGTGGGTAAAGTACTCAAAAACAAACTCCTTGTGTAGAATTTTAGGCAATTCCGTTGAAAAATGTGACTAAAATCATCAAAATACCGAATATAGGGAAGTACCGTTGTATGCGGGCTATACGATTTCGTTGGCCGATATAGCCCATCTTCGAACATGACCTGCATGTAGATAAAATAGAGATATGTGCAAAATTTTAGCTTTTTATATTAATTTGTTTTGACTCTAGCGTGATTACAACAGATGGGCGGACGGACAGGGCTAAATCGACATAGAATTTTACGCTGATCAAGAATATATGTATACTTTGTTAAGTCTAAAATTATTATTTCGATGAGTTACACACGGAATGATGAACTTAATATACCCTCCATACTATGTATGGTGGAGGGTATAAAAATCTATTCAATTTAGGCTGATATTACATGTATATTTGGAGAGCAATAACCGTAAAATCAGAAGAAGATGTATATCGGAGGTATTTACAAATCTGAATCGATCTCGATGAAATTTGACAGAGGTATTGTGGAGCAGTATCTGATATCATTATCATTTAGGCCGAAATCCGTCAGAAGTAAAAAAATCAGTTTATTTTGGCTGATATTACCAATAAAGTGCTCAAAAAACCTGAAATCGGATAAGGATATATATCTGAACCGATCTTGACAAAATCCTAGGCACTTATTTCTGAGCTGTATAGGATATTTGGTACCAAAGATCATTATTATGAAGTGCATTTTACGCATGTGAGAGACTCAATACCTCATATCATATGAGACATATATATGGGAGCTTTATCTGAACCGATTTTCACCGAATTTGAAGTACTTGTTTCTAGGATGAGATTAGTCGGAATTTCCATTTCGGATGTGGCAAAATGCAGGTAATTTAAACTGATATTAGTCATTTGGTGCACAATTAACCGGAAAACTGTTGAAGATATATATTTGGGAGCTATATCTAAATTTGAACCGATTCTCACCAATTTCAATAGGGTTCGATATTGGGCCAAATAACTATTGTTTCAAACATTTAATCATTTTGTTCACAAAAATACATGGACGGAAGGCCATTCATAAATCGATTCAGAAAGTAATTTAATGAAGATTCTTAAGAGTAACTATGGGTCTACCTTGCTTGCTTCTTCATCTTACAAACAAATGCACGAAGACATAATAGCCTTACCACAATGTCGGGTAGGGTGTAAAAAAGTAGTGAAATAAGTGACTGACTGACAGATCTAGAATCAACACTTAAACGAAACGGTTTGAAATTTTGGCGTGAGGGTCACTCTTGATTGCAAGGGGTCAGATAAGGTTGGGTTTTTTAGAACGTTACGAAAGTTATTAAAAGCTACTAAATGTGGTACCCTTTGTATTTGAGGAAGCACTAGAGCTAGAACTCTTAAATGAGGACCACTGATGATATATCAAAGGGTATTTGGAAATTCGCACTATAAATGTACGAAAAGTACATTTGGCACCATTTCGTATCATGTTTACGTTTAGAGATAAAAATTGGATTGTCAAACAAGTTTGAAGAGTTGTGTCGATGTATGGAGTTACTTTTAAAACTCATGTATACGAAAAGTACTAAATAGTACAAAACTTAGTACAAATTGAATTTGGAGAATAGGTTGGATATAGAATCCTGAAATTTGAAATTAACGTTGCTGGTGGAATTTAGTATTGGAATATGGAGGAAGTTTTTGAAATTTGTATTTATGGTACAACTTTAAATGGTACTAAGTTTGATACAATTTCAATTTGGGTGAACCTATAAAGCTGGAATTCTAACATTTAGAAATAAGATTGCTCTTACATTCAAGGTCTGAGGATTATATGTAGTTTTTGAAAATTTGTACTTATGAGTACTAAATTTGTTATAATTTAAAATTTGAACCAATAAAGGAGGAAACCAGAAATGTGAAAATAAGATAAGATTGGACTGCCTGATGTAGATAGTTATGAAAATGTGTACTAAGGTGTATTAAAATGTACTAAATTTAGTATCATTTGGATTTGGGTGAACCAATAGAGCTGGTATCCTGAAAATTGGAAATAAGATTACTGTCGCAGTGTATGATTGGGGAGGAAGTTTTGTAAATTTGTACTTATGTGTACCAAATGGTACTAAATTTAGTACGAATTGGAATTGATCCGATGGAGCTGAAATTCTGAGATTTGGAGCAAGAGTTACTTATGGAACAAGAGTCACTGATTGGAAATTTGAACTATGAATTTAGGACATGTTCTAAATTGTTACTAAACTTCTAAAATGGTATTTGGTATTATGTGGATCGATAAAATGAAAAACCTGAAATTTGGTGTTTGAATTAAGGTTTGAAATTACGTTTAAGTGTGCAACCTGAAAATTTGTCAATTTGGAACAGTTCGCTTTGTGTATATGGTTCTAAAAATCTGAAATTTGGCATTAGGGTCGGTGTTCATATATGGGCTAAATATGTGGCGATGGGGTCGGAAATGTGTTCTATAATTGTCCGAAAAGTACTAGATATTAGCAAATTTCGTATTGGGTGTAGGGATACTTGATATTGAGGTTCCTATTGCTTTTCTGGAATTGTCGGAAAAGTACAAAATGGTACTAAATTTAGTATTGGATGAGGAACAGGGCTGGAAAACTCAAATTTGATATATAGGTACGAATAGTACTAAAGTCGGAAAAGTACAAAATGGTACTAAATTAAGTATTGGATGAGGAACAGGGCTGGAATACTCAAATTTGATATTGAGGTGTCCGTTGATATCTGGTATTGAAATATGGAGGTGGTTTGAAAATGCGTCGTTTTTTGTTGTCCGAATAGTACTAAATGGTACTACATTTGGTATTGGATGAAGGAATAGAGTTGAAATCCTGAAACTTAATATGGATGTCAGTCTTGACGTCTGTGGTTAAGATTTGGAGGTGGTTTTGAATATGCGTACTATAATTGTACTAAATGGTATTACATTTCTCAATATATTACAAGGTGCCAAGTATGGGCTATATGGACTACATTCTTAACTTTACAATAGATATGGATGTTTTTTATACCCCTCAGCCATATGACTACCTTTTTTGGAAGGAACTTTTATAGGCATGAATCATTGAAAATTTTAAAAGGACCATAACTCCTTAAATTTTGAGTTTACAGCGTTTTAAGCTATTATTTGTGATCATTTTTTAAACATGAATTGTTGAGAATTTTTAAATGGCCATAACTCCTTAAATATTGTGTTAACAACGTTTTTACCAAGTGATCCGACGAATTTCATATTCACGACAAATACCATATTTACAGTGGGAACATGGTTGGTAGAAATATTGAAAGATACGAACGAGAAACGGTAAGCCATCCACTCGTTTACGTTTTCCCTGATTCGCCAAATTTCTATTAAATTAACAAGTAAAAAAAAAAAAAAAAAACATTAAGTTCGGCCGGGCCAAACTTTTAATACCCTCCACCTTAGGGTAAAGGAAACATTAGAAGAAATGTGGCAAAAAACCATTAATATGCCGAATATCGGGAGGTACCGTTATATGGGGGCTATATCAAAACATGGACTTATAATTACAATGACTCGCAACACGAACTGGGATCTATTATGATCTACAACTACCAAATTTTCAGTGAAATTCGTAAAAAAATGTGTCAAAAATCATCAAAATACCGAATATTGGGAGGTACCGTTATATGGGGACTATACCAAAACGTGAACCCATACATACAATGTTTCGCCACACGAACTAGGACCCATTATGACTTACAAATACCGATTTTTAGACAAATCAGTGAAAAAATGTGGCTAAAACCATTAAAATACCGAATATCGGAAGGTACTGTTATATGGGGGCTATACCAAATCATTGACCCATACATGCAATGTTTCGCCACCGGAGCTGGAACCCTTTATGACCAACAAACTCCAATTTTTAGACAAATCCGTTAAAAAATGTGGCAAAAATAATCAAATATCGAATATCAGGAGGTACCATTATAAGGGGCTATACCAAAACGTGGACCTATACATGCAATGTTTTGCCACACGTACAGAGACCCGTTATGTCCTACAAATACCAATTTTCAGACAAATCCGTGAAAAAATGTGGCATAAATAATCAAAATACCGAATATCGGCAGGTACCGTTATATGGGGACTATAGCAGAACGTGGACCGATATATCTCATTTTCAATACCAACCATCGTAGACACAATACCAATTGCTCTGCTAAATTTTGGCGCTCTACGTCAAATAATGTGGGCTGTATCGTGATTTCAACAGACAGACAGACAAACGAACAGACCGACGGACATCGTTAAATCGACTTAGAATTTTATGCTGATTATGAATATATATGTACTATATATGGGGTCTACGACGAATATTTAAGGATGTTACAAACGGAATGACAAAGTTAATATTCCCTCCTTTCCAAGGTGGAGGGTATAAAAATAGAACCTTTCCCGAAAATATTCAACGTATATGGGTTTTAACAAGACCGATCTTTTCCCAACCTACACTTTTTGTCAATTACTGCGAATGGGTATCCTACGCAAACTCCTGCGTATTATTCCCCGAAGTAATTCATTTTCATTTTCAAAGGATTCTCGGAATGAATTATTGACATATTTCTTTTTATACATTTCCCCTAAAAATGTTCTTCCAAGTGTACCACATTGTTTTCTCCTTTATTTTGGCTTTAATGCCTCCATAAATACGACAATTTCCATTTCGTTAGGCATAAATGTTGAGGCGTTTTAAAAGTAATTATTGTAAAACGTTTACAATTTTAAGCGGAGAACGCAAAAAACGGAAGGAAATGGCCACAAGAGTAGAACAAGACACTAAATATTTGTTGCACATGTATAGACACACATACCTAGATGTGTGCCAATCTTTGGGTTCATATTTCTTCCTGAAACTACCAACGAAAAGGGCAAGTATCTGCAGGCGTAGTTTGTGTGTGTGTGTGCGTGTTTGTAAGGGTAATTTTACAGCAAGTATATATTTCATAATAAGTTCGAAAAAAAAAAACGACAACGACGACAACAACCACGGTTATAATAACACAGTTTGTTATAGCCACTTATATTGGGCGCCACCGCTGCCGCTGCAAAGAAATGAATAAAAAACGCTTTCATTGAAGCACTTAATAACATTGTGTGTGAATAGAGCTGAATTATCGCACTACAAGGGGTCGTCATCGTTGTCAAATTATGGTGTGAATGCAGTCACCATTTTACAAGAGGGTTGCACGTCATAACGAAAACTCAAAAAAAAAAAAAAAAAAAAAAAACTTTAAGAAATGGTCGTGGACAATATGCTTGACCTAGTTTTTTCGGGCTTAAGCCCCATAAAAGAATGCTGCAACTTTCAATCCTGGGGTGTGGCTATCAATGTCAAGGAATATGAGTTGGGGTTGGGAACAATTGTGGCAGCACAGCGCAAAGTATTTTCTATTTAACGATAAGCTCAAAGCCAGCCATTCAAGTGTAGCAGAAAAAAAATATTTGTGCCATGAAATTATGCTGCACACGTGCACGACATTTAAAATGGGGGCAATCGACACAGGAGTTATGCAAATTAAATTGAGGGGAGAGTGTTGAAGTTATTGAATTTACTGCCAATGGAAAATTATAGTTTATAGTTTATCAAATATTGAAAAAGGGAATGAGTGCAAGCGGTCGTCATTCAGCACTCAAAGCAATTGGGGCATTAATATGAGTCTGTATTTGTTTGAAAAGATTTCAGTTGTAAATTTCTGTACAAGATCCAGCTTGAAGTATTTATTTGATATTCGTATAAGAATAGGTTAGGCTAGATTGAAAAGAGGGGCAAAAACGATCGTTCACGTACAGGGTGAGATGAAAAATCTGCAACCAATTTCAGTCTGCTGTCATACCTAAGCCACTCGTCCGACAGCTGTTAAAATTACTTCAGTGACAGCACATAATATTGTTTACAAGCGTACAAAAGCTTTTTGGTGAGAATTTTACAGAAAAAAAAATATTCGTGACGGAATTCAAACGTGATAGTGTGATTTCTTTACATTTGGCTGGAAGACCACAAGTGGCTATTGTTAGAGCACTCCAGCATTTAAATATGAATAAATCTTAGCGTAGCCCGACGTAGCCTGACGTCAAGGAAGTGGACGGAAGAAAACAGCAACATCAGCAGAAATGGTTCGAAAAGTAAAGGAGCGACTTGATCGAAACCCGCGTCGCAGTGACCGAAAAAAATGGCTCGTGAGCAAAACATATATATCCATTCGGCAAATATTAAAATATGAGCTCGGGTTAAGCCGTTGAAAATCCAAAAAGTGCAAGAACGTACACCACAACAGAAAGTAAATCGACTCAAAAAAGCTAAAGAGTTGCTTCGTTTGGCCGAAAGTGGTGAACTGCCGATCTTGGTTTTCTCCAATGAGAAAATATTCGTTGTCCAGCCGTTTGTTTACTTTCCAAAGAGGTCATCAGAAAATGTGCGACTTGAGTTGGCCACCAGAACTCAAGCGCCGACCATGGTGATGATGTGGGCCGCCATAACAGCCGATGGTCGATCTCCGCTCGTATTAATCGACCGTGACATAATATTATCGTGAAAATATTCTGGAGGGTGTATTAAAGCCTTGGGCATGCAAACATTTTGGCCGCAGACCTTGGACATTCCAACAGGACTCAGCACCATTGCACTCAGCATGCGCCACCCAAGAATGGTTACAAAATGAGTTCCTTGCTTAATTCCCAGCGCACCATTTTCCAGGGCACCAAAATCTCCGGATACCAAACCGTTGGACTATTGTAACTGGAGTATTTTGGAAAGCAAAGTTGGCACTAAAAAATACAAAAGTGTCGATTACCTCAAGCAAGCGCTTCGCCGGGAGTGGACCAAAATACTGCAGATCATTTGATAAAAGTATTCCATCTCTAAATCCTTTTCCCGCCTCTAACATTTCATAGTTGAAGTCTTTGCTAATCGCTCAATGTTGTACCATATAGTATACTTCGGGAGCTCAAAGAACAATTATCCTAAATACCAAGCTTTCTCTGCTAAGAGTAACGTCATATCAGATTTCTCAAATCTGGAAACGTACAAGGATTAGTGACTCTTTCCGAAACCATAGTCTTCAATGTCTCACTCAAAGATAAAAATTTCCATTTTTATACCCTCCACCATAGTATGGAGGGAATAATAAGTTTGTCATTCCGTTTGTAAAACCTCGAAATATACATTTTATAACCCACAAAGTATATTTATTCTTGATCAGGATAAATTCTATGTCGAATTATCGATGTCCGTCCGTCTGTGTAACGGGTCGAAGTAGATTGATAAAACTTTACTCAAATGTATATTTTTTCTGCAGGACTTTTGGTATTGGAAATGGGCCATGTAGGTCCACTTTTTGGTATAGCCCCCATATAACGGTACCTCCCGATATTCAATATTTTGATGATTTCAACAGCAATATTCATCGGAATTGTTTCAAATTTGGTGTTTGAAGTTCGAAATGGATATTACAGTCTAGGATAGAAAATTGTCTGTGCCGGTCTACGTCTTCGTATAGCCCCCATATAACGGTACCTCCCGGTATGCGGTACTTTGTTGATTTTAGCGACTATATTACCGGAATTCTTTCAATTTCGGTTTTTGATGTTCGTAATGGATGCTTCAGCCTATGACAGGAGATTGTCTGTGCAGCTCCACGTCTTCGTATAGCCCCCATATAAATGTACCTCCCGATATTCGGTAATGGAATTTGGTACATGAAGTTCGAAATGGATGCTATAGCCTAAGACAGAAAATTGTATGTGCAGGTCCACATCTTCTTATAACCCCCATATTCGGTATTCTGTTGATTTTAGCGACATTATTAACCGGAATTGTTTCAAATTTGGTAATTGGAGTTCGTAATGGATACTACAGCCTACGACAGAAAATTGTCTGTGCAGGTCCACGCCTTCCTATAGCCCCCATATAACGGTAACTCCCGATATTCGGTATTTTGATGATTTTAGCTACATTATTCACCGATTTTTTTAAGTTTCGCATTTACAAAAGTTACCTATGCAGGTCCATGTCGTCGTATAAACTCTAATATAACAGCCACATTCGATATTTTTAAGATTTTGACAGAACTTTTAAGAGGAACTTACAGTTTTTTTTTTTACTTGTAATACCCTCAGAGGTCTTGGATTCTAGATCTATCTGGATCAGATCCGTTTCAGGACGTTTGGAGTTGATCTTTAGGTGTCCGTCCGTTTTTCTGGCTGGTGCGCACGATAACTATCGAAGGGAGTGTATGATTTGGTCCAAATTTGGTACATCGTGATATTATCAAACATAGAACGAGTTCGGGAATAATCGGACAACTAGAACTTATGAAAATATTAGGATAAGCAAAGTTGGAGCAAAATCGGGTTATCATTTCTTTCTCTGTGCAGTAAAATATTTACTTGCGAATTTTTATGAGGGAGATGCCATAAGTAGTGGACCGATATTGTCCATCTCTAATCTCGATCTAAGTTTGACAATAATGTTACGATGTACAAATCGGATACTCCATTTCAGAGTTATCGTGAGCACCAGCCAGATGCACAGACGGACGGACATCGCTAGATTGACTCCAAATTTACTGAGACAGATTTGGTCCAGGGAGACCTAGGGTCTGAAAGCGTTATTTCGATTAAACACTTTTGGGCCGTATTAAATGATATATATTCTCTGTAGTGCATATGGCTGAGGATTTAAAGAATCTATGCGCAGCATTCCACTGCTGAGAAGGGTCACATAGGGGAAACAAAAATAAGCTACCCACCTAAGCATGTCTGCAGGCATATTATAACGCCAACTACTTTTGCATCAGTCCATAGTTGGCATTTAAAATATTTGCCTTTCCACTCGACTTGCAACATGCACCACCCACATGCTCCGTAACAAGAACTTAAGTACCTATCTGCCTACATTCCCACCTTAATCGAATTTATATCGAAACGCTACATCTCATCACATTGTGTAATAGTTTGTTTAACATAACTGTCCCGCACTGTTGTGCATAACAAGTACACGCTTACACTCGAACGCACGCACACGCACACCCACACAGTGCTTTGACATACCAATGATAGAGTGAAGCGAATCCTGCGCGCGTTTGTTGTGTGGCATGTGTTGCGGTAATTAAGTTTATTTTCATTTGTTATTTAAAAATACCGCCTAGATGAAATTGAAATGCCATCGAAGGTAAATTGTACTAAACGCTCTGGAGGAGAGAATGCAAAGCAAAAATCGAATGGAGGGAAACATGAGCGCTACAATAATGTTTGGATTCTTGGAATGTGGGTTTTGGAATTGCCTACAGCTGTCGTTTTGTTTTTTTGCTGAATTTGTAAATGTCGGACATAAATGCTAATAAATGTCCAAAAATTAACATAACGGCACGTGAAATGGTTTTTAATAAAAGGTTTTGATATAAGCCACTCACATTTACAACTGCCATTAAAATTAACTATTTAATTACCTGAATTAAATATTTCGGTATTTAAGGACTTAATTCGATTCGATTAAAATTATTATTTGTAGCTTTTTCATAATACCTACGGGCTCAAGATTTATATTTCGAGGTATTGCAAACGGATTGACAAACTTAACATACCCTCTATACGTACGTTAAGTTTGTCATTTCGTTTGCAATACCTCGAAATATAAATTTTAAGCCCAGATCAGCATAAAATTACATGTCGATTTAGCAGTGTCCGTTTGTCCATCTATGGAAAACACTTTAACTTTAATTTTACTCAGATGGCTGTAAGGACTGCAGAACTTTTGGTATTGAAAATAGGTTATATAGATCCACGTTATGGTATAGCATCCATATAACTGTACAGACAGAATTAGGGCTTTTTTTGGATGGTTTAGTCACAACTTTAATCCGAAATTGCTGTAAATTGGCAGCAGGCGTTCCAATTATATAAGAAACATATTTTCATAGAACTGTCAATGTAGGTCGAAATTTTGGTATAATCACCTCCTCCAGATATTTGTCTCACACTTTTATGATTTGTGTCACACTATTCACTGCAATTTGCTTTTTTTGTCCACCAAATGCACATACGACCAAATAGAGCCAGAAAACAAGTATGCCAAATTTGATCGATATCAATTCAGACCTAGCTATAGCTCCCATATATATTGTTCATCCGATTTGTTACTTTTTTCTTCCCCAGCCGTAATATGCTCTCCGTAACAACGATATTCGGGGAAATATACCTAATACAGCACCTTTGCCAAATTTTATTGAGATCGGCTCAAATTTTAACATCGCTGATGATATATTTATCCGATTTTGTGCACCAAATGGTTAATAAAAGTCCGAATTAAAGAGACAAAAATGCTTCCGCATATTTAGAAGGTTCAGATTTGGATAACGCTGATGACATATTTATCCGATTCTGTACACCAAATGGTTAATATAAGCCCGAATTAAAGAGACACAAATGCCTCCGCAAATTTAGAAGAAATCGATATAAAGGAGGATTTTCCTGCCATATATTAGTTAGACTTTTAATTATAACTGAAATCATAGTTGGTATCATTTAATTCTCACAAATTCATCATCAAAGCGTTTATTTGTTAAATGTGGCTCCGCTATACAGGGTGAGATGAAAAAATGTAACCAACATAAGACTCCTGTCACTTCTAAGCCACTCGTCCGACAGCTGTTACATTATTCCTGTGACAGCTCATTATATTATTTACAAGCGTACAAAAGCATTTTGGTGAGAGTTTTCTTTCCTTATACATGGCTGGAAAACCTCAAATGGCTATCGTTAGAGCACTCCAGCATTAAATCTTTTGTGTCTCGTACCATTGCTCGTTACCGTGTTACTGGTAGCGTAGCCCGGAAGGAAGTGGACAGAAGATAACAGCAATATCAGCAGAAATCGTTCGAAAAGTAAAGAAGCAACTTGATCGAAACCTGCGTCGCAGTGGCCGATAAATGGCTCGTGAGCGAAACATATCGCAATATTTGGCAAATATTAAAAAATGAGCTCGGGGTAAAGCCCTTGAGATTCCAAATTCCAAAAAATGCAAGAACTTACACCGCTTGGCCGAAAGTGGTGAACTGCCGATTCTAGTTTTCTCCGATGAGAAAACATTCGATGTCCAGCAGTTTGTAAACAAACAAAATGATCGTCTTTACGTGCCAAAGAGGTCAACTGAAAATGTGCATGTTCGGTTGGCCACCAGAACTCAAGCGACGGACATGGTGATGGTGTGGGCCGCCATAACAGCCAATGGTCGCTCTCAGCTCGTATTAATCGATTGTGGCATCAGAATAAATGCCAATATAATATTATCGGCGGGTGTATTGAAGCCTTGGGCACGCAAACATTTTGCCGCAGACCTTGGACATTCCAGCACGCGCCACCCAAAAATGGTTACAAAATAAAGTTCCTCGCTTCATTTTCAGTTCACAATGGCCACCAAAATCTCTGGATACCAATCCGATGAACTATTGTGTCTGGAGTATTTTGAAAAGCAAGGTTGGCATTAAAAAAACCCAAAGTGTAGATCACCTCAAGTAAGCGCTCCGCCGGGAGTGGGCCAAAATACCGCAGAGCAACATTTGGGCAGCGTGTGAAGGTTTCATTGACCGTTTGAAGGTCACAATTCGGGCCAGAGGTGACCAATTCGAACAAATCTAAACTTATTCTAATATTTGATGCTATTTCCGATATAAAATTTATGCCATTTGACTGTGTTGCAATTTTTTTATCTATGCAAAGGAGCGTAGGGTATCATAAGTTGGTCCAACCCGGCTTCGATATTTCTTTACTGGTCTTAGTATGAATTTCCAAAATAACCCCTAATTCGTATAGTTTTAACAATTGGAACACTTTTCCAAAACTTCCTCCTTTACCAATCATACTTCGATCCCACAATACAAAGCAGTACCAAACATATTGTTTTTTAGTATACCTGTAATATGAATTTTAATCAACCTTACACCTCATCAACCACCCTAACTCTAACATTTCAGAATTTTCACTCTATTCGTTTGCCTAATACTATGGGTTCAATTATTAGTACCTTAAATACTTTAATGCGCTCTATAGTGTCCATTTCAAAAAAAAAAAAAAAAAAAAAAAAAAACAATTAAAAAAGCAGTAAGTTCGGCCGGGCCGAACTTTGAATACCCTCCACCATTTGGAACGAATTAGAAAATTTTCAAAAAAATAAAATCCAATAAAAATTCTTTTAAAATCTTTAAAATATCTAATATAGGAAGGTGCCGATATATGGGGAGATATACGATATTGTGGACCTATAAAGACAAATCTATGTCTGCGTGTAAAGTACTCACAAGGAACTCCGTGTGTGGATTTTCAGACAATACGATTGGAAAATGTGGCTAAAATCATCAAAATACCGAATATCGTGGGGTACCGTTATATGGGAGCTATACGTTATCGTTAACCTATATAGAGAATTCTCTGTAGGTGGGTAAAGTGCTCACAAAGAACCCCTTGTGTACAAAGAACCCCTTGTGACCATTCCGTTGAAAAATATGGCTAAAAACATTAAAATACCGAATATCAGGGGTACCGTTATATGAGGGCTATGCAATAAAGAAATACCAAATATCGGGGGTACCGTTACATGGGGGCTATACGATATTGTGGACCTATATAGATAATTCTCTGCCGAGGTATAAAGTACCCACAAGGAACTCCTTGTGTGGATTTTCAGACAATTCCTTTGAAAAATGTGGGTAAAATCATCAAAATACCGAATATCGGGGGGTACCGTTATATGGGGGCTATACGATATTGTGGACCTATATAGATAATTCTCTGCCGAGGTATAAAGAACCCACAAGGAACAATTCCGTTCAAAAATGTGGGTAAAATCATCAAAATACCGAATATCGGGGGGTACCGTTATATGGGGGCTATACGATATTGTGGACCTATATGGACAATTCTCTGCCGAGGTATAAAGTACCCACAAGGAACTCCTTGTGTGGATTTTCAGACAATTACGTTGAAAAATGTGGGTAAAATCATCAAAATACCGAAGATCGGGGGGTACCGTTATATGGGGGCTATACGATATTGTGGACCTATATTGATAATTCTCTGCCGAGGTATAAAGTACCCACAAGGAACTCCTTGTGTGGATTTTCAGACAATTCCGTTGAAAAATGTTGGTAAAATCAGCAAAATACCGAATATCGGGGGGTACCGTTATATGGGGGCTATACGATATTGTGGACCTATATAGATAATTCTCTGCCGAGGTATAAAGAACCCACAAGGAACAATTCCGTTCAAAAATGTGGGTAAAATCATCAAAATACCGAATATCGGGGGGTACCGTTATATGGGGGCTATACGATATTGTGGACCTATATGGACAATTCTCTGCCGAGGTATAAAGTACCCACAAGGAACTCCTTGTGTGGATTTTCAGACAATTCCGTTGAAAAATGTGGATAAAATCATCAAAATACCGAATATCGGGGGGTACCGTTATATGGGGCTATACGATATTGTGGACCTATATTGATAATTCTCTGCCGAGGTATAAAGTACCCACAAGGAACTCCTTGTGTGGATTTTCAGACAATTCCGTTGAAAAATGTGGGTAAAATCATCAAAATACCGAATAGCGGGGGGTACCGTTACATGGGGGCTATATATATAGCCCATCTTCGAACTTGACCTGCCTGCAGACAAAAGAGAGATCTGTGCAAAATTTTAGCTTCCTATCTTAATTCGTTTAGACTGTAGCGTGATTGCAACAGACGGACAGACGGACGGACAGGGCTAAATCGTCTTAGAATTTTACGCATCTCAAGAATATATAAAAAACCTAGCCTTATCCTGCTACTACACACCAACATAGACTCGTTTTGCCTGGATTTAGCTCAGTCATGGGCTTTAGGTTACAGACCCACTTATTGAAATATTTTCAAAATATATAAATGCATTCGAATAAAGGCAGTGTTCACGAAATGGCAGTAACTCATGAACTAATCCAGATACAATACCGTTTATACATGAAACCTTGGTATTGATGTCACCTTTCATTCCAAGTTTGCAGAATCAAATTCACGCATATCAATTGGAGAATATCAATTACAAACAGAATTTAATTAGTATTATATATACATTAGTTTTGTACGTTTTTTTATTGACTGAAAATCTTTAACAGTCGTTGGCATAGAAATTTGTTCTCTGATAGCTTCTCAATGGATGGATAAGACCTTTAGTCTTTACTTCCTGAAGAGTACACACCCTCTCTCTTCTTATACTGAAGTAAAAATTCTATGACAGACTCTTGGAAACTTTTTTTGTTACATATTTATATAGAACTTTTTGCCCATTAAGATGTTACAGTGTAGGGCATAATTGTTCATATAAAAAAATTATGAGCTTTGGTAAAATTTACTTACAAAATATCTAAAGGCAATTTCACCGAACATTCGCCGCGCATAATTGAGGCCGCTGTCGAGTTTGACGTCGCCGATGAACTACTGCTGTTGTTGTTGCTGTTGTGGTAGTGGTTGTGTTGATGATGCTGGTGGTGGTGGTGTTGGTGTTGATGCTGGTTGGCTGTGCCGTAGTTGGTGGTGGAGGAGGTTGAGCCGCTACCAGAGTAACGCTGTTGATGATGGTAATTGTGGCCAACAGATGATAGTAGAGTCGTAACTGATGATCCCGCTGTTTGTGGCTCCTGTTGCAATAGATGCTGATGTTCATGTTGCTGTTCTCGGTGAGGATGCTGATGATGACTGGGGTGGTGGTTACTGTAGTATTCGCGATTATGATGAGACTGTGTTGTCGTTGTTATTCCTGTTCCTGTTCCTGTTGCAGATGACTGCCGTTCGTGATGCTGCAGCAGCTGTTGTGGTTGTGGCTGTTGATCCAATGATGAATAATGATGACTGCTATTGTCGGCAACAAATGTCGCACTATTGCTGCTAGTACGTCTTTTGGCAGCTGTCATTAAGGTGGCCTGGACAAACCAAAATTCTTAGTGAAAAGAATTGGTTTCTTCGCGGGAGAGAGAGAGAGGGGCGTAGAGAGAAAGGAGCAATAAAGAAATGTGTTGGGAAGAAATTTTACGATTTCACAATGCAGCTGAAAAGATGCTGACCGAAAGTCGGAATGACAGGAAATTCCTTTGCTTTGCAGGGAAATGTGTGTTTTCAGATATAACAGCAAATTCCGAGTGCAATTTTTATCTCCAACTTCCTTGCTGCTAATAAAATATCGTTGTGATAAACTATTTCCGGTTTCCGCGGTTGTGGCAATTGTGGCCCGATCCTTGGTCTTGTCAATTGTTTAGCCGTTGTGTTTAAATTCAATTTCCGTTCCTGAATTTGCCGGAGGACTGCAGTCGAAATATTGCCTAGTTTTTGTGGTATATGTGTTAGTGTGTTACGTTGAAAGTTAGACAGAATTTGAAGTGCAGCTGCAGTTGGTAGAGAAACGGGGTATCAGGATGTGATATGATTTGATCATCAATTCAATGCATTTCCGCTGGAAATCATCACCATTATCGGCATGTGTCGCCGAAATCGTGAACATATTACAATGCCGACTAACCTTGACACAACCTCAAACTGAACAGCCCTGAATGAGGATGCCCGGGCCAATGTTGATGGCGATGATGTTGGATGGCCAACTGACTGACTGGCTGGCCAATGTCCAAATCTCTGTGGATGGCCCACTTGGATTGGTGGCTATAGCCACAATACTGTCGTTTTAAACGTTGTCAATGTTCAGTGTTGTTGTTGTTGTTGTAGCTGTTGTTTCCGTCAACTATTTCCGGTTGCAAGAAAATTGCATTATGACCCGACTGTGCCAATGCCAGGTGGCCGTAGCCTGCTGGTTTGTTGCTGTTGTTTATGCACCGCCTATGGTTTCTGGTGTCTGTTGTTTTTCTGCCCGAATAAAGAAAAGCTGTTGCATGTCGAGGAAATTGTTGTTGTTGTTATTTTGCTGCCAAGGTAATGGCCTGGCTTTATTGTTCAATCCAGCTGCAATTACCAATAAATTGTTTGTCTTTCAAAGGCAATGTTGAGGAAACTGCCTTGGAGAACTTCTTTCCTTCACTATTCTCTCCCCTATTTACTATGCTTTTTTTTTTCTTCCTTGCTTTTATTTCCTTCCTTTGTATCGGGGCTTACCGTGCAACTTCGACAAAGCCGTAACTAGCTATTGATGTTGGTGCTGAGTTCCAACTGTTGTGGAGTGTTAGTGGCACGTTGTATCCTTTTATGAGGACAATGATGCCGTCGTTGCTGCTGCCTTTGCCATAAACATGTTAATTTGTTGTAGCTGTTGCCTTTTCAAATTGTAATTACAGTTTGCTTTGTAGTATTCATTTTCTCAATAGCTCGAAGCTCGTCTCTCCCTCAGCAGCATAGAGACACCGCGCGAACACTACAGTAACTTCACCCGAACCTCAATGGATTTGTTGTTGCAATGGCCTTTGTACCTTTCCCTCTGGCATTTTCATTATTTCCGCTTTGACATTAAAGACCATGTCTAAAATTTGTTTTGCTTTTATTTTTTTATTTTTTTTTTCTAAATATGTATGAGTTTGAGTTGTTCTCTTGTTCTTTTTTTATTATTGCTATAGCTGTTGTAATTGGTATTCCTCTGCTATGTATCTGCTGTTTTTTTTTTTTTTTTTTTTTTTTTCTAAAACCTCGTGTTTTTTCGTACTTAAAATTCTAAAGTTGATGGCACAAGTTTGGATATGTTTTGAGTTAAGTTTAACTTAAATTAGGTTTGATATGATAAAGGATTTTATTGTGGTTGTTGTTTTTGCTGTTCTCTTACATTTCCCAAATTATCAGTGGAGGGTTGGCGTTTGCTGGAAAGCGTAATCTGGAAAAAACGAAAACACAAAATTGATTAGATTTTTTGGTTTAAACTAGAAATTGCCAAAGTTAGTTTGGTAAAATTGCAAAATTGCTATTTTTAATCCCCCATAAATAATAAATAATCCCCCATAAAAAATCAAGGAACGTAAAAAAATTCCCAAAAAGCTCCGTCGAAAAATACCACTCAAAGGCAAATAGAATAAGGGGCCTATACGAAGACGTGGTTCTGCATAAGCAATTTGTTGTCATAGGTTGTAGCACCCATTACGAACTGTAAATATGAAATTTGAAACAATTCCCGTAAAAAAAGTCGCTAAAATTATCAAAATACCGAATATTGGGGTGGTACTGTTGTATGGAGATATACGATATCGTAGACTTGTATAGGCATTTCTTTTCCAGGGTTAAAAGGAACACATAAGGAACTCCCTTTGTAATTTGCAGAAAATTACATTGCAAAAAGTGGCTACAATAAACAAAATATCGAATATCGGTACGCACCCCGTACCGGTAGGCCTATACGATATCGTGGACCTATATAAACAGTACTCTTCCGGAGAGTAAACTACTCAGATCGAACTCCTTGTGTGGATTTTCGGACAATCCCATTGAAAAATGTGGCTAAAATCATCAAAATACCGGATATCGGGGGTACCGTTCTATTGGGGCTATACGATATCGTAGACCTATATAAACAGTACTCTTTCAGAAAGTAAACTATTCGGAATGAATTCCTTGTGTGGATTTTCGGACAATTCCATTGAAAAATTTGGCTAAAATCATCAAAATACCGGATATCGGGGGTACCGTTATATGGGGGCTATACGATATCGTGGACCGATATTGTAAATCTTCTTACTTGATATACCTGCCGATATAAGATAGATCTATGCAAAAATTTAAGCTTCCTATCATAATTCGTTTTGACTCCAGTGTGATTACAATAGATGGAATTTTCTTTATTATACCCTCCATTGAGGTCCTCATCTGTAGATCATCTACGCTCTACATTGGTCTTAGAAATGAAACTACTGAAGCTAGATTCTTGCACTTTTGCACGAGGGCAATGATAAGGATGGGTTTTTGGAAAGTTGTTGTAAAAGGGTACGAAAAATACTAAAATGTACTAAAAATTAAATACTTTTTATTGGACAAATGGAATGAGGTAGAATTCTGAACATCGGAGTCACTGATAGAGTGCAGGATAGATGTACTAAATGGTTTTTGGAAATGCGAACTTTAAAAATACGAAAAGTTCAAAAATGGTACTTAATATCAAAAATGGTACAATTTGGTAATATTATTGAAAAGTTGGTATGAGAATCACGTTTCGAAAGTAAGTTTAATATTTGAAGGTGGTTTTGGAAAAGTATACTACAAGTGTACGAAAAGTTCTAAATAGTACTTTATTTGGTACAATTTGGTACTGGGTTTATAGACAGAGCTTGAAATTTTGTAATAGGGTTCGTGTTCATGTGTAGCCTGGAGATATGGAGAAGGTTTCGGAAACATGTACTATAATTGTACGAAAATTACTAAATAGTATTACATTTGGTATTCGGCGAAAGATAAAATTCTGCAATTTGATATTTACTTTACTAATGGTATGTGTATTTGAATTCTGGCGGTGGTTTAGAAATGCGTTATATTTTTCATCCTCAAATTTCATATTGAAGTCTCTGTTGTCATTTGGAATTGAGATAAGGAGGTGGTCTTAGAAATGTGTACTATAATTGTACAAAAATAACTAAATGATACGAAATTTGGTATTGAGTGAAAGGATTGGACTGCTATCCTCAAAATTGATGTTGAGGTTTCTGTTGGTACTAAATTTGGTATTATGTAAACTGACATTTGATATAGATGTCTATATTGTGTTTGTACTTAAGATATGGAAGTGGTTTTGGAAATGTGTACTATAATTGATTTAAAAGTACTAAGTGGTACTTAATATAGCATTGGGTGAAGGGATAGATCTGAAATCACGAAATTTGAGATTGAGGTCTCTGGTGGTATATTTGACAAAACTGTACGAAAAGTACTAAACGGTACTAACTTTGGATCATGAGATAGTTATGGATATGCGTACAAATATCCATAGTAGGTTTGTAAACTATATTTTATGGCTAGTATCTCTATCTGATAGCGATACCCGTAAAAGCTCACATTTCAAACGGAAACTTTTCTCGAAATCGAAGTTCTCTGGACAAGCGAACTATAGGGTGAGATAAAAAAACTGAAACAAAGTCAAAAGCCATTATTTTTACATTTTTTTATACCGTACACCACAAGGTGGTCAGGGTATTATGTCTTTGTGCATTTGTTTGTAACAGGCAGAAGGAAACGAGATAGACCCAAAGTTCCTTTTGATGATCTGCATAGAATCACTTTCTGAGTTGATTTATGCATGTCAGTCCATCCGTCCGTCTGTCCATGCATTCTTGTGAACAAAATGCAGGTCGCAGTTATTATGCGATTGAGATGAAATTTCCAAACAACATTTGTTTGGCACGAGGACGAACCCTATTGAAATTGGAGATAATCGGTAAAAATTTAGATATAGCTCATATATATCTTTGTCCGATATGCCTTTTATTGTGCACCAAACGTGTAATATCAGTCCGAATAGTGGGGATTTTTGCACATACAACCAAATTAGGCCTGAAAATAAGTATGCCAAATTTGATCGAAATTGGTTCAGATATAGCTATAGCTCCCCTATATATTGTTCATCAGATTTGTTGTATTTGTTATCCACAGCCGTAATATGCATTCCGTAATAACGATATTCAGGGAAATATATATAATACAGCTCAGAAATACCTTTGCTAAATTTTATCGAGTTCGGTTCAGATTTAGATATAGCTCCCATATATATCTTTATCTGATTTACATTTTATTGTGCACCAAACGTCCAATATTTGCCCAAATGGGATGGAATTTGGCACATACGACCGAATTGAGTCTAGAAGGTAGTATGCCAAATTTGGTGAATATCGGTTCAGATATAGCCATAGTTCCCATATATTGTTCATACGATTTGTTGTATTTGTTACCCACAGACGTAATATGCACTCCGTGACAACGATATTTAGGGAAATATATCAAATAAAGCTCAGAAATATATTTGCCAAATTTTATCGACATCGGTTCAGATTTGGATATAGCTCCCATATATATCTTTATCTGATTTCAAATTAATTGTGCACCAAATGGGCAATACAAGACCGAATTTAAAAGATACAAATGCTTCGGCATATTTAGTCCTTTGAATTTTAAATTATAATTATAATCATAGGGTGTATGATTGAATTCTCCCATAAAAACATTTAATTGTTATATGGAGCTCAACTAAATTAGCAAAGTGGTGTAGGGTATCATAAAATCGGCCCCGCCCGACTATAAAAATTTCTTTACTGTTTTTTTTTTTAATTTTATTGATTTTTTTTAAATTTTATTGAATGAAAGCAAAAAAAGTTCGGAAATAGCATACAATTTTATGGTAAGTTAAGATTTGTTCGAATTGATCAGCTTTGACACGAATTAGGGCCATCAAACGGCCAATGAAACCGTCACACGCTGCGCGAATGTTGCTCTGCGGTATTTTGGCTCAGCTCCGGCGAATCACTTGCTTGAGATGATCGACACTTCGGAATTTTTTAGTGCCAACCTTGCTTTCAAAAATACTCCAGACACAAAAGTCCAGCGGATTGGTATCCGGAGATTTTGGTGGCCATTGTGCGCTGGAAACGAAGCGAGGAACCTCTTTTGTAATCATTCTTGGGTGGTGCGTGCTGTGTGCGATGGTGCTGAGTCCTGTTGGAATGTCCAAGGTCTGCGGCCAAGGCTTTAATACACCCTCCAAAATATTTTTGCGATAATATTCGTCATTTCTTCTGATACCACGGTCGATTAATACGAGCACAGAAAAACCATCAGCTGTTATGGCGGCCCACACCATTACCATGGCCGACGCTTGAGTTCTGCTGCCCAACCGAAGGTGCATATTTTCACCTGACCTCTTTGGCATCATTTTGTTTGTTTAAAACTGCTGGACAACGAAAGTTTTCTCATCGGAGAAAACCCAATATGGCAGCTCAACACTTTCGGCGAAGTGAAGCAACTCTTTAGCTCTTTTGAATCTATTTTCTTTCTGTAGCGGTACTTTTTGAAATTTCAATGGCTTTACCCCGAACTCATTTTTCATTATTTGCGCGAATGGAATATTGCGATATTTTCAGCTCACGAGCCATTTTTCGGCCACTGCGACACGGGTTTCGAACAAGTCGCTTCTTTACTTTTCGAACCATTTTTTCTGTCCACTTTCTTGACGTGGGGATATGTTACCAACATTACAGTAACGAGCGGTGGTACGAGACACTTGTGGTTTTCCGGCCGAACATACAGAAATCCCGCTATCACGGTTGAATTCCATCACGAATACGTGTTTTCTGGAAAATTCTCACCAAAATGCTTTCGTACGCTTGTACAAAATATATTGAGCTGTCACTGGAATAATTTTAACAGCTGTCGGACGAGTGGCTTAGAAATGACAGCAGTCTGGAGTTGGTTGCAGTTTTTTTCATCTCACCCTGCATTTTGTCATGAGGAGCACTGGACATTTCTAGTTAGCTGACAAAGTATTGGTGAGCTTTGAAGTAGTTAGTGATTTAATTTGTATTTGTTGAAGGGATCATTTATGTATCTAAAATTTGCTTAAAGAGTTTACTAACTGACTCTTTGCTGACCTTCTTTCTCTGTTTCTTTCTTAGAACATTTTTTATTTCAGTATTCCTTTCATTTTTCCAAATTGCTTTTATTTGTTTTACCGACAATCAGTTCAGTTAATCACTGCCCAGGTCATGTCAATACAAAACAAATAAAAAAGCTGTAAGTTCGGCCGGGCCGAGCTTTTAATACCATCCACCATTTGGCACAAATTTGGCAATTTCCAAAAAAAAATAAAAATAAAATCCGTTAAAAATTCTGTTAAAATCTTAAAAATACCGAATGCCTATACGACGACGTGGACCTGCATAGGCAACTTTTGACATAATTTATTACAGTATTTAAATGAGAAACTTAAAGAAAAATCTGCTTATAATGTAGCTAAAATCATAAAAACACCGAATATAGTGGGTACTGTTATATGGGGGCTATACGAAGACGTGGACCTACATGGCTAATTTTCTGTTTTATGCTGCACTATCTATTACGAACTTTAAATACCAAATTTGAAACGATTCCGGTAAATAATGTCGCTAAAATCATCAAAATACCGAAGATGGAGGGGTATGAAATGGCGGCTATACGAAGACGTAGACCTACATGGCTCATTTTCTGTTTTATGCTGCACTATCTACTACGAACTTCAAAAACCAAATTTGAAACGATTCCGGTAAATAATGTCGCTAAAATCATCAAAATACAGAATATCGGGAGGTATGGTATACGGCGGCTATACGAAGAGTGGACCTACATGGCTCATTTTCTGTTTTATGCTGCACTATCTATTACGAACTTCACATGCGAAATTTGAAACAATTCCGGTAAATAATGTCGCTAAAATCATCAAAATACCGAATATCGGGAGGTACCGTTATATGGGGGCTATATGATAACTTGGACCTACATGGCCCATTTACGAACTTAATTTGCCTACTGGCAAAATATACATGTGTGCAAAATTTTAGCCTTCTATCTCAATTTGTTCGAAAGATAGCGTGATTACAACAGACAGACAGACAGGCAGACGGACAAACAGACAGACAGACAGAAGGACATGGCTAAATCGTCTTAGAATTTTACGCTGATCAAGAATATATATACTTTATTGAGTCTGACATGAGTATTTCGTGGAGTTACAAACGGAATGACCAAATTAATATACCCTCCATAGTATGGTTGTGAGTATAAAAAAAAAAACAATAATTTCAATTAAACAATTGTCGTAAATTGATTTTAGTGAGATGTTGAATGTGTTGTGAAATTCAATTCCAGACTCATAGAGTCCTTTGCCACAGACCACAAAATAAATGAATTTGACTTAAATTATAAGCCTCGACATGCATCGGATGTGAATGAACTTTGTTATTGTCTTTCGACGGCATCGGTTTGTTTTTCTCTCTTCAACATTGTTTTTGTGTCTGTGTGTGTGTTTTTTTTTTTTTTTTTGCATTTTGTCTTCACATTTCAAACGTTGTTATATGGTAGCATTTTTTCTGTTCTTTAACTCTCAGCATGTAACGAAACGAAAACTGATTGCAATTCTGTCTTTTGTTGATTTTTCTTTACAATGTTTTCGAAATGCCGCGGGGTATGAGCTAGTTCGGAAGAAATGTGCCAGAAAAAAAAATGTTTTAAATTGTGATTTTCGCTCAACCCGATCATGGAGGAAAGAAGGTATACATTTGCAAGCCACTCATATTAAAAATCCATGTTATGTGATAGCCATACAATTATTGTCCAATGTAGATCAAATTCGAAGTTAGGTCATATCGGTCCTTTTCTGATACTTCGGTCCCACAAGGTTCCAACATTTTTTTTTTTTCTACAAAACGTAGAGAGTTTCCGTTTTTATAGAAATTTTCAACGTCCTAGTTTTTATGTCAAACTTAGGAAAAACAAAATCGATAATGTCACCTTGTGCTACCTCTACAACAAACGAACAAAGTGTCGAATATATAATGTTTGATATATGAAGATGGTTTTGGAAAATGACACTAGGTGTGTGAACTGTACCAAATGGTACGAAATTTGGAACAGTTTGGTTTATGGTGAACGGAATTTTGAAACTGGAATTTTGTTTTGGAAATGCGAACTCCAAGTGCACGAAAAGTACTTAATAAGGGTTGCCCATATTCGACGGACCTTTGCGCCCATTCCAATCGACGAGGCTTGTCCGTAGGCAACATTCTCTGCGTCAATTGAATTTTGTACGGGAACAAATGCAAATCAATGCGAATAATCCGTTTTAAAGTGTACCGAGCCATGCCCAACTGCTGTGAACGGCGTTTTTGGGATGTTCTTGGGGACCTCTCAACACTCGAACGGCAGCGATATTCTCGGCCGATCGCCTTGGTCGACTTTTATATGGCCTCTTCGGATTAGAAAGAGCCTTACCAGTCGAATATTTTTCGTATAAACGCTTAATGGTGTTCTTAGAAGGCGCACTTCTCACATTTTTTAATGGTTTAAAAGCTCGTTGAGTTTTCACAATAGACTTCTTCTGTTGAATGTAAATTTCAACTATTTCAAAGCGCTCGCATGACGTGTATTGGTTCATGCTAAAAATCTGCTTGGACTGACGCTTCAAACGCGGTATGTCATTAAGCGATGTGACATCTCTGTCAAAAGTTATGGCGTTGCCAGATGGGTCCGTCGAATATGGGCAACCCTGTAAATCTATATTTGTTACAATTTGGTATTGGGTGAAGAGATAATGCTTGAAATCTGAAATTTGGTATTAGGGTTGATTTTTCTGTCCAGGCTACAAATAAAATCAATTGATTTAAGCAATAGAGATAAAATTTGGAAATTTTATATTTCGATTTTCTGATAGAGTTTGTTGTTGAAATTTGGCGGTGGTTTGGAAATGCGTTCTATATTTTGACGAAAAGTACTAAATGATACTATATTTGGAATAGTTTGCTTAAGGGTATGGGAACGTATAAAGGTGGAATTTTGAAATTTGGTATTGGGGTCCTTGTTGATAGTAGATTTGGATAAAGAGATGGTCTTGGAAATGTGTGTTACACGTGCACGAAAAGTACTTAATAAATTTATATTTGGTACAATTTGGTATTTTGTGAACAGATACTGCTTGAAGTTTGATTTATTTACTATAATTTAACGAGGAGTACTAAATAGTACTAAATTTTGTATTGGGAGAAGGAATACAGATAAAATTCTTAAAATTAGCTATTTAGATTACTGATAGTGTCCCTGTTTTAGATTTGGCGGTTGGAGTAGAAGTTCGACCTATATTTGTACGAAATGTATTTGTTGGTACCAAATTTGGTTTTGGCTGAAGGGATAGGGCTGGAATCCTCAAATTTAATATTGAGATTTCTGTAGGCATCTGAAATTGTGATATGGAGGTGATTTTGCAAATGCATACCATAATTGTATGAAAGGTACTTAATTGGAATATATTTAATATTGGGTGAGAGGATAAAGATACAATTCGGAAAATTTGTTATGCAGATTACTCATGGTTGGTATATGAAATTTGGTGAAGGGATATAGATGAAATTCAAAAATTTGATGGTTACATTACTGTTGGTGTTTGTGTCTTAGATTTGGCGGTGGTTTTGGTAGCTTGGAAATACATCCTATATTTGTATGAAAAGTACTAAATGGCACTGTATTTGAAATTGGGTGAAGGGATTTTTGGAATTTGATATTTGGATTACTGTTGGCATATGTATCTTAGATTTGGCGATGGTTTGGAAAAGCTCCCTACATTTGGACGAAAAGTACTATATGGTACAAAATTTGGTATCGAATAAGGTATAGGGCTGGAATCTTCAAAGATGAAATGAAAAAATATATAGGTATATGAAATTAAGATAGGTAGGTGGTAAAAAAGTAATGGAAATTTTCAACAAAAAAAAAAATCGCCGAAAATTCTTTTAAAACCTTAAAAGTACCGAATTTATAATATTGTGATCTATACTAAGACGTGGACCTGCATAGGCAAGATTTGTCATAAGCCATTACAATAATAAAATATCAAGCTTTACAAAAATCCGTAAATAATACAGCTAAAATCATCAAAATACCGAATATAGGGTGGTATTGATATATTTGGCTTGTACGAAGGTCTGGACTTGCATAGACTGTAGCTCCCCTTACGAACTCTAAATATGTCGCTAAATTTATCAAAATACCATTATATGGAGTCTATACGAAGACGTGGGCCTGCATAACCAATTTTTTGTCATATGCTATAGTATCCATTTCGAATTCTAGGTACGCAATATAAAACAACTCCGGTGGGTAACGGCCCTAAAATCGCCAAATATCTAAAACAGCGGGGGTACCATTGTATGTGGGCTATACAGGGCGTAAAATGCTTGGAAAGCACTTCTAGTATGGATTTTTAGACAATTCCATCGAAAAATGTTGCTATGGGGGATGTACGATATCGTGACCTGCCTGATGATAGTAGACTGATCTGTGCATAATTTTAGTTTCCTATTGTTATTCGTTTTTACTCTAGCGTGATTATAGCAGACAGACATACCGATGGACGCACAGGGCTAAATCGTCTTAGAATTTTTCGCGGATCAATAATATTTATACATTGTTATGTCTAAAATGATTATTTCAATGAGTTACAAACGGAGTGATGAACTTAATATACCCTCCATAATATATATGGTGGAGGGTATAAAAATTACCAAAAGTACGAAATAACTGTCCCATATTCATTCAATTTTTATTGTTTGCCTACTGTATGCTAGTGTAGATTTGAATACCATTAGTTTTACCATGTTGGTACGTGCTTAAGGACATTTTATATATTCCTTGACAAACTTTTGACCTGTGTGCGCGGTAGATATGCACAGACAAATAGACAGACGTATGCAACACAATTATTTGTATTTATTTTTGACAATGCCTTAAAGAGTGGTTACTTACTAAATAAATAAAATAATAAAAATTTCTTTTGGAAAGTAATTTAGGTTTTCATCAAAACAAGAAAGTTTCTACATCCATTTGAGGCTATAATAAATCCGTAAAAAAATAACTTCAACCGACTTTGGTCTGTAGTCGGAGTAAAATAATCCTTTTGAATTGAAGAGTTACCATTTCTTTTCTTTAAAATTTACCAAGTTGTTTATGATGACTTTAAGGACAAGCTCATCATATGATTTTTTTTAATAAAAAAGAAGTAAAAAAGTTGTAAGTTCGGTCGGACCGAATTTTGAATACCCTCCACTATTTGGAACGAATTTGGCTATACTCAAAAACAATAAAATCCGTTAAAAATTTTGTTAAATTCTTAAAAATACTGAATGTAGCTGTTATATTAGGATCTATACGACGACATGGACCTCCATAGGTAACATAAGCCATCACAATATTCTAAGGGAGGTACCGTTATATGGGGCTATACGAAGACGCGGACCTGCACAGACAATCTCCTGTCAAAGGCTGTAGTATCTATTACGAACATCAAAAAATCAAATTTTCAGCAACATCAGCAAAAATGGTTCAAAAAGTAAAGGAACGACTTCATCGAAACCCGCGTCGCAGTGGCGAAAAATGGTTCGTGAGATGAACATATCGCAATATACCATTCGGGAAATATTAAAAAGTAAGCTCGGGGTGAAACCATTAATATTGCAAAAAGTGCAAGAACTTACACTGGAACAGAAAGAAAATAGACTCAAAAGAGATAAAGAGTTGATTCGCTCGGCCGAATGTGGTGAACTGCCGCATTCGATTTCCCCGATGAGAAAACATTTGTTTGAAAAAAAAAAAAAAAAAAAAAAAAAAAAACATCGTGTTTACTTGCCAAAGAGGTCAGCTGAAAAATGTTCAGCTTCGGTTGCCCACCAGAACTCAAGCGTCGGCCATGGTGATGGTGTGAGCCGCATATTGTGGTATTTTGATGATTTTTTTTTGATAAATCTTGGTTTTTAAATCTTGGCTTTTTTATAATTTGTGGGGTCTAAAATGTATATTTCGAGGTGTTAAAAACGGTATGATAAATTTAATATAACCTCCATACTACGGAGGAGGGTATAATTTTTTTGTTTTTTGAATTCCGTTTGTAACACATCGAAATATACATTTTAAACCGTCCGTCTGTGCGTTTGTGGAAAACAGTCTAGCTTCCGAACGAATTGAAGTTGGCCGATAAATTTTTGCAAATGTGTATTATATCTACAGGACTTTTGGCATTGAAAATGGGCCATGTAGTTCCACGTTTTGGTATAGCCCCCATATAACGGTGCCTCCCGGCATTATGTATTTTAATGATTTTAATGATTCACCGGAATTGTTTTAAATTTGGTACTAGAAGTTTAAAATGGATACTATAGCCTAAGACATAAAAAATCCTATGCAGGTTCACGTTTTCGTATAGCCCCCATATAACGGTACCTCCCGATATTCTGTATGTTGATGATTTTAGCAACATTATTCATCGAAGTCAATTCAAATTTCTTACCAGAAGTTTAAAATGGATACTACAGCCTAAAACAGAAAATTGTCCGTGCAGGTCCAAGTCTTTCGTATAGCACCCATATAACGGTTCCTCCTGATATTCGGTATTTTGATGATTTTAGCTACATTATTCACCAGTTTTTT
The DNA here is from genome assembly GCF_030504385.1 of Musca domestica. Lineage (NCBI taxonomy): Eukaryota > Metazoa > Arthropoda > Insecta > Diptera > Muscidae > Musca > Musca domestica. The sequence goes on along the minus strand of NW_026712315.1, from coordinate 7,543,376 downwards.
TTTTTTTAAGTTTCGCATTTGAGTATTGTAATAGCTTATGCCAAAAGTTACCTATGCAGGTCCATGTCGTCGTATTGACCCTAATATAACAGCTACATTCGGTATTTCTAAGATTTCAACAGAATTTTTAACGGATTTTTTTTGTTTTTGAGAATTGCTGAATTCGTTCGAAATGGTGGGGGTTATGCAAAGTTCGGCCCGGCCGAACTTACACCTTTTTTATTTGTTTCTTTTCAAAAATTATATAGAAAATTTGTTTTTATTTCAGATTGTTCCTCTGGACGATTTGCTTAAAAATCGTGGATTTGTTTGTTTGTTTTGAACAACGAAAAACTAAGAAAGAAATCAAAGGTGTTTCCTGGACGATGCAGAATCATTGTATGTCATCCCCGAAAAGTCAAAGATTTAATTCTTATTATTTTTTTTTTTTTTTTGTTTTAATATGCACCGAGCCACGGAATATAGACGACGCGTTGAAGTGCATCGTGTATATCTAAATTAGTATCAAAGATATATTCTCAAATTCAATTTGACTTGCATTCGAGAGTAGGAAACAAAAAAAAAATGGTCGAACAAAATACACATAAAAAGATTTTATGATTGCATTTAATTAAAAAAACATTTCTTGTTTGTTGTCCATAACTCTCAACACATAAAATACAAAGAACAACTCCGTAGAAACTCGCACAAACACATACTCATCTATCTCTGTTTAAATTTACATTCAGTGTAAATATTTTCGAATAACAATAACAATAACAACAGCAAGAACTATTCCGAATGCCTAGAACGTCAAGCTGTCTGCTGTGTCATTTTTTGGCATCATTTCTGTACATTGCAGTCTATTTTTATTATACCGCCAAAGAAA